>NW_004955427.1:23769231-23947690 GCF_000276665.1 Chinchilla lanigera
TTTTTTTTTTGGTTTTTTTCCAGTACCGGGAACCAAACTCACGACCTTGCGCTTGCCAGGCAGGCGCTTTGCCGTTGAGCTAAATCCCCAGCCCCTGATCTAAAACTTTTCAGGGAAGAGTTTAGTAACCTAGAACTCGTATTTTTTCCACATGCTTCAGTCACCCTTGTACATCTTCCATGAGGGGTCAAAGTTTATCCTCATTCACTTCTACTTGGAGGTAAGGTCAGCCACCAGCTGTCACAGGAGCTGGCATACAGCTTTGGGGCCTGTGGCGCTGATTGGAGCACCTCACCTGACTCACCCAAGGCTGGTGAGCTCACCTGCTGCTTCATTCTGCCCCAACCTGCCTTTTTGATTGGTGCATTTTTTGGTACAACAGGAAGTCATGTTCATGGCATACTCTACGCATGAGAAAGCGGGCGGAAGTGGAGAACACGGGTAAAAATGAAGCCACAGGGCCTCGTAAACCCAAGGATATTCTGGGCAACAAAGTCTCTGTTAAAGTGAGTAAGGTGTTCTGGAGCTGTGTCCTTCTCATGTACTCTACTGGGCAGCATTATCACAAGGCAGTTTGGGTGGATGGGGACATTTTATTTTTTGCCCAGTCTGGGAACCAGTGGGGAGGTAGTTTAGCAGGATTTTGCATGCAAGATGAATGTGTTTTTTATTTTTTATTTCTCCTGGCAACTTCAATTCAAGTAAGTAGCTCTTTTTTTCTTTTACACCTTTCTCTTTATACTATGCAGATGTTTTATAGCAAAATTACCAGCAGCATTATTTTCTTAGAAATAAAAGATTCTTGATTCGTATTGTTTCCCCAAGCTGCCCATCCAGTACCCTGGATTTGAGAATACATGCAAGTTTAAAGAGATCAAGCATGCCCTCCAAACTCTTGGCCCTGTGCAGGCTGAGGTTTGGAGTTTCTGGACCCCATATCCTTGGTAAAGTCTCATTTCTTTTCCCCAGAGTTCATACAATATCAACTTAAGCATTCTTGCCTCCCCTGTGCCCTGACACGGTAGGTGCACATCATGAACCCCAAGTTACTGCTTTGTAAAACTCCATCTATTACTTCAGACTCATAGACCTTGTTTTCTCCCATTTTGAAACAATATGATCTGTTCTAAGTTGAGCTCTCTGAAAAAATCTGCCTCTGGACAATGGAAATTTGATTCTAATTATTTAATTTTGTTACAATATGGGATTATCTACCTGGCACTTTCTATGCCTTCCCGAGGAGAATAAGAACAACTGGAAACCATTCTTATGTTCCTCCTTGGGGAAAAGAAATTACATGCTCTCCCCCCTTATCGGGTAAGCCCAGCCCCGCAGAAGACAGCACTTAAACTCCTCAGCACTCGTGCTTCATTTGGTTGCTTCCGTTGCACTTTCCGGTGAGAGGAGCAGCTGCCCACAGTCCCAGCCTCCTCTCCCTGAAAAGAGCACGCTCCTGCCCCATGTTCAGAGCCCCCGGTGGGTTCTCTGCCCAGTTTCCCATTTCCCACGCTTCTCCAGTGTGCTCCTCTCCCGAGCCAAAGCGACTTGTGTTCTAACTGTGTTCTCTTTCTTCCCCTTCCTCATGCTGCCAACCAAGGAGACGAACAGCTCCGAGGAGTCAGAGTGTGATGATCTTGACCCTAATACTAGCATGGAGGTAGAAGCAGCTCTGTTGTCCTATTTCCTACAATGACTGCCTTAAGGAAAAATGTGTTCTGTCCTAGTGACCTTGCTAAAGTGATCAGCCGTTGAAGGATGCATTGCGATGAGAGAGCATCTTTGGGGTCCCATCTGAACTAAGGGGGAAAAACACCTTAATTCAGTTTTAATTTTGGTAGAAAACTACCTCAACACCTTTTTAAAAATTAAGTTTCTTGGTACATTTTTGATATACATAATGATAATATTCATCATAGAGAATGTGTACCTGCATGATACATCTTGCTTCTTTTTCCCCCCATCCCCTTGCCCTTCCGCTCCCCCTCATTTACAAAAGTTTTATTTCTTTATTTCCTTCTTTTCTCATTTTTTTCTTTTCTCTTCCTCCCTTTTCCTTTCCTGCCCTCCCTAGTTCTCCTTCCCATTTTAACATTATTTCCTGTTTCATAATATCTGTTACACATTTTAGTTCTTATTTACAGTTCTAGTTTCTCACACCAGAGAAATAATGTGATATTTACACATGTGTCTGATTTATTTCACTTAACTGTATCATCTCAAGGTGCATCCATTTACCTAGAAATATCTTATTTACCCTTCTTTGTGGCTGAGTGGTATTCCAGTATATAAAAAAAAACCCTATCCATTCACTGGTTGATAGGCATTTAGGCTGTTACCAAAATTTAACTGTTACAAATTGCGCTGCTATAAATATGGGTGTACATATATTACTGTGGTATGATGCTTTTAGTTCTTTCAGGAAGATACCAAGAAGGGTAATAACTGAGTCAAATGGAATGTCTAGTTTTAGTTTTTTGAGGAATCTCCACACTGATTTCCACATGGGTTGTTGCAGTCTATACTCCCACCAACAGTGGAGAAGGGTTCCTTTTTCCCCCACAGTCCTGCCAGCATTTTTTATTAGTTAATTTCTTGATGATAGCCATTCTTTCTGGGGTGAGATGGAATCTCAGTGTTACTTTAACTTCTCTCAGATGACCAGTGATGTTGAGCATTTTTTCTTATACTTATTTGTTGTTCATACTTCTTCATCTGAGAAGTGTGCATTCATTTCAGATGCCCATTTTTGGATTGGGTCTTTAAATATGAAGTCTGCTTTTTGCTTTGTTTTGTTTTTAGTTCTTTATATATTCTAGATATTAGTCCTTTGTCTGAGGAGCAACTGGCAAAAATCTTTTCCCACTTGGGTTGTCTCTTCAGTCTGTTGGTGTTTTCTTTTGCTGTGCGAAAGCTTTGTAATAAGATAAGAACCCAGTTCTTGATTCTTTATAATATATCTTGTGCAGTCAGGGTTTTGTTCATAAAGCCTTTGCTTACACCTGTGTCTTTAAGAGTTCTACCTATTCTCTCTTCCAGAAGATTTAGTGTTTCTGTTTTAATATTTAGATCTTTGATCCATTTTGATTTAGTTTAGTGCATGATGAGAGATGTGGCTCTGGGTTTAACCTTAGGCATATGGAAAGCCAGTTTATTAAAGAGACTATCTTTCTTCCAGTGAAGATATTTGACCCTTTTGTCAAAGATAAGGTGGCTGAGTGTGTTTGAAGTTGTTTCTGCATCTTCTTATCTGTTCCACTGATCCTCAGGTCTGTTTGTATGTTTTGCCAGTATCATACTGTTTTTATCACAGTAGCTTTGTAGTAAAATTTCAAGTCAGGGATTGTGATGCCCCCTCCCTTGCCTTTATTGCCTAGAATTGCTTTGGCTATTCTAGGTCTCTTCTGGTTCAAGATGAATTTGAGGATTATTTTTTCTAGTTTTGTGAAGTATGCTATTATTACTTTTATTGGGATTGCAATAAATCTGTATACAGTTTTTGGAGTATGACCATTTTTGCTATATTGATTCTTCTTTTCTGTCTTAATTACTTTTCTCTTGTTACTGAGACAAAATGCCATTGCCCAGAATTAAAGAGGGAAAGGTTTATTTAGTTCACAGTTTGTGGAGGTTTCAGTCCATACTCAGCTGGCTCCAAGGCAGGAGTGGCACATGGCAGAGGGCAACAGTTCATGGTGGCAGAGAACAGAAAAAGCAGCAAGAGCAAAACAGGAGGAGTGTGAGAGAAGACTCTGTCCCTTATGTTGTATTAGGCTACCCACCTAGAGTGGATGTAGCACTCACGCCCATGATCCCAGCAGTAGATGAGGAATCAATCACAAACTCTAGAAGCCCATACCCATTACTGCATGAGGCTTTTGGGGGGATATCTAGACACAATCCGTAACATGATCCAAGAGCAAGGGATATCTTTCCATTTTCTGATATCCTCTTCAATCTCCTTTTTCAGAGTACTATAGTTTTCAGTGTAAAGATCTTTTATTTCCTTTGTTAGATTGATTCCTAAGTATTTCATTCTTGGGGGATGCTATTGTGATAGGTGTGGCTTCTCTAATTTTTCTCTGCTTGAGTTTGTTATTTGTGTACAGAAATGCTTTTGAGTTTCGAGTGCTTACTTTGTATCCAGCGATGCAGCTGAATTTGCTTATTAAATCTAAAAGTCTTTTGGTGGAGTTTTGGGGTCATCTATGTAGAGTATCATGTCATCTGCAAATAATGATAATTTAACTTCTTCCTTTCCTTTCCTTATTCCTTTTATTTCTTTCTCTGTTCTTTCTCTGATTGCTCTGGTTAATGTTTCCAGAACTATATGGAATAGGAATAGTGATAGTGGGTATCCTTGCCTTGTTCCTGATTTTAGAGTGAAAGCTTACAGGTTTTGACCATTTAGTATGATGTTGGCTGTTGGTTTGTCATAGATGGCTTTTATCAGATTGAGGTAAAGACCATAATTTTCTCTAGGGTTTTTATCATGAGTGGGTGGTCAGACTTTGTCAAAAGTTTTTACTGCATCTATTGAGATGATCATATGATTTTTGTCCTTGGCCCTGTTGATAGGATGTATTATATTTATTAATTTGCATATATTGAGCCATCCCCATATCCCTGAGAGGAATCCTACTTGGGCATGGTATATAATCTTTCTGATAATTTGCCACATTTTGCTTGCCAGTATCTTACTGAGGATTTTTGCATTTATGTTCATTAGGAAGATTGGTCTGTAGTTCTTTCATTTTGATTGGATCCTTGTCTACTTTTAGTATCAGGATAATTTTTGCTTCCAGGAATGACTTTGTGAATACTGCTTCCCTTTCAATTTCACTAAGGAGTTTGAGGACTAGTGGCATTAGATCTTCTCTAAATTTCTTGTGGAATTCAGTAGTGAATCCATCAGGACTTGGGCTTTCTTTTTTGGTAGGTTTTTAATTATCTCTTCGATTTCATTGACTGATATTGGGTCATTTAGGATTTTTATATCTTCTTGATTCAGGTATGCTTTGGTAGTTCATATGTATCTAAGAATTTGTCCATTTCTTCTGTTTTCATTTATTTGAATACAGGTTCTCAAAGTAAGTATTGCTGATCTTCTGGATTTCTGCAGAATCCATTGTGGTTTCACCCTTTTCATTCTTAATTGCATGGATCTGAGTCTTTACTTTTTTGGTAAGTTTAGCTAGGGGTTTGCCAGTTTTATTTAATCTTTCAAAGAACCAACTCTTCAATTCGTTGATTCTTTATATTGTTTTCTTAGTCTTAGTTGCATTAATTTATGCTCTGATCTTTATAATTTCCTCTCTCATATGAGGTTTGGCCTTGACTTGCTCTTCTCTTTTCTAGAAGTTTGAGGTTCAACTTTAAGCTGTTTATCTGAGCTCACTCAATTTTCCTGATATGAGAATTCACTGCTATAAATTTCCCTCATAGGACTGCTTTCCTTGCATTGCATAAGTTACAGTATGTTGTATGGGTGTTATCATTTAATTGTAGAAGCTAATTTCTTCTTTAATTTCATCTGTGACCCATTGGTTGCTCAAGAGGGTGTTATTTAATTTCCATGTGTTTGTGTAGTCTTTGTGTTTTCTATTGCCACTGATTACCAATTTCACATGGTCTGATAATGTGTATAGAATAATTTTAATTCCTTTGCATTTATTTAACCATGTTTTATTTTAGTTTTAATTTTGGTAAAAAACTACTTCAATATCTTTTTAAAAACAAAAATGTATAGTTTTCTTGGATGCCTTTTGGCTTCATGTATAAAATATCCAACTTCATTATACCAAACTTGGAACACAGTTTTTCATGGCACCAGCACTATGAAGGGTGATTGGTTCCCAGCTACAGGACTAGAGCCCATTTAGTGTTTCATTTCTCCTTCATCTATTTTTCCCCTCTCCTTTTTCTTTTTTTCTTTTCCCTTTTATCTTCTTCATCTTGTTCTTTACTGGGATCTATTCCTCCCTCAGTGCTCCAGCAAAATCATTGGTAAAGTGTGGGTTTGTGGGTGACTTGGTGCCTAGTCACTGTGGGTAACTGGTTGATAGCAAATGAGGTATGAGAAGAGCAACTCCTGGGCACACCTTTGCACAGCTCTGGGCCCCATAGGCAGTGCTCTGCCCACCGTAAGAAGAAAGAGAAGCCCTAAGGACAGCCTCCCTCCATGGCCTTGGCAGAGGTCCCTTCAAGTGACAGTGACCGCCGGGGACCCTTCCCACACTCCAGGTTGTTTTTTTTGTTTTGTTTCGTTTTGTCTTTTTGAGACAGGGTCTCGCTATGCAGTTCAGGCTGGCCTTGAGCTCACTTTGTAGCCCAGGCTGGTCTCGAACTTGCAAGATTCTGCAGGGGCGTGGCAGATAGACCGACACCTCTCCCAGCAGAAGCATCAACTTAGGACTTCTCCTAGTCTGTTAGGTAGTAGAAACATGGCTCTTACCTGGCTTGCACTGGGACAATCCTCATAAATTTAAAAACCCTAGAGAATAGGAGCAAAAATGGAACTGGCTATCCTTACCCCAGTCTCTCAGATTAAAGTATAGTGCCTCGCTCAAAATCTGCTTACCCACCCCCAATAACAGGTGAAAGTAGTGATTTCATCCAAATGCAAAAATAGGAAAAAAATTGTAAAAGCCTTTTCCTTTGCTAAGCATGGTGGCACATAGCTATAATCCTAGCTACTCAGGCTGAGGCATGAAATCACAAGTTTGATGCCAACTTGGACAACTGAGCAAGATCCTGTCTCAAATAAATGAATAAGTAAATAAATAAATAAAACAAGGGGTGGCTAGGTTGTTGTTCAGTGGTAGACCATTTGCCTAGCATGTGCAAGGCTCTGGGTTCCATCTTCATTACTGGAAAAACAAACAAAAAAATATTTTCCTTTGAATAGCCCTAAGCTTTTCACTTACCTAGATGGACTTTGACTATTTGTTTTCTAGTTTGACCTAATCCCAAAGAAGTCTACCTCGGTACTGTGACAACTACCATAAAACCCAAGCCCCTGAGGGCCTAGTGTAAGTCTGCTTTGAAAGAAGCCCACAGAGTTGAATGGGATCAGGGGTGAGCAGTTGTAGTGGGAGTTCTGCGAAGATAAAGTACTCCCCTGTGGGTGTGGGTGTTGCCACAGCTAAATCCAATATGTGTGTGTCAGTGGAGTGCTCCACTTGGGGAGGTGTAGGTACAGCCTTTGTAACCTAAATATATCTTAGGAAATAAGGAAGCTGGGGGAAATTTCTGCCTCTGCCTTCCTTGCATTTCATAGGATAAGCTCCTATAGGCATGGTTCTACACCTGGCAGCTACTACATACCAGTGGTACCTTATCTCCAGGCCTAAATGTTGCTAGTATGTGTTGATGATACCAGCTACAAACAGAAGGTAGAGAAAAGCCATGTATCTGTGTTTCAGAAGATAATTTGGGGTCTTGTCCAGCTCTGGTGTGTTAAAGAGAGAAAAGTACACTCACACACACACACCTTGGTCCTGCTTTGTGAATTGAATATACTTCCAAGGCTCTTATTCTTCTTAGCTTCTTAGATGTGGGCTGAGATAGATCCCTGGGAGGGGCTACTGGGTGTGGAAGCATTAGAATGTTCATGCTGAGCAGACAAAAGCTCAAAACTGTGTCGATGCACGTCCAAAAGTTTTCAAACACGGTAGTTAAGGCACAAATTTTTCTTTAGGTAGAAATTTCAATTAACCCACACCCTTGAGGAAACATATGGTTGGAAGTTTTCATGACAGTGTGTGTGCCACTACTGCACATACATGCAGACCCCCTGGAGAGGCAGAGCTGTTCGGCAAGTGCTGTCATCTTGAATTCAACCCTGCGCGCGTTCCCAGGCACAGAGGGAAACCCGGCACTGGAATGGCGAGCGTAATACTTTCAGACATGAATAAGATATACAGAGTCAACCTAATCAACATGAGCTGAGGATTTTCTCAAAGGATATGTGCAGCTTTATTGCAACAAATGCAGTAGAAGAAGACAATGTCCAGGAGTGCATTGCAAGATCCAACCTGAGATGCGGGTGGGCAGGCTACTTAAAGAAACTGATCACTTGGGGTCTTGTTCAGGGACCCAGCCTGGGGTCCCAACCTTGCCTCCATCTTCTGAACTTGATGCTCCCACTAAATGCTGTCACCAGGAGTGTGTCTTGTGCTCCCATTGAACTGACTGCCGCCTCCATGGCCTGTGCTAAACTTCTGTTCCTAGGACCCCTGCTACCATCCTGTCACTGTGTGCCCATCTGCTGTCCCGCAACAGGTCCCCCAGTGTCAGATCCTTCCCTGCAGGTGAGCTGCGCTTGACCCAAAGTCAGCACATTCATTTCAGACCTAGCTGTGTATGCGTCACCTCCATGGGAATGACGTCATGGAAGTGGTTTGCTTCCTTTCAGTTGGTAGACTGGAGGGGAAGTTTCCTGATGTCATTACTTACACACCAGGTGTTTGCTAACTCCAAGCACACCTCCTTGTCCCATTATGGTGTTGGGAGAAAACATAGGCACGTTCTTGAAAGCTAATTAGAAGGAAATAAAGCTCTTTGAACCCTAGGATTCTGAGTGATGAAGCACCAGTCGTGTAAAGGGAGGCAGTTGGCCCTGGTGTTCTCATGCTCTTCCTTGCCCTGTGGATCCCCTCATCACAGCCCCCACTGCCAGTGCCACAGGCCCCTGCCCCAGCTGCTATAGCATTGCCTCCAGGTCTGTGCAGTCCCCTGTGGTCTGGGCTCCTGCCCGTCTGCGCTGCACTTCCCAGAAAACTGTTCTAAAATTAAGCATCTGTCCATAGTTCTGCCTTACTTTGCACTGGTTAAACTTTTGGGGTCAGAGTAAAGGGAGGAACAGCAAATGTGAGAAGTTTTCCTACATGAAAGAAGAGCTAAATCAGGGTAAAAGCTGAACACTAGGGTGCCTTGGGAACAAGTGAATTCATTTTTTTCAGCACAATTTAGACTCCAGATTGCCATTTACTAGGCTGGGGACCACACACCCACCTGCCAGCTTCTTCACTCACCCCCTGCCACTGCGTCTGCATTGATTCTCCAGGCTGGAGCCAGAGTTTGAGAGACCAGCGCCAGCATCTGCTCTCTTTTAGCCATTGCACATCTCTAAGAAACCTGCATCTTTTCTGGGCAATACTGGATTTCCCCTGGGGCCCAGGCTACACAGGTTCCCACTGCCACACTACCCTAAAGCGTTCTCTGAGGGCTGCGTCATCACTTGCATTTTCATACCCATTTCTCCACCTGCCTGGACACGGTGGGGTTGGAAGGGCAGCTAACCTCCCAGACATGAGACTTCGTATCCAACAGTGAAGATTCTCAGCACAGCTTTTACAAATCGAACTAATTATGTGCAATTCATTTATTTATAAAAGCCACTGCTAGCCAAGAAGCTCAGTCCACCAGAGTAGGAGATTGTTATGGTTCCAGTCAAATTCCATCTCTGCCCAAGGCATTGGGTGTGCTGTCCCCTCACCCATGACCCAGCCCAAGCATGGACACTGCCCTCAGCCATACCCCAGCACCAGACCTTGACTCGGGGCGCAAGGACCACGCAGGGATCTTAGAGAGGGCTCTGAAAGATGAGTGGAAAATGGAAGCTAATTTTAGAGGAAATTTCTAGTCAGGGCAAGAATCAGATTTTCAGAGTCAACAAAAACTTGGAAACCTTTAGTTAATCCCATCCCTTCATTTGTTTTTTAAAAAAAATTTTATTAGTACACATTTGCAGTACGTAATGATTACATTCATGGCGAGAAATTGGTACGTGTACATAATGCATCTCCTTTCTACTTCCCTCCCCCCCTTGCTTATTCTTTTACTGTTATAAAATGTAAATAATTAAAATTGACCATTTTAATGTTTTTTGAATTTTTTGAGACAAGATTTCACTATGTAGTTCAGCTTGGCCTTGCACTCACTGTGTAGCCTAAGCTGCCCTTGAACTCACAGCGGTCCTCCTGGCTCAGCCTCCCAAGTGCTGGGATTATAGGCATGCAACACCAACTGTTTGAACCATTTTTAAGAGTATGATTCAGTGACATTATGCCCATTCTCTTTAAAAAGAAAAAAGTGAGGCTCAGGAGTTGTAGCTTTCTGTTAGAAAACTAAAAGTTGTCCTGAGGCAGTTTCTGGTTTTCCCTGGCCCTTGTCCCCCACCACACACCATTCTGCAGCAGCTTGAGCACCCCACTTCTGGTTGGATTTCATCTAAAATGCAGACTCTGGTAACTGAGAAGACCTATCTAACCTAGTGCCAGTTTTTCTGCATGAATGTTTACTCAGTTCTCCAGCTCAACAGAGAGGCTATCATTTCTGCAGTCTTGGCTTTCCAAGGCTAAAAGATGATTTAA
This sequence comes from Chinchilla lanigera, assembly GCF_000276665.1. Classification (NCBI taxonomy): domain Eukaryota; kingdom Metazoa; phylum Chordata; class Mammalia; order Rodentia; family Chinchillidae; genus Chinchilla; species Chinchilla lanigera. The sequence continues at coordinate 23,779,605 of NW_004955427.1, forward strand.
CAAGTCATATGAAGTCCGTCACATGGAGAGAACATCAGACAGGGATTAGGAAACCTGAGTTGCAGTCAGCACACCATCTGCTCCATGGCTGTGGGACAGTTAGATCTGGAGTCTCAGGCTCCTCTGGTGACCACTCAGTGCCAAGTGCACAGGGAAATACCGTACAGGTCTGAGAGGTGATGTTTGCCACTGAAAACAAGACCTGAGCACAAAAAGGAGCTGCAAGACTGTGCTAGCATTTCAGGGGCCATGGCAGGATGGCCTGGGCAGATTTCCTCCTAGGTCCACTTCCACCTCTGCGAATGGTGTGAGAGACCAGAGCCAGCCTCTTCCCTTCCCCAAACGCACAATTTCCCAGCCCCATCTTCCTGGTCTTGCAAGAGCCAGCCGATGGCTCCCACCTCTGCTGCTCCAGCTTCCTTCTCCCAGATCCAGAGCTTCAAAATAACCTGGCCAGACAGACCAAAGGAAGCGTGTACAGCCTCGTCAGGTGCCTGACCTCCTGCCGTTACCAGCGTGTTTCCAAAGATGTGTGTTTCTGCATTTTATAAAAAGAATTTTTAATGAAGTCTTGGGAGGAAAAGAAAGTGAGCATTGCATTCCTCTCATTTTGACAAAATATTTTCTTTGTAATCTATCTGATGGGCTTGGCTTAGAGACCCTTTCTCTGTGCCCAGCTTTATTGTGCCTCCCCAAGCAGGGACTGATTGATATTCTGTCACCACGGGAAGATGGCTTAGTGGGAGCTGGCGTTTCCTCCCAGGGAGAATTGTGAAAAGAGCATCTGCTGCCCACATCCTTCATGCTTCCTCCTTCTTACAGCCACAGCGCAGCTAGGAGGGCAGGGTTTCTTCCCCTCCCAGAGGAAGCAGGTTCAGAGAGGTCAAGGTCATGCAACTGATGAACCGAGCAGGTTTTATTGGAGGCACCTGAGAGACCCAACCTCTGTAAGGGAAGGAGAGGTCTGCGTGCTAAGGCTCAGGCTGTCCCCTGTTGCACATCAGCCTGCAGGAGGAGAATTTCTTCCTCAGCAACTCTTTCAGTCCCGTGCCTATTGGGGTAATTACCCCTGCATGCCTTTTCCCAGTGACTCAGAACCCACACATAGCAGCCAACAAAGGAAGTCCAGTTACATAGGCTGGAAGCATGAGTTAGTTTCTTGGGCCAGCACTGTCATGCAGCAGACCCTCAGGTGTGCCCTGCATCACCCGCACCCTAGTCTGAAGGCCTGGCCTATTTCATATATGTTGAGATAATGAGGTACCATTGCTCAGAGAGCCTGAGGGAGGAGGAGAAAAGGTCACCCCTACCCACTCCCATGCATGTCACCTCTAGGCTCACACACTGTGAGTTCCCTGGTTGTCATTCAACTGAACAGTGAGAACTTTGAAAGGCCAAGAAGTTATGTGAGATGAGAAGCACACAGTGGAGCTGGGTGTGGTGGTGCACACCTGTAACCCCAGTACTCTGGGAGGCAAGTTCGAGCCCAACATGCCAACTAGTGACTTAGCAAAACTTTGTCAAAAGATAAAAGGGGGCACTGGGGATACAGCTCATTGCAAAGGACCTGGGCTCGTGCCCCATACAAAACAGAAAGAAGAAAAGAAGAGGAGGAAGAAGGAAGAAAACAGCAGTGGGGAAAGGCAAGCCTGATTATACCTTTTGCTTAGCAAACTTAAAAGTTTCTCTAATAGAGTCATGGAGAGGGAGCGATTGTTCTCAGAGTCTTTTATTCATTCAGTGGATATTTACATCCTCACTCACAGTAATATCTGGACTTCCTTTGTTTGCTGCTGTGTCTGGGTTCTGAATCACTGGGAAAAGCCATCTTGGCTATGTACCTGGCTCTGTGCAGAGTCCTTTTCTCCCAACAGCATCATGATGTAGGTCCCATTATCATTATTACAGTTTTACAGATGAGAAAACCAAGTGCAGTGAGGTGAAGGAGCTACCCCGAGGTTATGTGTTCTGGACAGCTTGTCCCCCAGGAAAACCAGTGAATGTGGTCTCGGATTCTCATCATGCTAGTGTATACACTGCATGGACTGATAGGACATAACCAGTCTTAGAGAAGGTTAAAGGGTGAGGAAAGAACACGACCAAAGGCCCGAAGGAAGGAAGGCTCCCAGCAAAATATGAGAAGGCATATGGTTGGGTACATGAGAAGAGCTGTTGGAAGTAAAGCCAGCAGATAGATTGAGACAAGACTGCCCTGACCTGGAGGGACTTGCTGGGAATGTGGACTTCATCCAGAGGGGGTGGGCCGGGCAGAGGTTTTCAGATAGAATTAGTATGACTTCTTCTGTGCATTACTAGGATGAATGGAAACAGTGGTGGGGAGAGGACCTAATGGAAGGCTGAGGAAGCACAGAGAAGAGGCGGCAGGGGAAGCACTGAGCACAGCCCAGGGGCCCAGGGAAGAGGCATCAGACCATGCACGGTCCCACTCAGGGTGCCTCAGAGAAACCCCAAATCAACCTGCCACTCATGTCCTCAGGGCAAATCTTAATCTATTGTGGCTCTAAAGACTGAGAAGGTGCTTCACCAGTGAAGACATTTGGGGATAGGATATAATCAGAGCCAACTCATTAAAGGAAGAGACCCTCAAACGCTCATGCATGAAGACTTTATGCAAAGTCAGGTCTTGACGAGAGAAGCCACCTTGCACCATCCCAGCCCAGCCCTGTTCTTCCTGACTCAGGTCCGGCTGCAGAGGCCACGTGGAGACCACTGCACACAGCAACAAACGCCCCTTCTGTCCCTGTTACCTCGATTGTTTGTCAGATAGGCAATACATATTTTCATTATTTTGTTAAAAATCACTTTCATCTTTATTTTTGTGAATACACTAAATGTTTAACCAGAATACCAAGGAGTGCAGGAAAATGTTTTAGATTAGAAATACTCATAAAATAATGTATGCACTTGGCAATTGGACATCTATAGAGACCAACACTCAACAAGTGGTTAGACATTTTCCTCAGAAAACTCATGGAACGTATTACAAAACTTGACAATGCATTACTCATAAAGCAAATCTCAACAAAAAAATCAAGGAGTCCATAGCATATAGACTCAAGTTTTCAACCACAATGTAATTAAGTTAGAAATTGATAACAAGAAGGCATTTCTTTAAAAATAATTGGAAAATTAAAAGCACTTTTGTTAGAATTGATTGAGTCAAAGAAAAATCATGATTGCAGGGACAAATACATAGGACTGAGCAACAGTGAAACATTTGAGGAGTAAGGAATTAGTTCAGACAGGTCTTGCTCTTTGGGACTGCTACATTTACATTTTTTTCTTTTTTTAATTTTTAATTTTTATTAGTACATGTTTGCAGTACATAATTATATTAATTGTGGGGAATTAGTACATGTATATAACATCTCATTTTCTTTCCCCTTCCCCTCCATACCCACCAATTCTGCCTTTACATGTTTTTAAATTTCAGCTTCTCTTATGTTTATTTAGAAATGAACAAACAAATAAATAAAAATAAATAAAAGCAAAATTAAAAAAAGAAATGCACAAAACCAGGCATGGTGGCACACACCTATAATCCCAGCACTTAGGAGGCTGAGGCAGGAGGATCACCATGAGTTCAAGGCCAGCCAGGGCTACATAGTGAGTTCAAAGCTAGCTTGAACTACATATTGAGACCCTGTCTCCAGAAAAAAAAAAAGAAAAAAAATGAGCAAGAAGTTTTTAGAAATTTCCATTTTACCTTTTTGTGGTGGTAGAGGTTGAACCCAGGACCTCACAGATTCAAGCAAGTGCTCTACCATTCAGCTACAGTTGCAGCCTATCTATCTATCTATCTATATTTTTAAAAATCTATTAATTTTATTGTCCAATCTCACCATCCAAAATTCATTCCCATCCAGGGCTTGGGATTTAGCTCAGCGGCACAATGCCTGCCTGGCAAGTGCAAGGTTGTAAGTTCAGTTCCTGGTACTGGAAAAAAAAAAAAAGAACAAAATTCATTCCCATCCTGCTGTCCACACAAATTCACCTATAACAATCGTAAAGAGAACAGAAGAGGCAGAGTAGAGAACTTTTGGCTCATTCAAGGTAGCTCTGAGTTGGCTTAGGACTCGGTCTGAGTCTCCTTTGACTATTTCTTTGTCCTTCAACATCATCACTACGTAGTTCTGAAATGTGTTTTGTGATTGGGTCATGCTGGATTTGGCAAAAATGGAATCAGAGTATTTTTCTTCAGAAATCAATGTATACCTGGTTTTCTAGACAAAATTTCCCCTTTACTTTTAAAGTCAGAGTTTTGGGCACTGACTGACAAAAAAAAAAAAAATAGGATTAAGATCCTCAAGCTCAGTTTATATTATTCAATACTGGTTTATTTTACCTGTTACATTTCCTCTTACTACTTTCCCTATTCAAAGAAAAATCAAGAAAACAATTGGATTTCCTTCCAGAAGGAGGAAGCTGAGTTGCTGGTGGGCCACACTGTGGGACTCTTTCCTGTCTCGAGGAAGCCCTACCACCTGCTGCCCTCTGCTGTTCAAATAAAACCGTCTCTGCGAAGTGCTTTCTGCAGGCTCTGCCTGCCTCCTCCACTTGCACTCTGCAGCACTCACAGAGGCGTCTGCTAGGGAGAACGCGTGACTTGTACACGAACAGCACCAGGTTTCCTCCATGACCACTTCTATTCCGATTCCAGTTCTTCGCCCCATCCTGTCTACCACATCATACCGACTCCCCACCCATTTCCAAGGAAGAAAAACATTTGATTTCAAAGCATATAAGGCTTATGGTTAGTACCCCAGGCCCCTGTACATACAACGATGAGTACCAGAAGAGTTGGCCAGGAGACCCAATTCTAGTCCATTGAGGGAGCTCAGTTAATTTGATTCAACGAGAATTTGATCTTCTGATGTGTGCAAGGTGCTGTGTTAAACTCCAAAACTGATGATACTGACCATGCATAAAACACACGGAGCTGGCAGAAAGCGGGCGGGCCCAAAGTTGTGGAAAAAGGATTGTCGGGTTTGGACTTGTGGTGAAGAAAGATTGCCTAAAATAAAATGATTATAATCTCTTGATCAGAAACGGAACCCTTCCCAGTCTAGGAGAATCTCTCTGGGGTGGGGCGATGGGAGGAGGGCTCCAGACTTTAGTGAAAGCTCCCAGTCTGATCGCTTTTCTAAATCTGAATGTTAGCGGTCAACCTTCCCTAACAGCACTATTTTGTGTGATGTTTATCCTTCAAGAATATAGTATGCTTTGCGCAGTGGCAATATCATAGCTAATGAGGTGCGATTATTGGTCACTGAAAGAAAAAAGTAGAACTTCTATTTTGCATTCCTTGCCTGCTTTTTTGCCTCTAGTCTAACAAATCTTTAACCCTATTTATTAGTTTTATAATGTGACCTGATATATCTTGAATAATCTCTGTCCTATCTTACTTCATATGAAAGGTTTTTTTAAAATAGAGAATTCTACAAGTAGGGAAATACTGTGAATTACAACTGATTCACCACAGTTACTTCCTCTAACTTGCCTTTGTAACAGTTTCTTCCTCAGTCAACTCCCTTTAAATGTAGAGGACAAGAATTGTGTATTTTGTATGCTCAGTGCCTAGTACAGTGCCTGGCACATAAATATTCAGTGGATGTTTATTAACTGTAGTTATAACCAAGTAGCAAAAGGCCAAGAAGTTCTCATTAGATTATCAAAGTGGACTAAAGCATCAAAACTTTGATAAGCATTAGAACACAAAGTGTCAAAACTAAGTGTATACTCTAAATAAAATTTACAACTTTAATGCTGTGTAAAATAACCACAGACTTTTTACCAGGGAACATATTTAACACTGGGAATTATTACCCAACTGATATACTCGCATGTACTTATTTTCAGAAAGAGTTGGAGGCAATCTGAAAGTACATAATTCAGTTCTTCACTTCCAGATAAGAACGTGAGAAAATGAGACTAGTCACCCCTGTAAACCGTAGAATACACGTTTCTGTGATTTGTCTAGGATGACACCAATACAAGTATCATTAAAACCTGTCTCGCCAAAGAGATACACAGTTAAAAGCCAGCATTGCCAATACCCACTAAACCAAGTGCTTATGTGTAAAGCTAGAGAATCCCTTTACTAGAAAAGTAGTTTTTCTCCAACTTATATTTATTTTTACTTTAGGAAACTCACATATTTATAGAACAAATAAAAGATACAACACTAGGGTTTTTTTAATTTCAGAAAAATTAATAAAACATATGACAGGGTTACCATCTTCAAAGTGTGCACAAGTCTGGCAGGGTACCTACAATACAGTGAGATGCTCTGATACATGGCAGCTCCTGACCAGAGCCCAGGGTAGAGCACAGAGGAAGAAGCCTTTAGAGGAGCACAGAGGAAGAAGATGACTGTGGGGGCTGGGGATTTAGCTCAGTGGCACAGCGCCTGCCTGGCAAGCGCAAGGTCGTGAGTTCGGTTCCCCGTACCGGAAAAAAAAAAAAAAAAGAAGATGACTTCAGTTGAACCTCAGACACTGGCTGACCAATGGGTTTCTGAAGAAAGTCATGTTCCCAATTTACAGAAATGGAAGAACATTCCAAGTCATGGCAAGATATTTTCTCAGCTCTCCTCTCCAAAATTCCACCACTTTAAATTTACTTTGATTTGACAAACATGGAGCACTTATGTATCAGGTCTTGTCCTCAGGTGCCTACATGTAGTTCATAGGAAGCCATGGACAAACACAGGTAATTAGATGACCACGTGAGAAGGATGTCATGGCCCTCCCCAGTCCATTCCCTATTTGCATCAATGTAAAAAGAGATGAAAGAATTATCTGCTGGACATAATCCAGAGCCAAAGTTAGAAAGACACTAGTGTGGATCTTCCCTAGGCTCCGGGTCCCGGCTGGACGAGTTTAAAGCTAAGAGGTGAAATCAAGAGAATCATAGGGAGCAAAGATAGGCAGCTAGGCCTGTGGCACCGGTGACAAAGCTGCACGATGCTTTGCTCTCCTGAATGCTGTGGTGGGAAGAGCTCTGGGCTAACAGCCAGAGCTATCCAGCCCTCTGCCACTCTCTAGAATCTTACCCTTCACTTCCTTGTCCCATCTGTGAAATGGAAATAAATCACACTGCCTCTGCGCTCCTCCAGGGTTTTGGAGCAGCAAGTAAAAGTGTTTAGCTTATAAGAGTAGATTATACCAACTACATATGCCACACACATCACTGACATGCCAGTATTACCATTAGCGCCACACCTTGTGCTGAGCTGGACTCTTCTCTCCTGGGCCAGCCAAGACTGATGGCTTCCACAAGTCCCTTCCAGATGAAGCAGAAGTTGGCTACCTCTCTGTTCCAGCATCCCCATTAAATTCTACACTCAAACTAGGAATATTTGCTTCTTATGCAGTACATGCACTCAATAATATATAACTCAAATATATATAACCTAGTTGGAGTTAAAAGTGACAAGAAGACTAAGACAAATTAATTAAGTACCAGTGTGGAGTGTTCTTGTAGCAGTACTACCACTGTACAGAATTTGAAGCCCTACTTAAATTTTATCATAGGGGGTAAGGGTGTAGTGCAGTGGTGATGTGCTTGCCTAGCATGCTGGGCGTGGGGGTTCCATCCACAGCACCTCAAAGAAATTTATATGAACCTGTTAGTTAAACCTTTGTCAGCTGTCTTCTCTGTGAGATTTCTGGTATGGATTCGATGTCTTGCTCCCCACGGGTCCCCTGTGTGATGGGAATCCAGGCCATTGAACAAAGCTCACAGCATTCAGAGTAGCTTCTACACTCAAACCCTTTTGATTGAGTAAGAGCAGGGTAGGAGAAAGTTTTGAGCTCTGTGTTTATTGAAGACCGGTCATTAACATCCATCAAACATTACATCAAACATATCATTTAATCCCATCTCCCCCACTACATATGACCCACTGAGGTAGAAAGTGTGTCATCCTGCTCCCTGCTTAGTACTGCAGCCTGGACAAGGGTCAGCTTGCAATGGCAAGCCAAAACACTGAAATGACACTCAGGATTTGGAGGCAGATTTTTTTATGTCGATGGGCACTGATGGGGATCATTCCCAAAATATCAGGCCCTGATCTCTGGTGGACTAGGGCTTATATGGGATATGCAAGCAGGAAATACAGATGCAAAATGGCTTGTCAGTTGAGGATTGGTTTATACAATGTGGATCACAGTGACCAGTTGTGGATCACAGTGACCAGCCATTTCTGAGAGACAGGAGCAACCAGATCTGGAACAGGAACTGTTACCTTGGCAACTAACAAACTGAAGTGTACTGGCTGGGGGGTGGGCAGCTCTTCTGCTACAAGCTCAGTAAATCATCAAATCAACTGAATCTTTGTATTAAACAACCCTTCTAGGATGGCATCCCCAACTTACAGGTAAAACCAAAGCCCAGCTGTTTAAGAATGTTGTTCAAGGCAAGAGACTATGTCTGGCCCAGGGGTGGGACACTGCTGTACCTGCTCCCAGAGTCCAGAGCTGTGGCTGCACTGCATGCTGTCACAAATGTCCTCTTTCAGAGGTTGTAGATTACACTGCTTTCTCATCATTTTCCCAAAAGTTTGCATTCCTTTTGTGTTTGTAAGCAAGCTGTAGCCAAATAGTATTAGTCATTTACCCATAACTAATTGTTTTATCTATCTTTTGGTCCTATTCTGAGATTCTATTTATGAACAGTCCTAAATTCTTGAGAAAACAGAAATGAGGCCAAAGGTCAAATATTCATTTATGAAAAGGTATTAAATGCAGATTGCAGGTGAGGGGAGTGAGGCACAAAGATGAGCAACAGATGACTTCTGTCTTCAAAGGAATTGTAGTCTAGGCCTGATGGCATCTCTCTTTTTCCTTGAAAAAATTTAATCAAGGTGAAACATATTGATTGCAGAATATTTGGAAAGCCCAAGTAAGAAAAGAAAGAAAAAATCATCCAAAATTCAGCTTATGTTTTATGCATTCTGAGGGCAGGGCCTGTGCCTCAGTATTTTTGTGTCCACAAAACTGCACACAGGAATTAATGCAGAACACGAGCTCAGACAGCATTTTTTGAGTGGAAGGAGTCACCCCTCAGGCCCCCGCTCTGAGATAACTACTGTTAAAGGCTAGAAAACATTTCAGCTTCCTTTTGTTTGTCAGTGACTGACCCGGATGTGATTCTCCTGCCTTACCTAGGCCAGGCTGGTGAATGCACGGCCCCTTTTAGCACAGTGCTGCTTACCAGGGTCATTGGTTGTTTACTTGCTCAGCTGGAGCCACCTTTTGCATTCCTCCCTCTATCCTAGTCCAGAGGATTTGATTCCCTTAGCTGTGAGAAGAGCTGGAGCTTTCCCAAATGCCTCCTTGCATCCCCACCACCATCACTGCATAAAGGCCTCAGGGATGGGAAGTGGGTTTATCGATCAGTTTCCTTGGATAGAACAGAACTTCCAGCAGTTCTCCAGTCAGTCTAGATGTGGAGTCATCTGCAGGGGCAAAAGTGGTGCTGGGCCCCACTTTGCACCAATAAAGCAGATATTAAAAAAAAAAAAAAAAACGCAGAAAAGCAAACAGACTCTCTTGGCATGAGGCCCGGACATTGGTCTTTTTGTGTTTTTAAAGCTCCACTGGTTAGAGACCGAGAACCGCGGGTTTGTACCGTGACCTTAGTGCCTCTTGAGACTAGGCACTGCAGTGGCCAGAGTTGGGACACTGAGCCCTAGAACTTGGCACGTTTACTTTCTGCAGCCCACGTTGTGACACGCCTGAGTGGTGTAAGTGGGTAATTATTTGCAAAAGGGAACCCAAAGAAGGAAATAACATCTGTGTGCCGAAGGGCTCGCCCGGCCCCTCCAAAAGACAAAAGCACAGAGCAGCTGTGCCTGTTGATGTAGGTAGGGAAGGACACGGGAACGTGAGTGTGACGGTATGCTATTCTGCAAGGAACGTGGATGGTCAGGCTTCACTATGAAGGAAGGAAGAATCTTGCAAGATGAACTATGAGAGATAAGCCGCTTTAATAATAGGCTGCTTAGCGGAAGGAAGATACCTGAATTAGCTGATCTTTAGTGAATAGGTATTGGGTACTCATTATTTGTCAAGCATTGTGCTAAGCACTAGCCGTATATATTTCATTTAACTTTTGTGATATGTATCCCTGAAATTGATGAAGAAATTGATGTTAATTGGTGTTAGTTAAATAAATAGTATACAATCCCACCAAACAGGGTGGTAAGCCCTGCCTCTGTGACAAAGTCCACGTGTCTTCTACCATGCCAGGTTTGTAGCCTGGCCTCACCCTGGACTGATGAGAGGTAATAGAAAGGATGGGGCGGAGGGAGGGTATCCAAGTGCCTATGCTCTCAAGAAAGGGTAACTTTCCAGCATGGCTAATTGGCCAGAATGTTCTCCCTTGTGTGAAAGAGCTGGGTTGTCCCAAGACAGGCAGCATGGTGTGTAAAGGGCGCTCCAGCAGCTTCTCCTTGAGCCAGCTGTGAGCTTGGGCGAGTCACTGAGAGGGCCTGAAGCTCTGCCTGCCCTCTGGTACAGCACAAAGCTCACAACAGTTAGTGGCTTCCCATTGCCCTGCAGAGACCTGGGCTCCAAGAGGTTGTGTCGGGACAGGATAGACAGATAGACTTCTTTTTTCCCTTCAACCAGAGAAGCTCTGCATTCAGATGCTCAAAAGGAAGTTTCCTGTGCCAGGGGAAGGCGGGGGTGTGGAACAAAGACATTTGGAGGGAAACCATTGGGTTAGTTCACTTTAGTGACCCTTCCAGTTTGCTAGGGCTCAGGTCCTGGGTTTTTGAAAATTCGTAGCTGGGAAGAAGTAGTGCACAGCACTTGGCAGGGGAGAAGGGATTATGTGTGGGAGGGGAGGAAGGCAGCTGAGGAGAGGGAGGAGGGCGCCCACCCACAGATGGCAGACCTCCCGGGGACAATAAGCCTGTAGGGTGTAGGACGGAAAAGTGCCCGAGTGCCCTCTGTGCTGGAGAGGAATTTGTAACTGCGACAGTAGAGCAGCGCAGCGAGGGGGCCGGTTGGGCTGCAGCCGTCACCTCCTAAATGGTACTTTCTTTTCATTTCAGTAGGGCAAAAGACTCGTTCTCTCCTAGTTGCTTAGGATTCAAGCAATTTTCTGTTTCTTTGTGTTTTTCAGATCTTAAATCCAAATTTCATCCAAGAAGGTGAGTTACAAAGGGGTAGATCCGAGAATGTGAAAACTGGCTAAATAAATCACAGTATTTCTAGCATTAGGTAGAGACTTTAAGCCATGGCAACACCGTATCTATGGACAAAGAAAGATGTTATCATAAACTATTGAGTGAAAGACTATGACATGCACTATGTTTAAGGGGATTCAATTTTGGTAAGAAGTATGTTTGTATAATGTTCACAGTAGTTATCTCTGGATTATGGAGCTTTCCTTCCTTTTTGTTTTTATATATTTTCTAATTTATATACAATAAGCATTTAATATTCTGTTCAAAGGCACCCAGATGTTTCCACAGTGTAAGGCTGAAGGTTTTTGGAATTGCTATACAACATGAGTGGGGATAAGAATACTGTGTTTTTAAAAAGGCTATTTTACCCTAAGTGGAATACGGATGATGTAAATATATATCCATTTGATCACAGTGGCCCCAGAATTCCTCATGCCCTTAGTGGATGTGACCTGCTTGCTTGGGGACACGGTGATACTGCAGTGCAAGGTCTGTGGGCGGCCAAAGCCCACCATCACCTGGAAGGGTCCAGACCAGAACATCCTGGACACAGACAACAACTCGGCCACATACACAGTCTCCTCCTGGTGAGCTCATGGCCCCGTGTCTGCACCAATCTCAGAGCAACCTCTAGGGGCTCATTCTGGGCTGCAAATCTGTGTGGATTCCTAATCTCCCCAAGAGCTTCCCCCGGAGCCTATTTGAGACCCAGCACTTGACCTTCATCAGGAAATTGAGGGAAAAACTACAAGTGGCTTACACCCCCAACAGAACACTTTGTGCTGTAAGACTGAGGAGTGGCCTCAGCTGCCCACACTGCCACTGCATCCTGCCCCAGCCCACACAGCTAATGTAACTCAGCACCATGGACACACACCTGGAGCCAGCAGGAACTGTTTGGGAAGACTGCATTCTGGACCATGTAAAACAAAGAAAAACATAAACTTTTATATCTCAGGTCAAGTATGAGCCTTCACAGTCCCTGTCTTACAGCAACCCCATTAGATGTCTGTCCCTAAGGATCCCCAGGGAAATCTCTAAGTTAGGAGAGGTAGTGAAGGCTCCAGACCTGGGGCAGGAATATGTCGTCCAATCTGGACACTCTGGGGTGTTGTGTGCTCTTCAAGTTGCTGTGAAATTGATACAGTTAATTCCTGACCTAAGAACAAGTTTATAAGATGGGGGCGGGGGCGGGGGAGAACTCATTCTAAAATGTTCAATAGCAAATCAAGCTGCAATCATACTTCTACACAAAAAAGACCCTTTGACCAGACTTGCTTGTCTACCTCCCAACATTCTATTAATAATTATCACCGCTAATCATGAGCTTTACTGGGTACTGCTACTTTCAGTGGACAAACAGTAGCAAGTCCTAGCCATGTAGGACTCACTTAGGGAAGGAACACTTAAAATCAAGAAGCTTTTATCCATTGACTTACCGTCTGTGCATGTATGAAATAGAGAAAAATACTACCATTTCTTAACGTTCTCAACAGAGACCCCCAACCAGGTCAAACAACGTCTGTGGCCCCAAGGAACTTGGTGTGAGAGTCAGTGCTTTATGGGGAGCATGAAGAGCCCAGAATAGGTCCCAGCTGTGGGAAGGGGGAGGGCTGACCTGGCTTCGGATTTAACCCTTTCGGGGCAGTTCTTCCTTTGGGGTGCTCAGGACACCTACTGGGCCAAGTGGGGGAAATTAGCATGTAGATGAAGGAATTTACCTTTTCTTAATTCACTTAATTATTTTGAGGCAAGATTTGAAATACTTGAACATTTCATTCTTTAGTCTTCCCATATTTTTGTGCTATTCATTATTCATTTGTGTGGCTGAAAATAATGTAGGACAAAGGTGCTAGTGGTAATATATAATAGTAATTCTATTACAAACTGTACTTGTGTAGGACTTCATCTATTTCAAGCCATCTTCTATTTTTTATCTTATGTGCTTCCTTACTCTGCCCCCTCATTTCCACAAGTTTTATCCATATATGAGGTCGTGGGGATATAGAGGCAAAGTGGTCATCCAGGGCATGGAGGTCGGCACAGAACAGGGTAGCCCTTGGCCTACAGGCTCTCAGCTCAGCACACCATGTGCCAACCCGATGGGATTTTACCAGTCAGGAAATCGTCTCATGACGAGTCTGAAGGACATCCTTTTGTGTTCCTAGTGACTCTGGGGAAATCACCCTGAAGATCTGCAACCTAATGCCCCAAGACAGTGGGATTTATACCTGCATAGCCACAAATGACCATGGGACCACGTCCACATCTGCTACAGTCAAGGTGCAAGGTATAGTCTCTTGCTTTCTTGATAGTACTTCTAGGAATTTTAAAAACCACAGCATAACACTTACCATGTTACCATTTTTCAGCAGCTCAGTGGAAGTACCTTCATAGTTTGTGCTGCCATCCATCCATCCATCCATCCACAGAACTCCTTTCATCTCCCAAACTGAAACTCCATCCACATCCATTCAGTAGCAGCTCCTCATTCCTCCCTCCTACAGTCCTGGCCACCACCATTCTGCTTTCTGTCACTAGCAAGTTGTCAGTCAAACATTGTAAGTGAACATAGTCAAAGCTCCCCTGAATCCGGGGAAGAAATGCTCCTGTGTGAACATTCCAAAATAAAGTTTTGGCTAATGGGAAGAGAATGCATCTTTAATCTTTCCTAAGAACTCTCTGCCAACTACCACAGCCTCCTGCATGGTTCCCTGATCATGCTTCCTTCCTAGTAGGTAATGTTCAGCCTAAGGAAGACCATCAGACCACAGGGTGAGTCCCCAGTCACCTTGGGCCCAAAGAAAGGTGTGCTACCTGGTGGATGTCACAGGGAGCATTTGAAACTAGATTAGGTCACATTTCAAGGTGCCATTCTACCTAGTGGAAAATGCCAGCTTCTGCAGACACAGCCCTGACCCCTTCTTCTGTCTCTACAGGTGTCCCCGCAGCTCCCAACCGTCCCATCGCCCAAGAGAGGAGCTGCACCTCTGTGATTCTTCGCTGGCTCCCGCCAGCCAGCACAGGAAACTGCACCATCTCAGGGTACACCGTGGAGTACCGGGAGGAAGGTGCGCACCTTGCTCTTCTGTTTCCTTCCTCCAGAGAGACCCCTCAGGGACAGGAGCCCGAGCCCCCTCATCTCTGGATGCCTCATGGTGTCTTCCAACTCAGCACAGAGGCTTCTGGGCCAGGCTCCAGTTGCCTTGTACCTGAAAGCTTGGGCAGCCAATTTCACTAAGGGGCTCTAAACCTCCCCAACATAAATGCAACCCAAGTTGTGCAGAGTTCAAAGTGCAACCAAGTTGTGTGGAGTTCCAAGTGCCTTCACCGCACTGCTCTGCTTACCCCATCCAGACAGGGATGGTCCGGGCCTGCAGATGAGGAGGCTAAGACCACGGAGAGAACAAAGACTGTGGTCAGTAAGCAGCAGAGCTAGCGCTAGACCCCAGCTCTCTGTAGTCTGCTAATTTGCCATCTTTCTCCCAGAGCAATAACTGTGGTAGTGTGACCTGCACTCCACTCCTCTGCACCCACATACAATTTGTAGAACATATATATGTGTATCTATTTTAATTGCACAATTTAAAAAGTTGTGATTTAAGCTTTTAAAATTTGTTACATTTACATGCTAGAAGTGCATATATTTCCTTAGTAGCTGGAAACAACTGAACCTGCCATCTAGTTATTGAGAATTAGTTTTTAAAAGAAGCTTCCAGGTAGCTCTAATTGTTAATAACATGTCTGAACCACATTGTGAACTGAACAAATAGAAACTGCTTGTCCCCTCCCCAGCCCAAATCATCCCTCTCTATCTGTCTGGTTACTGTAAGTCTCCAGGCTTCTTTTTTATGGAGCAGGCCCTGGACAGTTGTCTTGGCATCTTTCTGAGGCCATCACTCTGGATCTCCCAGGTTAGCACAAGGCGTGAATGCTGAGCTGGGAGACACATTCCACAGAGCTCACATCTGCCTCAGCAGCCCTCACTAATAGTCCCTCTCCCTAACCAAGCTCTCTTGGGCAGACTGTTTAGTATTTCTGAGGCTCGGTTTCTTTTATGCTCATACCTCATTGATTTCTATGGGGTTAAGTGAGAGAATTCAGTGCGAAAGCTGTGATGAAGATGTTACATACACCTAGCGCTCGTTTCCAGTTTATTTCACCTCCCAAAGAGATATTTTCTCTCATTTTGTAACTAATTTATACTATTTCCTCCAGCTTAATTAACCCTTTGCCACATGTCCCTCTGTACTGTCAGTATTGTCTGCGTCTTCTGATTCTCACACTTGCACATCTGAGGGTGGTAGAATCCACCAGCTGACCTCTTCCATAACCATTAACAGTTCTTCAGTCACTTAGGATCTGGTTTAGACCCTGCCTGCCATGGTTGACCCACAGGCTTTCAGAGGCTGATGCAGTGACCACAACTATGCACTGAACCAGATTTATCCATTTTCCTTTCTTTGTCTGCTGAAGGTCTTTGAAACAATGTGGCTCTGGCTTTGTCTCTCTCCCTGTCCTCCAATACTGTGCCCTAGGTTCCCAGGTCTGGCAGCAGTCAGTGGCTTCGACCTTGGACACTTACCTCGTCATCGAAGACCTTAGTCCTGGGTGTCCTTATCAGTTCAGAGTCAGTGCCAGCAACCCTTGGGGAATCAGCCTTCCCAGCGAACCCTCGGAGTTTGTGCGCCTTCCAGAGTACGGTGAGTCCCAGGCAGGCAACGGGGGCGAGGCACCGGTCCCACTGTCACAAACTTACTGGCATCATCCGGCCACTGTGAGAAAGGTGACCTGGAGCTGCTTGGTAGCCTCAGTCAAGTGACTTTTCAGTGCCCAGCTAAGGGTTCTATGAAGTGGGACTCTGAGTATGTTGGTGCAGAGGTTAGGTCTGCCACCCTGGCTAATCCTGCACATGCAGCTTTCCTAAGAGGACCAGGTATCACCCCAGAAACAAACATGGAGGGAGTTATGAGCCATGGCGGTTCTCTGTGCTCCCCTTGGTGACAGGCCGACAAAGCCCGCTCTCACCAGGGACCTCTATAGGCGGCTGCCTTCCTCACAGCATCTGGGACAGTCCTGCTTCCCAACTTCAAACTGGGAGAGAACAGCAACCTGACTGAATGATTTTCCTACAAAATGAATATTTGATGCCCCCCCACACCCTCCTAGAATTTCTTTTGTCGGTGTGGATATATTTTTATGTAGCTTTGTTGAGAAATTAGCTAAGATATACTTATAACTAGTTGAACATGAATATTTTACAAACATGGTTTTTATTTTGCCTACCTTCACCGCAGGGGCATTTCGGGAGAAGAAACTTGCTAGCCAAAGGAGTATCCTAATATTGGTGATATTCCAGGCAGTGCAAGGAGGTGGCCTGTGTCTACTGAGTACAGGAGGGTGGGGCTGTCACTGCACTTACGTGGCGTAGGCCCGTGGCTCTTTGGGTTAAAGGAAGTCTGGAGTCCCCAGAGGACTCTGGGCCACTCCCCTTCCCCAGATGAGTCAGGACATGTTCTGTGCCACTGCCCCTTCTGCCAGCCTAGTCACTTCCCTCCCAGTGACTGTGTCTTGTTCCCACGAGCCTGTGACTCACTGAGAAACCATGGCTTTGGGTCTCTGTGTCCTCAGAAGTCAACTTGGTAAGCTACCTTGTGCTGCAGCCAGGCTGGGGTGTGGACAGCCTGAGGTGACCAATATGGGGTAAGAAGAGCCAACCTGTTCACATGGCTCCTCTTCCCAAGCTGCTCACTCAGTTGGCCTGGGTGGGCACGGTCTGTATCTTCCCGTGACTTTTCAGCATTGGTCCCCACAACACAGACATATATAGACCTGCATACTTGTATGTGTGTGTGTGTGTGTGTGTGTGTGTGTGCGCGTGTGTGTGTGTGTAAAGCTGCAAAGAATCACTGTAGACTAGGGCACTGGAGCAGCTCCTGCCAGCCAGCCTTCCTCTCCTCCTTCCTTGACCTGTACCTTTCCCCATCTTCATCCTCCCTACATCCCTGGTTCTCACTGGCTTTGCTAGGCCTTCAAACTGTTTTCCACTCTCCCTTCTTGTATGTCTACCAAATTTCTACTTTAAGCTATCAGAGCTACGTTTCTGATTGTCCTGAGTTTTCCTTTTGTATAGGGAGAAGGCAAAGAGTCTGACTCTGGAGTATCAATCTGTGTCAAGTCAGTTTTCCCTTGGAAGATATTTTAAAAATAACCTTCCCACTGCTATAGCCTCCATATTTGGGTGTGAGCATTGCTTTGTTGTCACATTGAGGCTCTTCTGTTAACCTCTTGTTTATTCCCATGTGAAATCCTCAGTGTTATCAATGGATTCTCTTGTCTCTCTCCCAAAGATGCAGCTGCAGACGGAGCCACCATTTCTTGGAAGGAAAACTTTGACTCTGCTTATACTGAGCTAAATGAGATTGGAAGGTAAGGATGGTTTTCTGTGAACACTTAGCAACATGACTACAAAAGAATGGCATGTTTTTGTCGTTCTTTCTTTTATTAATGTACATTCTCTATAGGAAGAGAACACCTCAAATATTTATGTTTTCTTTCTTTCTCAGAATTGTTTTAATTTGTGTTTGTACTTAAATTGGATGCTTCTCTTATCAGTCCTCAGCCCCTCTTCATTTATCTGCTTGTTTGTTTGTTTAGACAGGGTCTCAATATGTAGCCTAGCCTGGCCTCGAACTCACAACGATCCTCCTGCCTCCCAGTAGATGGGGTTACAGACCTGTGCCACCATGCCTGGCCTCTTCCTCTCTAATATAAGAATTTTCAGCCTCAAATTCTTTTAAGTACAATTTTCATTACATTTCCCAAGTTTTGGCATTTTCATTATTATGTTCTCAACTGATTCTCTGACCCAATTATAATGGAAAAAATGTTTTAATAGGTATGAATTTTTTTGTTTTGGTTTTGGTTTCTAGAGACAGGTTCTCAATATGTCCTTTAGGCTGGCCTTGAACTCATTTTGTAGTCCAGACTGGCCTCAAACTCACAGCAGTCCTCCTGCCTCAGCCTCCCAAGTACTGGGATTGCAGGCATGTACCACCACACCTGCTCTATGTACGAGATTTTTTAAGAGTTACCTTTTGTAGGGTGGGGCATGGTGGCACATGCCTGTAATCCCAGCACTAATGAGGCTGAGGCAGGAGAATCATTGCAAGTTTGAGACCAGCCTGGGCTACAAACATGAGCTCAAGGCCAGCCTTAACTGTATAGCAAGGTGCTGTCTCTAAAAGACCAAAAAAAAAAGAATTACCTTTTGTTACTGATTCCTAACTTAACTACATTTTGGTCACAGAATCTACTTAGTCTGTATGAAGTATTTTTTATCCTTATGTGTCTTAATTATTTCATTTTAAATTATGGTCTCAAGGTGTATCCATTTACCTATGAAGTACTCAAGTTTATCCTTCCTTGTGGTAGAGCAGTACTCCATTGTATATAAATGCCATATTTTCTTTATCCATTCCTGGTTTTTTTCCAAGCTTTAGCTATTATAAATTGGGCTGCTATAAACATGGGTGTAGATATATCACTGTGGTATAATGACTTTAACACTTGCATGAAGATGCCTAGAAGGGGAATAGCTGGATCAAATGGAACATCTAGTTTTAGTTTTTTGAAGAATCTCCATACTGAATTCCATAGTGGTTGTACCAACTTACACTCATACCAACAGTAGAGTGTTTCTCCCATAGCCTCACTGACATTTGTCATTGGTTGATTTCTTGATAATAACCATTCTTGCTGGAGTGAGATAAAGTTTCAGCATTGTTTTGTTTCTCAAATGACCAGTGATGTTGAACAGTTTTCCATATATTTATTTGCTGCTTGTATTTCTGCATCTGAAAAGTGTCTATTCATTTCAGATGCACATTTTGGATAAGGTGAATTGAGACCATTTACATTGATAGTTATAACTATTATGTATTGACTTATCTTTGTCATATTATTTTCCTGTTATTGGTTTGCTTTCTTTCCTCTCAGTTTAATTGCTTGCCTTGCCTGGTGGATTTATTCTATTGGGGTTCATGGAGTTGCGACTTCACTGTCTCTCTCTAGAATGTCCTTCAGAACTTTTTGCTGGTTTGGTGGTTATGAATTTCTTCAGGTGTTCTTTATCATGGAAATATCTTATTTCTCCATCAATTTTGAAAGATAGTTTTGTGGGGTACATCAATGTTGGTTGGAGCTTGATTTCTTTTAGAGCTTGAAATACTTCACTCCAAGCTCTCTCTGACTTAAGAGTTTGTGTTGAGAAATCTGCTGTGATTCTGATGGGCTTTCCTTGTTTCTTTTCTCTAACAGCTTTTAAGAGTCTTGTATTGAATTTCTGAAATCTGGACTATCATATGCTTTTGTGTAGTTTTTTTTTTTTCTGATCATGGATAATGGTGTTTTGTATGCTTCACTTACTGTATGTCACATTCTTCCATGCTCGGGAAGTTTTCTGCCATTATTTCTGTGAATGGGTTTTTATGCTCTTTGTGCTATCTTCTGATTTTTCTATTGATTCCTATCACACCTATATTATTCTTCTTTGCTTCATCTAGCAGCTTTTGGATTGATTTTTCATGGTCCCTTGCTGTGTTTAAGAAGTCTTTCATTTGATGATTACTAACTGCAAACCTGTCTTCTAGGTCTAATATTTTGTCCTCACATTGGTTGATTCTGCTGCTTATACTTTCAATGGAATTCTTAATCTTCTGGGTATGTTTTAATCTGTTTCTTGGAATCCAGTTCTTTCCTATGTTGGATATTCATGATTTCCATCATTTTCCTAAGCTCCTGGTTTTTTTTTTTTTATCTATATCTACTGTAGATTCGCTAACTATGTCCTTCATTATGGATATCATCTCTTTAATTATCTGTGCTGTTATTTCTGGTTTTTTTTTTTCCTAGAGATTCATTTATCTGCTTTGTTATTTCCACTGCTACCATTTCAGAAAGTTTAGCTGGGTGGATTTTATTTTTTCCACCTGGATGCCCCCTGGATGGGTGAACTAGAGGTCTGGGCTTTCGTCTTGCTTCCATGTGTTCTCATTTTCTATTTCTTTTGTTTGTTTGTATATATGTTTTCTTCATTGATGTTTGCAAATTGCTTATGGTAGGTAGTTTTATTATTAGTATTGAGACCTGTTTAGAAAATGACTACTTTTCAGAGATGTCTTCTAGGCATAGCTGGCTCTTGGCCTTTGAGTCTGTCCCAGGATCCTGCCTCTTCTCTTTATTAGGGATAAGAGGTTGTAGCTTGTTTGGCCTAGCACTAAGTTCCTTGGTACTGGACTGCAGTATTGTTTATGTCTCCCAGACAAGCTAGGTATTGGCATACAAGGATGATCATTTGATCACAGCAACTATGTCACCTTCGCTAGAGTAGTACTGATACAGCAAGTGAGTTCATCAAGAACGGAATTCACAAGAGACCAAAAGAACAGGATGGAACAAAGTTTTATTGAGCTAGCTGATGGACAGTCTCTAACCGGGAGCCAGAGAAGACGTCCACTCCAATCTGGGTCTCACCTTCAGTTTAAGTACATTTTAGGTTTCCATAGTAACCATTACCTCAGTTTTGGGAATCTTATAAGAATGCGCAAAGTTTATCACAGAGTTTACTTTTCCCAGCAGGTTGGACAGCCAAATTCCAAATGACCATTGCAGTTTAGCCTTTAGCCTACTTCCTAATCTGTCCTGTTTGTTCTGTTCCCATTTTATGACTTCTCTGCTTTAAGTGAGTTGATAACTAACCAAGGGGCTGAGGTGAAAAGTGGGAGTCAACTACAGCTTAAGTGAACTTTAAACGACTTCTCTTAATATGTAGTTAAAAACAGAAAATGGAGTCTCTCTTGCCCTATCAGTACAGTCAGCCATAACAGCAGTATCAAACACAGGCTGGAAAATAACATGCTGTGATAACTAATAATTTGCCACTTTTAGCATATATATATATATATATATATATATATATATATATATAAGATTTAAAGTTATGTAATAAAGTCTAAGACAAATCAGAAAATTATATACAATAAATTAGAATAATTTTACCCTAAGGGAAAAAATTAAAAGGGAAAAGAGGAAAAAATAAGAAAAAGATATCAGAAGCAAGGCTGAAGGACAGAGGAAATTACCCAAGTCTCAGAAAACTGGTGAAGAAAACAGGAGGGGAAGGAAAGAAGGAAAAAATAAAAACAGAGACAAAACAAAACAAAAGCTACAATGTTTACCCTCACAAAGAAACAAAAACAAATATCAGAGAAAAAACCCCAAATGAACAAAAACTTAAAAAGGGGAGAAAAAACACCCAAAAGCAAAGGGAAAAAAAAGATGATGAAGTTTTTCTGATTTCAAGCCTGTGGTTCTCTTCTGGGGTGTATGGTTTTGTGGCACTATCCAGTTCAAAGTATAACTCCTCTTGTTGGTAGACAAAGAAAGTGGGCAGAGCCCAGATCCATGCTGGAAAATCTCAGCTAGTCAGCATTAGATTAGGGTGTGTTGTTTGAGCTGGGACTTTCAAATCCATGGAAGTTCAAGCTGAACCTGACATCTGGTCATGGGGTTGGGACCCAAGCTTGTAACACTCATATCTCTTGTTGGCCTGCCCATGTCTCTCTGACCATGGTGGCGCCCATGATTGCCTCTCACCCAGTCACTGTGGGAATTTAACACTGGGAGCCCTGAGATGGAGACAACCAAAGACTGTTCTGAGTCCCAGACTCAATTGGCCCCTCCCTAAAATGGCATCTGACCAACCCTGTCTCCAGAGGACATTACAGGTGCTTGGGCTAGAGTCACTCACCAGCCACTGCTTCATTCCACTGATGCATTCCTCCCTGAAGGCTGTTGGAGTCACCCACTTTCACTGTGTCTCTGTGCATTCCATCTTCCTTTCTCATACCACAAGCCAGGAGCCAGGCAGGAAGTACAGGTTACTCCTTCCTTCTTCTGCATTATGATCTATCTGTTCAGTTTCTCTGTAGGCTCCAATTTTTCCTTCCAGTCCTTCCTGGGTCCCAGGGATCCACCTTTCTCCTTCTTTCTTTACCCAGTTGTTATTTTCCACTGTCTGGATTCCAAATCTTGGAGAGACTGATTTGTTGCTGCTTACCACTCCACCATCTTCCCTGAAGTCCAAGAGCATGTAATATTGATTCCTTGATTTTTGTTCAAACTTGCTTGATGGATAAAACATGATCAATTTTAATTTAAAAATTCCATATGTTCTTAAGAGAAATATATAATCATTAATTATTGAGTATAGGTCTTTATATATGTCCCTGTGTCAAGCACATTGGGCTTTTTGTTGTTTGGTTTGTCTGTTTGTTTGTTTATTTGGTGAGACAGGGTCTCACTATCCAGTCCAGGCTGGCCTTGAACTCACTATGTACCCCAGGCTGACCTCAAACTCATGGCAATCCTCTTGCCTCAGCCTCCCAAGTGCTGGGATTACAGGCATACACCACTACACCCAGCATAAGCACATTGTTTTATGGATATTTCTAGTGCAGATCTCTCTCTCTTTTCTCTCACTTTCTCTCTTCTCTCTCTCTCCCTCTCTTTCTGTATTTTAGTTAGAAAACACCTAGTATGTTCTCAAAAATAGAAAGGATAAAATATGATTTTTTAACATAACAATGAAAATATCTTACCTACAATATAGCTGATGAGGAAAGAAAAAGAGAGCTTCTGACTGTGCTTGCTTTGGTCCTGGCCTGCGTGAGAGAGTGTGGGTAGATTTTACACACTGCCACCCTCCCCGATGTATGAATAAAAGCACCCCAGAACAACAGGGCACTGGTATCCTCTCTATCTCAGGTTGATGTCTCTCCATGAAGCATGAAAGCTCCTAAGTGGTGTGATTGGGGCAGAGGTTGTTGGAGGAGCCAACATGGTCATTATTTCTATTTCTTAGACACAAGTTACAGGGTAATTCACTACCTGTTATAATAGCATTTTTCGTCAAAGAAAAACTTTAGTAGCCAAAAGAAAATAAAAGGCCATATGAAGTTTATGTCCAGATACTATGCAAATATGACTTAATCTGAACTTGCAACATGATGAGATCATATCTGGGCAGGTTTCCAGTCAAGTACAATCAAGCTCAGGGAGGTCAAGCAATTCCTCAAGGCCCCACAGTGAGGAAGAGGGAGGCAGCATCCAGCACTGGACTCATGCTAGTTTTATCAGCATGTTTGCAGCAGATGTTTCTCATTGTAGCAATTGTTATTAAAAATAAGCTCTAGTCCAATGAATTCTAGTTTGCTTTCTTACACTGAAATGTGTTGATCTAGATATGACCCTAATAATGAGCAAATCAAAGCCTAGCTGGTTCTGAATGAAATTGGTTTGATCACTTGGATGCACCAATTACTTCTTCCCTGAGACAGAATCTGCTGTTGATAGCCAAGCATAGCCAAGCTTTATAAAGCTTTTTATAAAACCTAAAACAGTTGTATGTTTTGATATTTCTCCAAGGAAAGACCAACTTTCTGAGCTGTTCAGAGTACTAAATGTTTCTGCTTTTGTTTTTTTAATCTTCAACAGCCTGAAAGTTTTAACTCTCTCTTTAAGTATAGCTCTTATATTTTCAAAAGATCCTTTCAAAATGTTAACCATTACCAGAGTAAAAATAAAACACGATTATTCATGTGCTAGGGCCTTAGGATGGAGCTAGGCCCTAGGATGTACCAGGGCCTAGACACATGTGCTAGGGCCTTAGGATGGAGTCAACTTTCTTATCGCACCTAAGCCTAGAATTCTGGGCCTGTATTCTGGACTATCCTATTAGAAAGAGCTCTCCAAGTTTTGTCAGGCAAAATTATTGACTTTATGGAAGCTGAAGTAAGTCAGCTTCTTGGTGAATTTGTGTGGACTTTAGTAAGCTTGTAGCTCTACTTTATATGGGACCTTCACAGCTTCTTTCTGCCCCTTTTGTACTCCATTTAGCCTACTAGGCTTAGGGTGGGTGCCAAGACAGTCAGTGGATTAATTTAGTAATCACATACCCTTAATCCCAGCATCACACACTCCACATACAGCCTCTGAAAAAGCCCCACGTATGACTGTATGGAGTTTTGGGGGACATCTAGACACAAGCCATCACATCTGGTTAAAAAAAAAAAAAAAGAATCTCTAGCAGAATTGCTGCTGGGCAGGGCAAGGGTGGGCTAGAGCTGAGTTGTTGAGATAAGGCTGGCCTCAAACTCACAGTGATCTTTCTGCCTCAGCTCCCCAAGTGCTGGGATTACAGGCATTTACCTCTACACCCAGCCAAAAATGTAATATTTTGTTCTTGCAAAATGGATGGAAATTCCAGTATCCCTACCCACAAGGGACCAGTTCCACTGAGAAGTGAACAATGGAAACTCAAAATTTTAAAAACATTTGGGGAAAAAGAAAATTAGTTCTCTGTTAACTGGCAAGTATTCCAGTGGGACTCCATTTTGGATGTATTGTATTGTATGTACATGTGCGTGGACCAGAGCCTACTTGGTTTTATGAGGTTCAGAAAAGATGTTTGGAAAATTTTTTATTTTTTAATGTATTTCAAAATAAAAGCCCACTGGAATTCAAAATAAAATAAAATACACTCGTCAGTAATAAAGTATTATTTTTAAAACCATTGTTTAAGAAGAGATATCTGCATTCCTATAGCACATCCACAGGAGGAAAGACCACTCAAGCACAGCATATTTAACCAGAAATAACTACATCAGCATCACTGCAGTCTGTGGGAGCTGGCATTGCTCTCTGGAAATGTTACATGGTCCAAACTGATGGTGGTGCCAGGCCTCCAGGCAAGGGTGGCAGTTAAACACAGGCATCGGTTTATACTGCCCGAGACTACACTAAAACTACTGATATCAGGGAGATACAACTCCCACCCTGCTGGATGTCAGAGGCGTGGAGCTCATGTTCCCTGAATTCAAAGAATGAATTCTAAGGAACAACAGAAGTTAAGAGTAGGAAAGGGTTATTGAGAGATAAATGCAGGATGCACTCAAAGAGGAATGTGGGTGCCCAAAGGAAGGAGGCATATATACAGCTGGGAACTGGGGATCTTCTGTGTTTTGGGGGAGGTAGAAATCCATGGAATTTGATAATCTATATTCTTAGTTTTATTCTTAGTTTTAGTCTTAATGTGTGAAAGAGGATGGTCCCCACCAGTGAGATTAAGGTCTACTTCTGTGGGAAATCCCCAAAGAGTGGTACCAATGACAGTATAATCTCAAGCTTCCATTCATCCCTTAGGGAAGTGTGTAAATCTGGCCACTGTGACTTTAATCTGGTCTTGCCTTCTTCAGACGCGCTTCCAGCCACAGTTGTGATGTGTTCTCATCTTCTGTACTGACTCCCTCAAGGGCCCAGCCCTCTCTAACTGCCTATTCATTTCTATCTAACTTAGTTGCTCATAACTACGACAATGGAATGTTCTAAGCAGCCACATTAGACAAAAAGGCAATGCAACATTAGAAGCAGAAAAACAAATGGAAGAGTAACATATAACCCAGGAGAGCTCAGAAAACTCAATCTGTGTCACAGCATCGCACGAGAGCCGGTGAGACGAGCGCAGCAGAAGCACATCAGCACTGCATGATCAGCAGCAGCAGAACCACTGGAGTAGGCATGGGGAGGGCACCAACATGGGAGGGAAGGCAGGCTGAGCCCGCCTGAGAAGACAGTGCCTCGGGAGGGAGCGAACACAGATGCCTGTGTCCCACCTGCCACATATGCTTTCAATGTCCAGAATACAATCTATAATTAAGGGGCTGGGGATTTAGCTCAGCGGCAAAAGCGCCTGCCTGGCAAGCGCAAGGTCATGAGTTCAGTTCCCGGTACCGGAGAAAAACCAAAAAAAAAGAACAATCTATAATTAAGCAACATAAAAAAACTCAGGAAAATATGAAAAATTCTCAGAGAAAAAAAAACAAATAACAGGTACCAGCATTGAGATGACCCAGCTGTTACAATGATCACAACTTAAAGCACCTATTTTAACCACCTTCCTTAAGGTAAAGGTGAATACTCTTGAAAAGAAATGGAAAACAAGATATCATTGGCAGAGAAGGAGAAATTTTTTTAAATAAAAATTATATAAATAAAAAATACAGTATTTGAAATCTTCAAATTCATTCGATGGGCCCAACAGTGGAATTGAGGCGATAGAGGAGTCAGTGGAATGGAAGAGAGATTACACCCTCTGAAGAATAGAGAGCCAGGCATGGTGGCACACACCTGTGATCCCAGCATTCAGGGAGGCTGAGGCATTAGGGTTGCTGCCAGTTTAAGGCCAGCCTGGGCTACATAATAAGTTCAAAGCCAGCCTGAACTACATAGCAAGGCTGAAAAAAAAAAGAATAGAGAGAAGAATATTTTTAAAATATTGAATGCAATTACAGGAACTTGTGGGAAAATATCAAAAACGTGTAACATTTATGTCATTGGAACCCTTGAAAGAGAGGAGAAAGTGATTGGCACAGAAAAATATTTCGAAGAAATAATGGCATAAAATGTCCCCAAATGTTGTGAAAGACACAAATTTATAAAGAAGTTCAGTGAAGCCTAACCAGAGTAAACTCAAACAGAAGCATGCCCAGACATATTGTAACCAAACTACTGAAAAGTAGTATGGAGAAAAAAACAACAGATTATGTTGGAGACCACTACAAAGTCACTCTGAGCAGGATTTAATATTAACCAATTGGCTTTCCAATTGGTTAATTTCCAATTTCCACTTGTGAATCTGTCCAAGGCCTAGGCTCCTTATCTGGAAATGCCGCACTCATAGTAAGTGAACCTCTGTGAGTCACTTATCGCCACTAGAACCTGTAGTGGTGGATGAAGCCAGAAAGCCTCAAAGGATAAGACAAGATCACAGCCAAGGACACCTGGGTCAGATCTCAACTAGATGAAGACTATAGCCTTAGGCATCTCATTCTTCAGTGGATTAACGTCATACCTTATTTAGAGAAGTCCTTGAGTGGTTCTGCCCTTTTGAGTACTCCCCTCCCTTCTTCTGATAACCAAAATAAATATGGGTGGCCCAGAGAAGGTCATGGTCTTAGCCCTGAAAGAATCTTGAATTATGTGAGAGGGCTTTGATCCTCCTGGGGCCCTGAAATCATTCCATTTGCCTCTTTTTATTTAGCCTTCACCATACACTCATTCAGCAGATTGTGGACCTGATCAGCCCAAAATAACTGAGGGATATTATCAACCTCATAAGATTGCATTAGCGGGGCTGGGGATTTAGCTCAGTGGCACAGTGCCTGCCTGGCAAGCGTGAGGTTCTGAGTTCAATTCCCGGTATTGGGGGAAAAAAAACAAAACAAAACAAAACAAAAAAAAGATTACATTGGGGGAGCTGTGACTTCAATAGCTACTGACTTCTCATCAGAATCCAGGGGGCCCGGAAGGCAGTAGAACCAACATCTTTAAAGTGCTGAAAGAAAAGACCCAATGAAAATTCTAAATCTAGCAAAAGTATCACTCAGATGGTAAGGTGCAATAAATGAGTCACAATTAAGAAGTACTGAACACTTGTAGAAAATCTCCAAAATGAAAGATTTTTTTTAAAAAACAGGAAAAAAGGAAACCATGCATAAAAGACTTCTAAAACCTCTCATTAATATCCTTAAGTAAGAGATGATATTACTATGTTATTTGAAATTATCAAATAAGTACATAATATGACAAAAACATTCAGAGAACAATCATAGGCTGTTGGAAATGAAACCCTTCATAGAAAGGCAGGGAGAGATGAACACATTTTCCAAAAATGAGAGCTACAAGGGAAGGAGATGGAAAACAGAATAGGAAGAGTTAGAGAACGACATGAAAAGATCCAATATCTGAATAACAGAAATTCCAGAAAGGGATAATGGAGGGGAGCAGAAGAAGGAATTATTTCTAAAAAATACAATATTCTCAATAAAGACCTCATACTTGCTGGTGGAGCCAGTGTCCTGGGGTGCCACAGACTGCTGGCTCGTCCAGCACAGGAAAGCAGCCTCCTGCAGGACTGGGGAGCTGCCCTGTCTCCTCACTCACCTTCCTTTCTCCGCTACAATTGGGGTCGCTTCTGCTGAGCTTTCCAACTGCCCTCTGGAAGGCTACACCTGCATGTGGGAGCTGTTCTCTTAGGTGTGGGTGATTTTGTTAGATGTGATACTGGCTGGGGGGGGTTATATAGTTTTATAGAGAGATATAAACTGAAGTCTTTATGAGTGAAAGGACATGGTATTTAGATTTGGCTTGAAATATTCCAGAAAAAAAAAGCAGGAGTTTCAAAAGGAACAAAAGAAACAAAACTGGTAAAATCTTGATTCTTGAAACTGGGAGCAGAGGACATCCATGCTCTTTACTTTTGTATGTATATTAGAAATTTTCCTTAATATAAAATGAAAATTTTGCTTCTTTAAAAATTTTTTTACAGTTATCATCAAATAGAATCCCTCACTTAATATTAGTTATTGTTACACTTGATCTTAGCCAAAAGGCCGAGAAGCAATAGTTATTGTTGTGTTTTATAGAAAAATATTCTTAGAAAAGAAAACCAGAGCCAGGGATATAGTTCAGTGGCACAAGTGCCTGCCTAGCAAGCACAAAGGCCTGAGTTTGATTCCCCATACCAAAAAAAGAAAAAAAGAAAAGAAAATCAGCCGGGCGTAGTGGTGCACACCTATAATCCCAGCACTCAGGAGGCTAAAGCAGGAGGGTCCTTGTGAATTCAGTACAGCCTGGGCTACAAAGTGAGCTCAAGGCCAGCCTGAACTGCATAGTGAGACCGTGTCTCAAAAAGACCAAGAAAAAAAAGAAAGAAAATGAGAAGATCACAGCTGACCACACTGACATATCAATGTTTTCTGGTGGAAGTATGTCGGATAATAGAGATTACAGGCCAGCCTGGGCTACAAAGTGAGCTCAAGGCCAGCCTGAACTGCATAGTGAGACCGTGTCTCAAAAAGACCAAGAAAAAAAGAAAGAAAAAAAAAGAAAACCAAAGGGCTGCTAGAGTACTCACCTAGCATGTATGAGGCCTGGGTTCAAACCCCAGTACTGGAGCCAGGCTTGGTAGTGCATGCACTGGGGAAGCTGAGACAGGAGGATTGTCAAGAGTTTGAGGCCAGCTACATAGTGAGTTTGAGGCCAGCGTGGGTTATATAGCGAGATCCTATTTCAAAAAACAAAAATAAACAAGCCAGTACTGGGGTTGGAGGACAACCAAGAAAAAGAAAATAACCTGTGTTTGATGTTCAAAGTATATTGGCTAGCTGGATGTGGTGGCACATGCCTGTTATCCCAGCTCTCTAGAGGCTGAGGCAGGAGTATCACCAGGAGTATCACCAGGAGTGTGAGCCCAACCTGGGCTACATAGTGAGTTGAAGGTCAGCCTGGACAACATAGTGAGGCCCTGTTTCAAACAAACAAACAAAAATGTATTGGATAAAAACTGATATTAGTTGCCCTTTTGCACCTCAAAGACTTACAATGCTAAGTAGGGAAAAATAGGTTTTCTGAATAGTAATATCACAATTTAAAAATACAGGAAAAGATTCCTAATACAGATTGAGTATCCCTTACGCAAAATGCTTGGAATCAGAAGCATTTTGCATTGAGGATTTTTTTAAATTTTGGAATATTAGTGTATACATACTGAGATACCTAAGTCTAAATATGGTATTTATTGATGTTGCATCTATAACTAACCCACACATCTTGAAGGTGAAGTTATGCAGCATTTTTAGTGTTCCTGCATTTTGATTATGGCTCATCATGTGAGATCAGGTGTGGAATTTTCACTTGTGGCGTGATATCAATACTCAAAAGGTTTCAGGTTTTGATGCATTTCGGATTTCAGACTTTGGATTAGGGATGCTTGACTTATGTTATCATCTGAGTTCTTTACACAAGACTTTCCACATCCCTGGATAAAATGACACCTAGTTGAGAAACCTTGGGACATTCTCTCCCTTCTGTTTTCCAGAGGCCGTTTCTCTATAGTGAAGAAATGCATCCACAAAGCTACCCGGAAAGACGTTGCTGTGAAATTTGTGAGCAAAAAAATGAAGAAAAAAGAGCAGGCTGCCCACGAGGCTGCCCTGCTTCAGCACCTTCAGCACCCCCAGTACGTCACTCTGCATGACACCTACGAGTCCCCCACGTCCTACATCCTGATTTTGGAACTGTGAGTACAAGTGCTGTCTCTCTGGCCTGGTCCTGTCTGTTCAGGCTGTGTATTTCCTACAAGGAACAAGAATGGTTACATTTCCTACAGTGGCTCCTAGTTTGCAAAGTGCTGCATATAACATACACCTTCCCATTTTATATAACTGTTATTCCCATTCTATAGATTAGAAAAGTAAAGAAAAGAAGGTCCTTAAAGCTAGACCTTTAAAACTAGGACATAAAGATCCCAGGACTTGAACCACACCTTTCTCAGTCCAATTATCTTTTTTTAGTTTCCCTTTATTTTTGATTGACACATAATGGTGTAATATTTATAGGATACAATGTGATGCTTCAATACATGTATACCATTGTATAATGATCAGATCAAGGTATCTAGCATATCCATCACTTGAAATATTTACCATTTGTTTGTGGTAAGAACACTGAAAATGGTCTCTGTAGCTATTTTGAAATACAGTCACCGTACTGTGCAGTACA
The DNA here is from genome assembly GCF_000276665.1 of Chinchilla lanigera. Taxonomy (NCBI): domain Eukaryota; kingdom Metazoa; phylum Chordata; class Mammalia; order Rodentia; family Chinchillidae; genus Chinchilla; species Chinchilla lanigera. The sequence goes on from NW_004955427.1 coordinate 23,810,503, forward strand.
ACACCAGAACTGATTTCTCTGGTTTAACTGTAAATTTGTACCCATTTCTCTCTCTGGTGTTCATTTGCTTCCTCTTGTGGACTCTTGGCTTGGGCAGGAGTTTAGGAAGAACTTACCAACCGTGGGCTGGTTGACAGATGTGGAGTAGAAATGAAATTGGAGAGGGGTTTGTGCACCCATCCTCTGTGGCAGCTGCATCCAGTCTGCTGCCCAAGGAATTCCTCTAAGGTGGAACTTGATCTTCAAAACGTTTCACTTATTCCAGATTCTCTAGAGAACAGGCAAAAAAAGATAGTTTTTTTCCCTGAAAGAGCTAAAAGTTGAACCAGGAAGACCAAGAGATACACAGATGATTTCTGTAGAGCATGACAACACTAAGAAAGAAATCCAGCACTAGCGCAGGTTGCTGTGAGAACATAGACACTGCGGGGTTAGACTTGGGGTCCAGAGAAAATGTGTAGGGAGGCGGGGCCTGAGCTGAACTATTGAATCTTAGCTGTGCTTGGCTGTGGTCTCGCTTTGGCGGTTATCAGAACTGTTGGTGGACCACAGGCCAGTGGCACAATGGCTGCTGTGTCTAACTATGAATCAGAATTGCTGGTGGAGCTTTTCTGAGATTCTGCTAGTTTACGGTTGGGTGTAGACATCTCCATTATCCAAAATTCCTAGGTCAAACTTGGCTAAGACTCTAGGCCTGGAGCAGTGTTAGCAGGAGCCTCTATCTTCACTGCTTTTAGAAGTTCTTAGGGGCACGTTTACCAGCACTGCTCCTTTCTACTCTACTCTTCCCACTCCTACCCCACCCCAGGAGGGTGAGGGGAAGGCAGCAGAGCCTTCACCAATCCCAGCCTTTGCTCCTGTAAGGAAAGTAGAAGAGACCAGTGGGGTGGAGCAAGCTAGAGGAGAAGATGAAAATCCAGCTGAGGAAGGTTCAGCTGTCATCCAGAGTAACTGGGTCGAGATCCTCTGCCTGGGCATTTCCTGGGATGTCCCTTTAGCAGTGCAATGAACATTGACGATTGTCACTTTGTGTTGTAAAAAGGCACAGAGTGCCTAAAGATAGCTACCACTGATTGAGCATTTATTTCTACTACCAGTTATGCTTAAGTGCCTGTTTCCCCTGATCTTTGCACAATCCTCATAATAAAGTAGGTATGATTATTTTGCTGTGGTTATCATTATTCCTACTTTAAAGTGCACTGCAGGGGAGCCAGAGCACAGAGAATTTAAGTGACTCTCCTCCAGCCTCCAGGCAGCTGGTAGCAGAACCAGGATCCAAACCCAGGCAGGGCTGGCTCCACATAGTATGTTCTCAATCAGGCTTTAAAGTTGGGAAGTTGCCAAAAAGGTACAGGATTCAACAAGGAATCAAGAAAGTCAAGGACAAGCTTGGCTTACTTTATATTTTCCCCTAACTGAAAACTGACAAATAAAAGTCGTTTGTGGAGCCAGGAATGGTGCATATAGCTAATTGGAAGGTTGAGGTGGAGGGCATCACTTAAGCTCATGAGTTCAAAACCAGCCTGGGCAACATAGTGAGACACTCTCCATCTGAAAAAACAAAACAAACTGGTTTTGGTATTTTAAATGTATTTTCATACTTGGTGATTGAGACCACTACAAATTGGCTGTGATCAGGATTTGTATTAACCTATTGGCTTTCCATGTTTACTTGTGAGTCTACCCAAGACCTAGGCCCCTTGTCTGGAGATGGCAGCCTGTAATGGTGGGTGAAGCCAGGATGCCTCGAAGGACAAGACAAGGCCACAGCTAACCACATGTGGCTCCAACCTCTCTTAGCTAGATAAAGACTGTAATGACAGGCAGGTCAATCCTGTGGTGAAGGCCTTGTTGGAGATAACACAGTTCTCTTAAATTAACATAATATATTACTTGGAGAAGTCCTTAGAAGGATTCCCAAGTCCTACTCAGATTTCTGCGTTTTCTTCAGTATTCCCCTCCTTTGTTTGATAACATAATAAATATGGGCTGCTTAGAGAAGTTCTTTGTCTCAGTCCCCAGAGAATCTAGAATTCTGTTAGAGGGTTTTGATCCTCCTGGAGCCCAAAATTCAAACCATGTGTCTCTTTTATTTAAACTTTAGCCATCCACTCATTTGGGAGACTGCAGACCTGATCAATCTGCAGTAACTAAGGAACACTATAACTTATTGTATAAAAAATGGGTTTGGATTGCCTTCTTCTTAGTTCATCACTAAATATAAGGCTACTGAGAGTTAACATTCTCATGTATAATTCTATAGAAAAGGTGGAGCTAAAAAAAAAAAAAGAAAAGGTGGAGCTAAGTTATATTTCTATTTAAAAGGAATATATTTTACATTATTAAAAAAAGGAGTAATTTGTCCAAATGCAGAAATTGTATAAAGTTTGTTTTAAAGGTAAACTTAAAAATGGCTGGGTGTGGTACACACACTTGTAATCTCAGCATTTGGGAGGCTGAAGCAGGAGGATTGCCTCAAGTTCAAGGCCAGTCTGAATGATGTAGCAAGATTCTGTATCAATTAAAAAAATATATACATATATGTTTCTTAAGTATTTGCTAATACTTAAGAGGAGCATGACAAATACTCATAGATACAACCTTCTGACAAAACTAGACTTAATATTTTAAGGTTTCACAGGTTATGCTCCTGCCAGTTTTGTATTTTCTTTGCAAGACTCTGTTTCCTAGCATGCTACAGGAATATGCCTTTTGGAAGACAACCTGAACAATGTTTTAAGACGATTGGCCATGCTCCGTAAGATAGATGAGATGTGCTACTGACTTCCGAGATCCAGGGGAAATTACAATAGATGGGATTAAGTCCAACTGCTCCTACTTCAAGATGGTGTAACTGACCTTCTGGATGTTCAAGAACCAAAACCTATGACCAAAGCTCCAAGAGATGAAGGGGATAAGGGGACAGCCAATATTATGGCCCTTGCCCTCCGAGATTAGCCAGGATCCAGGGTATGACAGGAGCCCTTTGAAAGGGTCCTGCAACTCTGGTGAGCCTCCCAACCTCCTGAGCATGGGGCTTGTTGGACCCAGTGCAGAGAAGCTGACAACATGCACTCCATAAAAAGGAGGCTCACTATAGATGGAGACGTCCCCAGGCTTCCAAGGGAAGCCATATGAGCAAGCAAGACCATGACTCGTCCTGGTAGATGAAACAACTGGTAGTAGAAAAAACTGAGGGAGCCAAAATCCTCATCACAGGCCCCAAAAGGACTCCTGTGGAGCCTTGACTGAGTTTAACAATGAAGAGAGGTTAATTTTGATTGCCTAATTGGTCTAAACACCCACAAGGAAAGTACAACCAGAGTGTAAAATAGTATCATTAAAAATAAAGGACAGAGTTTCATGCTATTCCTCCATGCAATTAAGGAGGATAAAGTACCTCATGGAGGAATGACAATTGTTACAGCATGGACACCACTGCAGGGTTGGTGGACAACTAGAATCCTGGGCTCTGCCCATTAAAGGCACCATTGGTATTTCCTTCTAGAAGAGTAAGGGACTTAAGTGCCACTTTTGCTCAAAATCGCAACTCTTCACTTGGGACTACAAATGCCCAATGAGTAACTAAAAATAGAACAAAGCTTGACCTTCATTTTGTGTCCTTGGTTACTGCAAAATTTTGGGTCAAATCCCTTCTCAGCTCGGCATAAAGATGTATTAGTCGTTTAGGGAGTATCTTCCTAACAGCTGAAACAACTGGATCGACTGGCCCGAGTTTACATGTTCACCTCCCCCTACAAGACTGAGCATACTGAGGTAAGGGATGCACAGGGACATGCAGCTATACCTGGAAGCCTCCAGCCCTTGTCCTAAACCTGTGATCACCTGGATTCCAGGAAAAACTGAGCCCCACATGACTAAACCTCTGTGAACAGAGACAATCCTTTATTGGTCATGGACTCAGCCCTCAGCCATGAAGGTTCCAGAGCTATGAAACCAGGACTGAGATAATGACCAGCCTACAAGCTGACCCTTAAAAGCCAGCCTCCCACCATTGTGGGCAGACCAGCCTGATCGCCTTCCTCAGAGCGAGCCCCTCACTCTCCAGGGCCCTTTCTTTTTTTCTTACTCACCTTTGTTAATGAGTTCCTTACCATTTTCTCTTACTTTTTAAACTACAACTATTCCCTGGTTTATCTGTTTTTTGTTTTGTTTGTGAGAGCTAGAGGCATAGGTTGGTATGGAGCCCTTGCCTGGTATGTAGGAGGCCTATACGGAAGGGAAAAAAAAAAAGCATTTGCAAAATATATGGGATGGCTTATTGACACTAGGATCTGGTTAATCTGAATATTGCCAATATCTTTCTTGGTGAAGGGTATCTTTATTTTGTAATCTAGCCCTTTAAAGGGGTATCAGAACATTTTTCTTATGAACAATTTTTATTTTTAAAAAATAATTCCTTTTTTAGAGCAATTTTACATAAAATTTTAGAGCAGGTTTACACAAAATCTAGAGGAAAGTACACAGGCCTTCCATTTACCCCCTCTCCTCACGTATGCAACCCACAGAGTGGTGCATGCGTGACAGCCCCATGTCCACAGTTTACATCAGGATTCAAGCTTCATGTCACATAAACCATGAGTTTGGAATGTATTTTAAAAAAAAACAAAACGCTGATTTTTTTTTTTTTTTTTTTTTGTCTTTTTGAGACAGAGTCTCCACTATGCAGTTCAGGCTGGCCTTAGACTCACTTTATAGCCCAGGCTGGTCTTGAACTTGCAACAACCCTCCTGTCTCAGCCTGCCTGCTAATATTACAGGCATGTGCCACCATGCCTGGCAAAACACTGATTCTTAAACAAGGTCGTAGGTATTTCCTTCTTGCACTCACCACATTTGTAACTTTATTTTAGTTCTGAACATTGCACTTTCTTTGGGTTCTAAGGTTTGCATGTGTTACAGTATTGATCTTCACTTGCAAGAGAGATGTTAGAGACTTGAAAGCTTCACAAATACCTCCTTTTCCTTTTCCTCTCCACTTTCAGGATGGATGATGGCCGGCTCTTAGACTACCTTATGAATCATGATGAGCTGATGGAGGAGAAAGTAGCTTTCTACATCCGGGACATCATGGAGGCTCTGCAGTACCTTCACAACTGCAGGGTTGCACACCTGGACATAAAGGTAGTGAGAAAGAGCCAGGCTGGCAACAGAATGGCTGGGCCCCACTTACCGGTCATTGCCCTCAAGAAATGCAAACTTCCATTCACTTACTCAGATTAGAATCCATATAAACAGAAACTAAGTTGCCACACAATTTAAGTGCGCTATTAATAAAGGAATGAGAACACACCAGAGGCACAGTGCAATCCAGGGTGAGAGATGGCTGGGGAACTTTAACCACGTGTTCTAATTTTATAGAAGGAAACCAATAAACGTCCGCCTCATGCTACTCAAAAAGAATCCTCCATAGCAAGGGTAGTTAGGAAGGCAAGATATTTGGATTTAGGTATGTACCTCAGTGCTTGGCATGCATGTGGCCCTGGGTTCAATCCCCAGCACCAAAAACAAAACAAAAAAACCCTCCCTCCAAAACTGTCAATACCCAAAAACTTCTTCAGAGGTCCACCCACACTCAGAGTTTAGTGAGTTCACACCTGCTGTGTGCAGTTGTCTGCCCTGGCCCAAGGCATCTCCAGTATGCTATAGGTTTCAGGAAAGAACAGCAGAAGCGTGTTTTCATGAACAGAGTCCTACTGGTGTCAACACAGAACTTGCTTCTCTCTTCCCTGCCTCCCCGCAGCCTGAAAACCTGCTCATCGACCTTAGGATCCCAGTGCCTCGAGTGAAGCTCATCGACTTGGAAGATGCTGTCCAGATCTCAGGCCACTTCCACATCCACCACCTGCTGGGGAACCCCGAGTTTGCTGCCCCTGAAGTGATCCAAGGCATCCCCGTCTCCCTGGGCACGGACATCTGGAGCATTGGGGTTCTGACCTACGTCATGCTGAGCGGGGTCTCGCCCTTCCTAGACGAAAGCAAAGAGGAGACATGCATCAACGTATGCAGAGTGGATTTCAGCTTCCCCCACGAATACTTCTGCGGTGTGAGCAATGCCGCCAGAGATTTCATCAATGTGATCTTACAGGAAGACTTCCGCAGGCGACCCACGGCAGCCACTTGCCTTCAGCACCCATGGCTGCAGCCCCACAACGGCAGCTACTCCAAGATCCCCCTGGACACCTCCCGCCTGGCCTGCTTCATAGAGCGCCGCAAGCACCAGAACGATGTGCGTCCTATTCCCAACGTCAAGAGCTACATTGTCAACCGAGTGAACCAAGGGACATAGCCATCTCCCAGCCCTTAGGTTTCACATAGACATGCGATGGGAACCAAAGCAAGACCGACTGTGTCTGTAAATAATTCTGTTTGTTCCTTTACCCTAAACAGCTCTCTGGAGTGAGCAACATCCCCTTAAACCTTGACGGTGGTTATTCAGGGTCTGGGCAGTAGTTAAAGTCACCCGAAACCCTGGGGCTTTCCAGAAGGTAATTCTGAAGAAATAAAGATGCAAAGTTGCAGAAAGTATTCAAAGAAAGGCCAAGGATAACAAGAATATTAGTTGTTATAAAATTTTTAATTGTACATTCCAAAATGAGCAGTTGAGTGGGTAAGCCTTAAACTCACTGTGGGAAGTGTAAAAGGCTTCTGACTTTGCTGAAAATGTAAGCAAAAAGTTCTATTTGATAAAGAGGTCATATATGTCAACTATTCTGATTTAGATGACTTAGATATAGTTTCTTAATAGGTTACATATACACATACAGTGTAATAGACTCCATTCAGGTTTCAGAGTTTTATAATATAGAGTTATATATGAAATCAATCATAAGTAAATCTGAGTGCTCCAGTTAAGACAGTAATTTACTTACCGAAGCATTATATTGTTTTGACTAAGCACAATTAGATGACGAGTTTTTTAGAGCATTTTATAAATCTTGTATAGAAATCTTTTACCAAATTCTGTGCATTAAGAGAAAGCAATGTTACCCTTTTGCAATCTGTGAGTGAGAAGATTTTTTTTTCCTCTCAGTCATGGGTTGTTTGATTAAGATAGGTACTGTATATGAAACAATACCCCTGAATTCACTGGTGGCTCACAGTTCCTCTGGCAGGAAAGTCTGCCAGGAAATAAGTTCAAAGCCAGGAAGAGTCATGGGGTTATTTTTATGTCTATACCTAGCTTGAAATAGGTTAGGTGACTGTCACAGGTTCATACAAAAGGGCAAATAGAAACCTTTCCTACAGTTCCTATGAACAACGTACCAACACTTTCTGACTTCTGCAGAAAGTTGGCTTGCTTTATTACTAACCCCATATGAAGCTAAGGGGTCTTACCAAAAGGAGGCAGCCATACAAGCCTTTTAAAGGCCTGGTCCTAAGTCCTTTTTGAAGCCATGGAGCAAACCTGATACATCACCCTAACAGACCATTGAATTTTAACTGAGGTCACAATACCACCACTCAGCCACCGATATTTCTCTGGATAAAAGGACTAATTGCATTTGGAGGCCAGCGCTGCTTTCTGGCATTATTCTCCATATGAGATTATTCACTGCCCTTTTTCCCTCTGATGGGAAAGTAACTAAACCTGGGCAATTCATGGTTTTTCTTTGATTTTTGCTTTGATTTATTTGGGGGGTGGGGTAGGGGAAAGAGTTTTTGGGTTTTATGTTTGTATATGACCAATGACCACCCTTTGTTTTCTAGAATGTGTTTTGAAAATTGCTTTTAAGCAAATAATATTCTAAAAATGTAACTCAAGTGTATGTTTAAATCAAGCATTACTTCTCTCCTATTAGTGGGATGGAGAAGATTGAAATCATGCAGCACAGCAGTGCAAGCAGAAAATTCATGAATGATAAGGAGAACTACAAACCTATTTAAATAAAAAAGGAATGGTGGAAACTAAGCCTGACCTTTAATATATAAAAACGCTCTGGCAGTGGAAATGTAGAATTAAAAGTACTCATAATATTTTTCCATTGGTTTCAAAGTCAGCTTAATTCATCCATCTTCCACCTCATCCCATTCAAGATTATAGATTAATAAATTAGTAGAAAGTATAAGCAATAAGACTAGGTAGCACTTAGTATTTTGGGAATTAACCAAATATATGGAAACCAACTCCGACTGTATTGTTTCCTAGTTTTGAATGGGCCCGGGTCATTAAGCCTTCCTCAGAACTCTCTATCCCTCTGCTGTCTTCATTTAAACTGTGATCTGTATACAACTATAATACTATATGGTAAAATGTTTTAAAATTTCAACCATGTCCACTAAAAGCCCTTTCAGCTAACATGTCTTCATTACAGTGTAAAGCAAAAAGAGGAATGCCTCACCCGTAGGGCTCGTGCTGGGATAGATCACAGGCTCGAGCATTCCTTGCTCCTCTCAAATGTGGCCTGGCAAGTTCTCTTCTGACCACGGTGGCTGACTGGAATAAACAGCTTCCTTTTGGGCCGGTCAGAATTGCTATGACAAGCTGGAGGAGACAATGCCTAGCACAGTGGTGCTCAGACCACGGCAGGAGGGCCGTATTGAAATCATGTTGTGGGGCAGGGGGATGACAGAACATTAGACGGAACCAGAGCTTTCATAATAGCTTTTCTGTGAAAGCCAAGATGATCCTGATAGTGGGCTGCACGGAAGACCCCCAAGTACCTGTGTTGGGGAAGACAGGAAAGGAGGGACGTAGAAATGAAAAGTAGTGTGATTTTGTTATGTGGAGCCAAAGTACAATCAGTAGAGTAGAATGAACTGAACGGAGGCCCTAAGGAGCAGGGGGTATATTTTATATGTTTGATAATTGAGGAGAACAAATAGGGAGGCTTCCTGGCAGCACAGTACCTGGTCCCTACCAACAGGGATAAGATAATGGTCTTGGTTCAAGGATCCTCCAAAGCTGAAAATAACAAGAAATCCCAGCGGGTAGGGCTGGGAAATTAGTTTAGGTTGCTTTACAGGCTAATGTGCCAGAGGACAGATCAGGGACCATGCTCTTGTACTTGCTTTAGCAGATATTTATTACTTGCTAGTGGAGAAGAGAGGAGAGAAAACTGTCCACTTCTGCTACAGTTTTGGTAGCTCTTAGCAGGAGTGAACTCTTGGCTGCAAATGGTAAAGGGGGGTTGTTGGTTAAAATCCCAGGTTTCTTGCTTGGCTTATATTAATTGCATACAATTCAGAGCTTTTTTTGTTTTTGCATTGTAAAGGTGGGGTGCAGAAAGAAGGAAAACATCAGAGACAACCCACAATCACTTACTTGTAAGAAGTGTAATGATTTTCTGGCATCTTTTAATTTTTTTCCATTTTTAAAAAAGATTTATATCCTCTTACACGTGAATGTGATTAAAAAAAATTTTTTTTTAAAGTAATTTAACGCTAGAGCTGTCCTTCAGGCTGCTCCCAGCCATAAGCAATCTAAAGGGGAGTGACGGAGGCAGAGGAGAAAGCTGGCTTCACCGCTCTGTAGGTCACAAAGACTTTATAAATAGTGCCTTTGGAGAGGAGGAAGGGAGACAGAGAAGTCCACTGCATTTAGACTGACTGAGATTGAAGTATTTTCTTTATTTTAAAGTATCTTCTAAATGAAAACATCTGAATATAGGATGGGGCCAGGAATTCTTAAGTTTCAGCCTCCCTATTCCAGACTCATCCTTTCTTACGAAAGTTTTTGTTGTTTCCTGCACCAAATGTCCCCACTGTTAAAGTGGAAGAGGCGGGGGAGGCGGGTGAAGGACAGGAATTGCATAGGGTTGTTGAGAAAATACTATAGTTGAGACATCTGTAAAATGCTTTAATTTTTTAAAAGTGCTACACACTGCCAGTGCTAAGGATTTTATTGATACTAACTTTGAACATTCCAGGTTTTTTTCCCCCAAGTTTTCAATATTCGTATCTTTAGATAATCATTTACAGACTCATGAGGTTAAATCTTAAAAATTGCCTCTGATTGGGTGTAGTATGTGCTCTTTGTCTAAATGTTATTTGGTCTTACCCTATAATTTCAGTCATTTAAAAGCTTGTAAAGGTTAGGAGAGCTTATGGAGTCTCATGTCCCTAAACTGTTTTCTCCACTATTTCTTATGGGAGATGGGAAGATTAAGGTGCCCTCCAAGGCAAACAGTTACCTTTGTTTCTCAAGCTTTATGCTCTGGAAAAATGGACAGAGCAGAACCCAAACAGCCAAATTCCTCACTAAGATAGCAGAAGTGAGGATGATATGTCTTCTCGTATCATCACAATTCATTTCTTTAGCCTCAGAAGAAGAGACTACAGAGGCAAGATAGATGCATAGGTATAGACATGAGTAGAGCTGTTGGTTTTTGGAGGGAACACTTGGATCTTTTTTAGATAGGCGTTTCAGAAATAGCATGTTTGTTGTCCCATAACCTCCATGATTTGATACAGCCTGTGAGTGAGTCATTGCTTTTTTTCTTGCCTATGTGGAAGAGCATGGAAATTTAAACTTGTGAGAATAAGAGGGAGAGAATATGATATAAACTAAATGGTGCATCAGCTAGAACTTTCTCTCATGCATTTGATAGAGGAGGAAATATTTTGAACATAAAGAGTCTCTGTAGTAAGGTAGGAATGCAGGCTCACCACGTCCTTATTCAGGATAGTCAGTGAATTGTACTAGATGGGTTTTGAGGAATGTAGACTGTAATCCTTTTCCTTCTGGATGACATCCCATGGAGTCTGGGTCAGGCAAACACAGTGTAACCTTTCAGTGAATTTGTAAAACTGCATCATGATCTTTCTTTGCTATTTAACATCTAGAAATCTTTTGGGAATAAATGATTAGACCAGGGATGAATCTATCAGACAGAACACGCTCCATCAAGAAAAAGGAAACTCTACGTTAATATTTATTTTCCGAAACCAATAAAGCTCTCAGTTGTTTTATTAATTTTAGAGGGTTAAAAGGTCTGAAATATTTCCATAGCACTAGATGTTTTTAGTAAGAAATGTTCACATGAAAAATCTATATAGAAGTATCATAGGGCCATATTTTTATGAATGGGATTTCTTCCTTATTTTCAATATATATGTATATTGAATAGAGAGAGAGAAGTTAAGAGGAGAGGAAAAAACAGTAACTCTAAGTTAATGTTTCATTTCTAAAGGACATTTATGGAAAGCCTAAATGTAATACTCACAGGCTATTGTGATTTCCCATCAGCCTGTTTGTAGAAGAATTCTATAATGTGGTCAGATGTAGTTTTTATTCAAATGATCAAAATAACGGTTTAATCAGATAACTTATTTCAGAAAGTGAGTTTAGCTGAGAAAAGGGACAGTGGTAGAAAAAGTGCAAATACCAATTTTTGGAATGCCAACTCCTGAGGTTTTATGGAACCAGGTGGATTTGCTAGCCCAGGGATAGCAGCATAGAAGTTCCATCAACCCCTGACTCCCATCAAGACCTGAACCTATGTTCTGGGGTACTATGGAGACTGTTACCATGACCTCTTAGACTGTGGTTATGAATCTGAAGTTAACAAAACATACATCTTCTCTTGCTAACTTAAGCCATATCTGTCATTTTTATGTTTGATTTTTTCTTTTTTTTCTTTTTTTTTTTTTTTTGGACCCTGGTGCTTTTTCTTCTGTTTCTGCCAAAAATTCAGCCTACTCTAGGGAAGGTGAGTAAAACTAGTGGTAGGACAGATATGAAGACTGTGAAAAAGCTACACATACTCTTGACAGTGAGTTCTTATTCAGAGAGCAGTAGTGATCCAAGTGCAAGTGTTGGAAAATATTGTTATGTGTACATCTGTACATGTACATAGTGTATAATATGTATGTATATGTTATTGCTCATATGCAGAAATCTATCCATTTGCAGACAGCCCAGGTAGGACAATTTTATTGGAAAACCATTCAGGGCCATTCAAAACCACTAGGGCTAATTTGTGGAGACAAATTTTGCCCAATAGGAATTTGCTGTCCTTTGAAGTCCATAGAACCAACAAAGTATAAAACTGCAGGACCATTGTTTAGGCTATTCTGTTTACCTGGATTCAGAGGTCTCCTTATATTTGAATTATTCATAGTTGGTTTGCAAACTACATTGGCACCTCTTGGTTTTGAGTGACCTCTCCCCCCCAAGTCTTTTGAGAATTTGTGGTGGGCTTCTCTGACCATTCAGCTGAAGGGCCTTATCCATAGTGGACAGGTTTCCCCATAGGGACCATTACACATATACATATAAGTACATACTTCCATCAGGCTTATAACACTTGATTTGAAAACACTCCACAGTATTGATAAATAGCTCTATATTTTCAAGGTGCAGAAGAATTCCACAGCCTTAATTATTTCAGTGTCTTGCTGGTCTGCCTTAAGTGTATCTTCTGGATTTTTGGTTGTTTTATTATTTTAAAATTTTTCTGCAGTTATTCATTTTGTATGCACACAATGTCGTTTTGTAAAGGTAGGTTGTAAATATTTTATTTGTAAGTCAAAACCATTCATGTGTAATGTTGTAAAGTGATGATCTGCTGTCTTGTTATTATTACTACAGTAAATGTTATGAATGAAACTTCAAAATGTACATCTCATATGTTATGCATTCCTATAAATATACTATACTAAAGATATTATTTCTGGTTGTCTTTTTTCTAATTAAATCCTTTGCTTAAAGAAAAGAGTAATTTTTTTCTTCCCCCAAATATGTGAGAGCCTTTGACAAGCGAAAAAGATCACATTATTACAACACCTTTGCTCAGCTTTTTAAAAAGAAAACAATTTTGTTCTCTAAAGAAATAGTCTAAGGCATTTGCTATCTGAGGAAGCTTCAGATGTATTGTTGATATCCTTCTGGTATTCCACCTGTGAAGTTGGCAGACCTTTTGGGCTGGATCTCTCACATTTATGCATCCTGGTGTGGACTCTGGAGTAGCCTATGCAGACAAAAGCAGACGAAAGTCTGCGTATGCCACCAGGTACAAGTGAGGCAATCCATAGTTCACTACTGATTAGCCAGAGTATTAGAGAGTAAAGCTTGTTTTGTTTTGGAGACACAGTCTGGCTATGTATTTGAAGCTGGCCTTGAACTTGTTACGTAGTCCAGGCTTACCTTAAACTCCTGGCAGTCCTCCTGCCTCAGCCACACCGAGTGCTAGGATTACAGGAGTGCACCACCAACACCTGGCGAAAATGTTTTACTTTTACAAGCTTACTTTGCCAACAGAAACAAAACTATTTTAGCACTTGCCTTCTTTTTCATCAAGGTTTTGAAGTAGGGTAAAATAATTTTTAAAAAAAAATAGGCAGATGGGCTGGGAATATAGCTCAGTGGCACAAGCGCCTGCCTGGGAAGTGCAAGGTCCCAAGTTCCATTCCTGGTACCAAAAAAAAAAAAAAAAATTGGCATTTTTAGAAATTGTACTTAAAAACAAAACAAAATACATGCAGCTGCAGTACACAAAATTTACTTAAGCCTTTTTCCGTTCCAGGAAACTTACTTGAAAAAAATTCCTAAAGATGTTAAAGATAGAGTAAGCCTGTCCATGGGACTCTGGACCTGCCCTTTTCACCTGTAAATTGTGTTTCTTCCATCCTCAAGGAAGCAGCAGTATTAGTGGGCGGCAGATCTCAATGTCAAACTTATTAAGTGGTTTGCACCCTGACATAGCCCAGCAGATGGGTAGGTAAGCGGTAAGCAGACAGACAGTGGGGGCGAACATCCTCCACTGTCCATTTTGAGACAGTCCCGATGGCCCCATAAATTCAGAACACCTAGCTCCAGCTCATAAGGCATCCCATTTCTCTGAGTGCCTGCATTCTATTCTGCAGTGCCTACAAAAATCTCCACCTGGTAAACCCTTCTCTTTCCTCTGATGTTTTAAAAATTATTATTCCACTTCGAGAGTCAGTGAATCTCTAAACATTCTATGTTTGGGATGCGTTAAATCCTCATCTCAGTTTTGGGAACCTCTCAGACCCACTCGGGTGACATTTTTATTGCTTTTTTTCTCTTTTTCTTTTTAAAGCCAGGCTTTTGCTATGTAGTTCAGGCTGCTTTGAACTCACTATATAGTCTAGGCTGGCCTCGAACTCTTGGTGATCCTCCTGCCTCAGCCTCCATCAGTGCCAAGATCACAGACATCACCACCACACTGGGCTACTACATTTATTTGTAATGAGAAGTAAGAGAAGCCTGGGCCTGAGCTGGGGAGTTCAGTGGTAGTGGGCTTGCCTAGCCTGTGTGATTCACAGTCCTGGGTTCAGTCCCCAGTACATCAAAAACAAAAAACAAAAGCACAGGCTTTTCACACTGGCTGTTCAGCAAAATCTCCTAAGAGAAAACATACATAAGTACACAGAAATAAAATCGGAATCAGTTTGATGAATTAGGATGGTGGGCCCTATGGTTTTAAGGGGTTGTTTTCCTTAAACTAGGAGAAGTTATTGTCTTCTGCACCTAATGGAGAACTTCTGTACAGGATTATTGGTAAACCAGATGGGCCTTCGTTTTTAGGATCGCTAGCAGCACTGCCCTAGCAGATAACCCGAACACCGATCAACACTTCCCTCTCTCCCTCCTGTACCTCCCCTCCCTCCAGCACGCAGCGCCACAGCAGAGGTAACGATCACTACCTGCTCTGGGCTTTAAGCTCCTGCATGCAAATTACTATCAAGTCTCTCACATGCAGCTGCTGTGAACTTAATACACGGCGCAGGGCCCGTCTTCAAGAACTTCTCAAATTGGAGAAGCATCGGGGAGGGGAATAGTGCCTAGTAACTGGCATGTAAGACCAAGGAGTAGAGATGAACAGAATTATCGAGGGGACACTGAGGAAGAAAAAATGGGCAGAGTCTACACAGTCTCCTGACAGTGGCCGGACTCCTTGAACCCAGAGCCAGTCTAGGCGTCCCGGGATTTAAGTCCGGAGGCCAGAGCTCGGAAGCCGGCGCAGGCGCAGGGCTGCCGGACTCCGCTCGGTCTGGGCCGGAAAGGGTGGCGGAAGAGGCGGGGCTTCCCGGTGACGTCACGCGGCCGCCTGAGGGCGCGGTGGTACCGGACTGGGAGCGCTCGAGCATGGCGGCCGCGGGCACTGCTCTAGGACATCTGGTGACTGCCCTGTACGACGTGCAGGCTTTCAAGTTTGGGGACTTCGTGCTGAAGAGTGGGCTCTCCTCCCCCGTATACATCGATCTGCGGGGCATCATATCTCGACCGCGTCTTCTGAGTCAGGTCCCATCTCGGAGGGGAAGGACGGCCATGGGTGGCGGGAGGGGGGCCCACGGGTGGAGGTGGGTAGCAGGAGTTGGGCTGTGGGCGAAGGCAGAAGGCGCAAGCAGCCAAACGCACCCTGTTGTCGGTCTGCTGCACAGAGGCCAGAGGTTGGGTTTTTGGGGGGACGTTGACCAAGTGACTTTGACACGTGCTTTGCAAGCGTTGGGAAACTAGTTTAGATAGAGAAGTCCTGTGTAATTTGAATTTTTGTTTGTTTTTTGAGACAGGGTCTCACAATAGTTCAAGCTGGTTTTGAACTCATTGCAGCCCATCCTGGGCTCGAACTCGCAACAATCCTCCTGCCTCAGCCTCCAGAATACTGGGATTACAGGAGTGCGCCACCACACCTGGGAAGAGATTGGACATTTCTAACAAGCTGCAAAGCAAAACTGCACACCACACTTTGAGTAGGTTTAAATGTGCTGTAGAGAAGAGCAGCTACTAGCCATATGTGAATATTAAACATTATGATTTTTTGGGTTCTAGGGGCTGAACCCAGGGCCTTTACATTGGGCTATGCCCCTACACACACACACACACACACACACACACACACACGTCGTTGTTTTGGCAGGATCTTCCTAAATTGCCCACGTTGGGCTGAATTTGTGATCCTTCTACCTCAGAATGCTGGGATTACAGGCAGCATTATGAATTTTTAACTTCAAAGTCATTAGTGGCTACCATATTGGACACTATAAATGTGAAACATTTTCATCATTCTAGAATGAGCAGGTAATTTGGAAAACATTATCGCAGATAGACCAGAAAGTTTTATGGAAGAGGTCAATTTTGGCTGGGCATGGTTGGCGCATGGCTATAATCTCAACTACAACAGGAGGCTGAGGCAATAGAATTTCACGTTTGAGGGTAGTTTGACCAATTTAGCAAGACCCTGTTTCAATATTAAAAAGGACTGCAGATGTAGCACAGCATTCCTAGGATCCAACCCCCAGTACTGTCAAAAAAGAAAATATGTAAGTTTCCCTCCACATACATGAGGGTTTCTGTTTGTTGGTCGCCCACCATGCACAGTTATTGTAAAAAAGAATTGAAGCACAAGTGGAGGTTGGCCTGGAAACTTCTCACCACTCAGAATCTTGCTATGGTGTGCTTCCCCTATGTAGAGAGAGTGAATTACTAAGGATTTACTAGTGGAAAATCAGTTTAAGAAGTCATCAGTTGATAATAAGTAGTTTATGTGTTCCTTTTCTTACAGGTTGCAGATATTTTATTCCAAACTGCCCAAAATGCAGGGATCAGTTTCGACACTGTGTGTGGAGTACCTTACACAGCCTTGCCATTGGCTACAGTTATCTGCTCAACACATCAAATCCCGATGCTTATTAGAAGGAAAGAAACAAAGAACTATGGTAAAAGTAGCAGAAGCGTTCTGTTAATATGTAATCTGAATATTTTCTTTGGGCACTGATGGTTTACTAGAGTCGTGTTAATCATCATAGGTCCTTTAAATTGTTATCACCTATGGAATTCGTTAAGTGTTGGTATAAATCACTTTTCTTTAGAGTCTAAGGCTAAAATGCTTTGTCTGGATTAGGCAAGGGAGTGAAGAAGTGCTTTTTTGTGCACCCTGTCTGTGAAACCCCAGCATTTTTATTGGCCCATCAGGAGCATTTAGGTGGAGAGCCCATCCTTTCCCAGAATTCTCATGTAAACTTCACCCAGAGCAGTGTGTGAATCCCAGTACTCCCATAAAAGTACCTACAACCTCATGAAAATACCTTTTTATGGGTCCATGGCAGTAGCTTATTGGATAGGTTTGCTTTAAAAACCTGAAAATCAACCTGAAAATATTGGAATGAACTTCATATTTATTAGTGATATTAAAGAATTAATGTTTTTTAATGTTAGTATGGTAACTTTGAACGAGACTTGTGGATGTAGTCTAAAATTGTTTATGGTGAATCATAGGCTGTCTGGCATTTGCTAATAAAACTTGAGAGGGAAGGAGTGAATGAGGATATAGATGAAACAAGACTGATGCTGAGTTAAGCAACGAGGTTCTGTACTCGTGGGTGTTCAGCACACTGGATACTTTTGTTTGACCTTACCCTTGTAAAGAAAAGAAGAAAAATATTCAGTTGAATTTTTGCTGCTTAAAGGCACACTGTTAAATTTCCTGAGCTAAAAAAGAGAAATTCTATGAATCTCTGCCCATGAAGAATTACTTCTTTTCTTTTGTTAAAGCAGGGTCACACTGCGTAGTTCAGCTGGCCTTGGACTCACTGTAGCCCAGGCTGGCCTTAAACGCTTAGTGATCCTCTTGCCTCAGTCTCCCAAGTGCTGGGACTCTATGTGCACCACCACGCCTGGCTAGGGAAAGTATTTCCATTTCCTTATGTGTTAAGTGTTTAGAATGAAATCATTTCTCTATTAGCATAGCTGTAAGTACTCTCAGTATTGCATTTTGTTAGTCTGGCATTTTAATCTAAGTTGATTCAGTTAAATTCTTCAAGGGGAGGAAAGGAGTTAAAAGAAATGGGAAAGCTCAGAGAGGATACCTGTAGTAAAGCTCAAAAGTTGGGCAAAATGCCATCCATTTTTTTTGTTTTCAGATAAGAGAAACTGCAATGGAAAATACAAAGACAAGTTTCTAAAGTCTGTAGCCTGGGTTGTTTATGTTTTATAGATTATCTGACAATATTCTGTAGTAGAGTTTAAGGGCAGAGAACTAATTTAGTCACATTGCATTATATAATTATAATTATATAATTCCTGAGACTGTGGTAACAGTTTGGATTGTAGAATATTTTCCTTATATCTGGATATATGTGTCATTTTATTTTTCAAAATTTTCCTCCAGGTTTTTTTTCTTTTTTTGGCACATGTTTGCAGTACACAACGATTGCATTCATTGTGGGGAATTACGCTTAGTTGCCTTTGCGGCGTCATTTCACAGCTATTATCCATTGTTCGTGTTCTCTTCTTGCTTTTTTTTTTTTGGTTTTTCTCTGGTACCAGGAACCGAACTCACGACCTTGCGCTTGTCAGGCAGGCGCTTTTGCCGCTGAGCTAAATCCCCAGCCCCTCTTCTTGCTTTTAAGGTATCTTTTAGTAGCTGGAGGAGGTGTGTGGTTTGTTTTTTGTTCGTTTTTTGTTTGTTTTTAATACGGGATCTTGCTGTGTACTTCGGCTGGCCTTAAATGCATTATGTAGCTCAGGGTGAAGAAGGATATTTATAGAACTAGGTAAAGTTAAAGAAACAACTGATGAGCAATAGAAGGTAAAGGAAAAAGAGGGAGAATAAAGAAATTATATGGGGAATAAAGATAAGAGAGAAAAAAATTAACAGGAGAAAACTTTAAAGGTAAGAGGAAAGAAAAAAGAAAAACAAGATAAAGGTATAAGAGGCAAAGAAGGATAAAAGAAAACTCTTTGAGCCCCAGTACACTGGTGCTGAAGCAAGGGAGAAAGGAAGGAAAAAACAGCGCAAACACTTGCAAAACAAAAAACACACACAAAAAAATTTTTCTGTGGGTTTTTGGAGGGGGGAGGTACAATTTGGGGGCAGTATCCAAGTCAAGATGTGTTCCTGCTCACACTGGTGGATAAAGAAGGCAGTCAGAGCCAGATCCAGCCAGGAGTATGATAGGGCGAGGGTGCCAATGACTTTCAAATAGAGAGCAACTCAGGCTGAGCCTGGCCTCTGGCCATGGGACCAGAGCCTGTGTCCTTTAGCTCAAACCCCGCAGAGGGTCTTTTCCAGCCAGACCCTCACTTTCCCGCTGTGGCTGGCTCTCACCCGGTTGCTATAGGAACGAAGCACTGTGAGCCCTAAAGTGAAGCTGTCCCGCAGCTGCTCCATCAACCCTTCCCCAGAAGAGCACCCAGCCAAGCACTCTCTCCAGGGGGTGAGGCAGGCACTTGGCCTGAAGTCACCAACTGTTGCCTGTTGAAAGATTCCTGTGGGGGCAGAGTCCTGAGCTCTCCCTGTGTACCTCACAGCATCCGCTTGTCTATTCCGCCACTTCCTTTCTCCCCGAAGCCCCCTGGAGTCCAGAGCTCTTACATTTTAGCTGTAGATTGGGTCTCTCTTTCCCAAGAGCCACAGGGGAGAAAGTGCAGAGTGTCCCTTCCTTCCCTACCATTGTGTCTGTCTCCTCAATTTCTCTATAAGTTTTATTTGTTTTTTGTGGGGTTTTTTTGTTTGTTTTTCTCCAGTACCAGGGATCGAACTCACGACCTTGCACTTGCCAGGCAGGCACAGTGCCACTGAGCTAAATCCCCAGCCCCTCTCTATAGGTTTTAATTTTCCTGTCAGATCCTGGTTCCTGGGGATCTACCCCCCACCCCACATGATGTTATTTTCCAGTGTCTGGATTCTGAGCCTCAGAGAGGCTGAGTTGTTGCTCACCCCTCCGTTATTTTCCCTGAAGTCCTTTAGTGTGTTCCCAAGACAGGGCTTCACTTTGTAGTTTTAGGCTGGCCTTGAACTGACTATGTAGCCCAGGCTGGCTACATAGTGAATTTCTGGTAATCCTGTCTCTACTTCCCGAGAGCTGGGCTTGCATTTACAGTGGTACCTCAGTATATGAACACCACTCTGCCTGGCTTGCATTTACAGTGGTACCTCGGTGTATGAACTTCATGTGGTTTACGATTTTGGAAAACATGGCCTTTACGTTTGTGTGGGGAAGATGGCTGTGGTCATGTTTGTCACCCAGTGTCGAGTTTGCAAATGGGAGCAGAATTTTGACAAACACTTTTATTTGCAAACCAAATTGTCTGCAAATAGGAGATGTTCTTGAAAGAGGTATTACTGTATATTTTTAGAAGTCAGGTGAATGTAAGGGGTAAACTTACAATGGTTTGTGGATGGAAAAAAGAATGATTTCATGAATGATCCTGGGCTATTCTATCTTTTGTAACTACTAAATCCAGGTGATTTTTGCTTTAAGTAATCCAGCATTTAGCAATTTAATCATAAGCACACTAAGTAGTACTTACTTACACAGCAAGACAATTACTGGTTTTACTATATTCGGTACATAACTGGCAATTTTGGGATATGGAGGCACTGAACAAAACAGGCGCAGCGCTTTGAAGAGTCATCCGAAACAATAAAAGGAAATCAAAAAATAAGATTCACCTGTAGATCATCTTTTCTTACGTACATACCAATTTTTTTGTTGTTGTTGTTGTTTTGTTTTTTGTTTTTTTCCAGTACCAGCAATTGAACTCACAACCTCGCGCTTGCCCGGCAGGTGCTGTGCCACTGAGCTAAATCCCCAGCCCCTATACCAAATTTATACTGTAAGATAAATGTTGAGTTCAATGCATATAAAATTGAAGGGTTTTGTTGGTTTTTTGAAACAGGGTCTCACTATGTAGCGCAGACTGGCCTTGAAGTCCCACCAGTATTCCTCCCTCAGCCTACCAAGTGCTGGGATTACAGGCGTGCACCACCATGTGAGTTAAAATTGGACTGAACAACCTTTTTTCTTTTGTAGGTACTAAGCGTCTTGTCGAGGGAGCTGTTAATCCAGGAGAAACCTGTCTCATCATTGAAGATGTGGTCACCAGCGGAGCTAGTGTTTTGGAGACTGTTGAGGCTCTGCAGAAGGAAGGTCTGAAGGTCACCGATGCTGTGGTGCTGCTAGACCGCGAGCAGGGCGGCAGAGACAAGCTGCAGGCCCACGGGGTCCGCCTCCACGCAGTGTGCACATTGTCCCAAATGCTGGAGATTCTCGAGCAGCAGCAAAGAATCGATGCTGAGGTAGTCAGGAGAGTAAAGCGATTCATTCAGGAGAATGTGTTTCCGGCTGCTCATCAGAATGGCTCTCTCCTTTCAGTGAAGAAAGCCCCTGAAGAACTCAGCTTTGCTGCACGTGCAGAGCTGCCCGGGATCCACCCTGTTGCCTCAAAGCTTCTCAAGCTTATGCAGAAGAAGGAAACCAACCTGTGTCTGTCTGCTGATGTTTCAGAGGCCAGAGAGCTGTTGCAGCTAGCAGATGCCTTAGGGCCCAGCATCTGCATGCTCAAGACGCACGTAGATATTTTGGGTGACTTCACTCTGGATGTGATGAAGGAGCTGACAGCTCTGGCAAGACAGCATGAGTTCTTAATATTTGAAGACCGGAAATTTGCAGATATAGGAAACACAGTAAAGAAGCAATATGAAGGTAGGTAAAGCAGGAATGTGCAGGAATCAGAAATCCAGCTTACACTGGCTGAAGGAAGAAAGGAATGGGATGGTTTCCCATAACTAGAAGTCCAGCCGTAGAGCAGCAGGCATTGAGTGCCATTGGATCCAGGAGCTCGAATGATGTCTTCTGAAATTGCTTTCTCTACATCTCTCAGCTCTACTTTCGTCTCTGTTCACTTCTTTCTCAGGTAGGCAATTCCCTAACCAGTTACTGGCTTAGCTGTAGAAAACCTTCACTCGCTGGCCTGGGCAGAGGCCCGCTCTTGCCACTGCAGGTGGCTAAGTTCATTGTATTTAAGTGTTCTGAACTGAGAAGCCTGCAGTGGTAATTCTACTTGAGAAAATGAGTTGTCACCTTCTGATACCAGAGGTTTTGGGTAGAAATGGCAGATGTTGTTCCTGGCAGAAAATTACAGATACAAGAAACAATGAAAAAACAATATGAAATTTATTTGCAGCTGAAGAAGATCTATTGATGCATTTCCTTTTTAAAAAGTTGTTTTGTAATTGTTTTTAAAGTTGTTTTGGGGACTCAAAAATAGTAATGTGTAGGTTGGGGAAAATACTCAGTTCTGCTACCCACCCTTCTCTGACAATTTCTCTTTTCATGACAGTGTGCATATTTAATGCTTGTTTTCAGTTCACCTTATAACACGTACTTTCAGTCATGTTATTTAGTACTTATTGTAAGCATCTTTGAGGCAGCTGAAGTTTTCTCAGAGGAATGCATGCATATTCCCCAAGTGTTACTTTAGAATGTGGTTGTCTATAAGTGAGTATCTTCATGTGCTGGAACATGTCCCACCACTGTCACATTGCTCAGCTTAGTTCATTCACTGAAGTAAGAATGGCACGACCATTCTTCAGGTTTATGTGTAGTCTTTTCAAATCAGTTCAGGTTTTTACTGTTGGCTTTTGAAATAATGTATATAGGCTAGGCGTGGTGGCATATGCCTGTAATCCCAGCACTGGGGGGCTGAGGCAGGAGGATCACTGCAAGTTCGAGGCCACCCTGGGCTACATAAGCGAGTTCAACATCAGCCTGCACTACGTAGACCCTGCCTCAAAAACAAAACAAAACAATAAAGAAATAAATTATGTATATAGTTGCCTGTTGGAATTAGAATAGCTAAGGCAGGTGTAGAAACATCGAGAGTGTAAAGTTGCTGAGAGAGCCCTGAAGAGTCAAAGTTGGTCATCTTCAAGAGGAGTGTCAGGATGTCACTGTCCTTGACCTCCGTAAATGCCCATCTTCACAGGAGTCCGTTTTCAAATGGCATGACCTTTCTTGATGGTTTCAAGGTTCTAACTGCAGAATAAGTCAGTCCCCTCAGTGCTGCTGATACATCAGGTGCAAAATCTGAAGCATTTTTTCCTGTGATTTCTCACTGATCTGCTACCTGGACAGATCAGTTCTACAGATGAACTGCAGGTCCACTGATGCCACAAAAGCTTTTGAAGTGTTGGACTCCTTCATCACTATGTTACCGGGGGTTGCTGGTGTAGTTGGGTGGTTGGGCAAAAAGATAGATAGAGGGTTTCGTTTGAGAATGAGCAACTAATTTTCCTTCTTTCTCAGGTGGTGTCTTTAAAATAGCATCCTGGGCAGATGTAGTAAATGCCCACATTGTGCCAGGCTCAGGCGTTGTGAAGGGCCTGCAGGAAGTGGGGCTGTCTCTGCACCGGGGCTGTCTGCTCATTGCGGAAATGAGCTCCGCGGGCTCCCTGGCCACTGGGGACTACACTAGTGCTGCGGTAAGTTACAGGGCACTGGGGTGTAAGATGGCCACACCTGCCATACCAAATGCCAGAGGGCAAGGAAACAGCTCTGTCTGGAGTCTGTGGAGCCCCTGCCACCTCTGCTCCTCAGATTCGTGTGCTGCTTGGTGACTGGCATGTTAATGCCAGTTGAACAGACTTCCTTGATAGTTAATAGCATTCTGTGTCTTGTAGTGGACACTTAGGTGGTTTGAATGGACTCAAAAACAAGACAGGAAGATAGCGACTTTTAGCTGCTTTTAAGATGTCTTTTTCATCTCACTGTGAGGTGAAAGTGAAAATGAAAAGCTTCACAGACATCCACCTTCTATTTCCTGAGTCCCTCCTTCTGTGTGGTACTGATCACATGGCATAGGAGAAGCTGAGGAGTCTGGCTGCATTGTTTCTTCGAGTATCAGAGGTTCCTTTTTTAAAATATATGTTTGCAATACGTGCATGTTAATTATAGTCATCTTGGGGAGTTGGTACATGTACATAGGAGCTTCTCCTTTTCTTTTAATCTCTTTCCTTTCCTGCTCCCTCCCCAACCCTCCTCCTCCCCTTGCCATTCTTGTTGATATTATCAGTTCCTGTTTCTGGCTTATAATGTCCCCATTCAATGCTCTTACTAGGATCCTGAGCATGGCACATCCTTGCTCTGTTTTCTTATCCCCTCGCCCTTGGTCCCCTGGACCTGTTCTCATCTGCAAGAGATCCATCCCTTGTCTCTGTCTGTCCTTTTATTTTTCACTTGGTTTGGGTTTTTTTTGTTTTTTTAAAATGAAAGAGAAAAATATTTATTTTTACAAAGGAGGGGTCTGGCACAAAACAACTAAATTAATGAGTTAAAAATCAGGTGCAAGAGTATTGTTACCTAGTGTTGATATATACAAAGGAAACATAACCACTCCTGTGGTATTAGCTGCAATAAAATAAATAGTACAGCAGCACCTGAACCTAATCATTAAACCAAATTATGTGAAGTTCAAGACATAATGTCTTTCATGTTCTATAAATCTCAGTACTCTCAAATAATATTTCCATAGCTTATAGGAAATATTTTATAATTCTGATTTCTTTTAATACAACTTTCTGGTGCATTCATTGCAATCAACTTCATTTTCACTTGGTTTGTATTTTGCCTCACTCAAATGGTAGATACTGTATAGTATTTATTCAAGGGTGTGTGTCTGATTTCACTCAACATATTTTCCTGGTGTATCCATTTCCCTACAGATGCCTCAGATTTATCTTTCTTTGTAGTCCAGTAGTATTCCATTATAGTATATAGATACTGCATTTTCTTTATCGGGTTGTCTGTTGATGAGTAATCAAGTTGTTTTCCTGGATTTAGCTATTACAAGTTGTGCAGCTGTAAATACTGTTATTTATGTATTACTAGAGTATGATGTCTTAAGCTTTTTGGGGAAGAGAGCTAGAAGGGAGATAGCAGGGTCATATGGAATTTTTAATTTTGGTTCTTTGAGAAATCTCCATACGGATTTCCAGTGTAGCAATTTCCAATGTAGTATAGAAATGGGGAGACCAGCCACAACATTTGTCATTTTTTTATTTCTTGATGATTGCCATTCTTTCTGGAGTAAGATGGAATCTTAGTATTAATTTGCATCTCTTTGATGGCTAGGGACACCACCCACCCTATCCCATCCTGACCCCTGCACACCAAAATAGAATAAGAGATGGACAGTTATCTAGTTAAAAGTCCCTCTTCATATTTTTATTTTTAATTTTGTACTTAGAACTGTGGATAAGCCACCTTTACACATATTTTAGGGAATCATGGTGATCAGTTTAAAACATTACCATGGAAATTTTAATTTTTCCATAGTATTTCAGAGACTGTACGTGGAGTTGTTAATGACTTCAGTGGTCCTAGGATCAGGTTCCTGCCCTACCTCTGAATAGGCCATAAGTAAAGAAGCAGAGGGCTTGGGCATCAGCGCGAGTCCCAGCATTCCAGCAGCTGTGCAGGTGTGGAACAGTGTCAGTCTCAGGGAATTGCTGCTGAGCCTGTGAGGTGATAGTGTAGAAATGGGGAGACCAGCAATGGCAGATGCCAAAGAAGAAGGAACAGGGTGGAAGTGAGAGATTCCTATTGACCTGAAAATGGAGCTGCTTATGCACCTCACATCCTTTGGAAATAGGTGGTCACTGACCATTGTTACAGGTAAGTATGCATCATCTTCATGTTAATGCATGTAGTGTGGGGATTTTTGATGTTTCCAAGTAAGGTTCTTTGGGGAAAGGGTGATTTTAGGCTCTCCATGAAGCAAATATGTTTCACCATCCTGATTCCTATCTAAGGTGACATGGTTCCGATAATATAAGTTTCAGAGTAACAGAGCGAATTGTTTACTTTCATAGAATTATTCTACATGATTAACTATCTTCTTGTAACATAGCCTGTTATATTCCATTTAGGTTAGAATGGCTGAGCAGCATTGTGAATTTGTGATTGGTTTTATTTGTGGCTCCCGAGTAAGCATGAAACCAGAATTTCTTCACTTGACTCCAGGAGTTCAACTGGAAGCAGGAGGTAGGTCTCTTCAGTGGTCATAATGTATAGGAGAAATATAACTCCTTATAAGGGACCCCTGCAGTGAGCCTCCAGTCTACTGCCAGGAGTTTGAGTGCATGGCAAGAGAGAAAGAGCAAGAGATAGCAAGCAGCGGGGATCTGGGATAGCCAGTTGTTCACGGGGAGCAAAAGGCAATGAGGCAGCCAGAACCTTGGCATTTATTGATTGAGGAGGGGATTATGGGACTCAGAGGGTGGCAGTGGTCTTGTGCTGAGAAGGATCTTGCCCTATACTGCCTTTAGTCTCAGTAGTCTTACTCTTAGTAGGTGGAAGAGGATGGCCCTAATGTGATGATGGGAAGTCTCAGAAGGGTGATACCAAAAGTCCCAAACCTCCATTCATCCCTTAGGGAAGTAAGAAAAACTAGGTATTGTGAATTTGTGGTCCTCAACAATTCCCAACCCACTAGATGAGAGATACACTGAGCTCATGTGCCTGGAAATTAAGGAATGAATTCTAAAGAACAAAGGAGGTTAAGAGTAGGACAGGTTTATTGAGAAATATCTCCTAAGATACAGGAGGAGATCCGAAAGCAGGTTGCCACCTAGGCCCTTTGTCAGGTGACTTATACAGCAAAGTCACAACGTGGATCCAGCTAGTCAGCCTATAGGATTACAGGTACAGCTGCTTAGGCAATATGGATCCAACTACAACGTGGATCCAACTAGTCAGCCTATAGGATTACAGGTACAGCTGCTTAGGCAATATGGATCCAACTACAACGTGGATCCAACTAGTCAGCCTATAGGATTACAGGTACAGCTGCTTAGGCAATATTGGTCCAGTAAAGAAGCAGATCACATAGCAAAGAGAACCAAAAAAGAAAAACATATTATTCAGCTCAAAATATTTTAGTCGATGGAGTAGTTTTTGTTTTGTTTTGGTCTTTTTGAGACAGAGTTTCACTATGCAGTTCTGGCTGGCCTTGAACTCACTCTGCAGCCCAGGCTGGCCTCAAACACACAGTGATCCTCCTGTGTCAGTTTCTCAAGCGCTGGGATTATAGGCTTGTGCTACAACACCCGGCAGCTTTAGCCAGTTATTAACAGGCACTGAACTGAGAATCAAACATGCACAAGATGATGACATTTCAGTTAGAGTGCACTCTGAAAGGTATTTGGCCGGGTTGAAGTACAACAACCCTTCTACAGGTTTATATTTGTACCTATAAATAGACTAGTTAGAACTTTTTTTTTTGGTGTTTTTCCAGTACAGGAATCGAACTCACGACCTCACACTTGCCAGACGGGTGCTGCTCCACTGAACTAAATTCCCAGCCCCTAGTCAGAACTTGTTTATAGGCCAATTGACGGGTTTCTTGTAATAAGAATCAGAAGGAAATAAAACGTGTAAAAGCAAAGGCAGTTTTTAACACTAACTGTTTATCTAATTGAAGTAGCCAGCTCCAGGGGCTTCTCATTTTTACTTCGGAAGCCAGAACTGCAGTTTTGATAGCTACATGTAACTGTTGCCCCTAAAGGGACAGACTGTTAAAGGTCCATGAGTGCTCAGGCGAGGTTTGGGTGTAGGAGACTAGGTAACACTCTCTGAAACTAAGTGTGTATTTTAAAAATAAAAGAAACAAAGGGAAAGAAGGCGTCCCTGTCTATCCCTCTTGCTCTGTGCCCGATCTAAGGCATCCCCTAGAGTTGAAGCCACCTAGCACCAGTGGTAGCACACTGGAGGTGCGAGGAAGTGGCTAGACTCGTGTTGGTCACTCTTGCTGTGTGCCTGGGCCTCCTTCCTCGTGGCCCTGTGACCATACTTAGCTGTGGGCTTTCCTTTCTCAAAACCTCAGCATGTCTCAGGATGGTGGCTGGCCTGGCAAGATGTCCTGGGGAAAAATCACGACAAGCGGCAGTCTCGGGATGGTGGCTGTGGCTGTCCTTTAATACATGTTTCTGTTTAAAGCTGTTATTACTTCCTGAATGTTTTTATTCTATCAGTGGACTCCTCTGTGCTGTAAAAACTAGTCAGCACCCTGCAGGGCAACATTCTTGAAAGGAGGAAGAAGTAAAAGTAGCTAATTTCCAGTTCTGCCTAAGAGCTGAAAGCCAGATGTGTTTGTGTGAAAATGTTTACGTTTATCCTCTGAGAGTTTGAGCATAGACCAGTTTTTTTGGAATATGACCCAGAGATTAGTGAAGATCAGCATCAATCTGGAAGAGTTCAGGGGAGGGAACTTACCATTCCAGAAACCTGGTCCTGGGGCCCAGCAGTCACAGAGAAGAGAATTCCTTGACAAAACACTGTTGTGGTAAATTGCATTATTTCTCTGGGGCAGAGCAGTGCAGAGGGCTCAAGAACTAAATCCTAATCATCTCAAGGCAGAAAGAGAAGACCAAGAGCTTTTCCAGGGTGGGCCCCTGGGCCTTAGCAAGTTCGGAGCCTGCAAAACTAAAAATGTCCCATCCTGGAAACTTAAATATGAAGACATCACAGTCTTCCCTGCTCTCAACTTACAGCATGGCACAAGCAGCCAACAAAAGGCATAAGCAACCAGCAAACAGCTGATGATAGTTTTTGATTACCTAAATGAATAACAATCCAGAATCCAATCAAAATATTTAGGGGTGCCATGAAGCAAGAGCAAACTCTTACCTCCTTCTAATTATCTTAGAGCAACCTCCAGACAATATAGGGGAAATAGAACTCCCAGTCTGCTAGATGTGCGATATGCTGAGTTTGTGTCCCCAGAAATCAAAGAATAAATTCTAAGGCACATAGGAGGTTAAGAGTAGGAAAGGTTTATTGAGAGATATTTGCTGAGAGACAGGAGGGGACCCGAAAGCCAGTTGCCACCGAGGCCTTTCGGCAAAGTCACAACGTGGATCCACCTAGTCAGCCTATAGGATTTATAGCTGCTTAGGTAATATTGGTCCAGTAAGGAAGCAGATCACATAGCAAAGTTATGTAGAAAGAACAAAGAGATTTGTGGGAAAGGATGAGTCCGGATGCTCTGGTTACCTACCTGGAGGACTGATGCCTACCTGGACTTCATGGACCAGGTGGTGCTAATTACAGTATAGTTCCAAGTTCTTTTGGAGGCACATTGAAAGCACATTATCCCTTAGGAAGACAGGTCTGGCTGTTGCATCTTTGTCTTGAGGCCTGGTCTTCGTATGCGCTTCCAGCCACAATTCCAATGGCTTTGTTCTTTCTGCTGACTTCCTTGAGTGCCCAGGCCCTCTCTGACTATATATTAATTTCTGCCTTAGCTGTCTATCCTAATGGCTTTTTGGGAAGTGCTTTTTAACCATCAGGCAAAATACAACTTTGCCTAGTAGTATAAAATTGCTAAAGAGAATCATTCTCAGCCTAAAACAATGATAAATGAGCTCTTTGGCCTGGTGATGACTGTCCTGTATTTGCAAAACAGTTTGCCGACGAATTTTAGGATAAGGATTTAGAAAGCTACTTGTAATACGTCCAGGAAACTGGCATTTTAGGTGAGTGCTTTCTAGCTGGTGCATTGAATGTGCTGCCAAAAGATGGTGTGCTGGGTTCACCTTTGGAAAACCCTGGAGTAAGAGGCAAACACCTGTTTCTTTCTACAGGCCTATGGGCCGTGCTAGTCTCCTGGATGGCCTTCTGCTCGCTAAAGGAGTAATCTCATTTATAAAAATAGGTATTTACAGGTGGGGTTAGCTCAGTGCTAAGAATATGTGCTTAGTGTGTGAGCCCTGGGTCCCATGGCCAGCACCAGCATACATCTGTATACATATTTAAATGTCCTCCAGGACCTACTAAAGCTGTGCTAGTTTTTGTTTGTTTGTTTTTTTCTGGTACCGGGAATCGAACTTACGACCTTATGCTTGCCAGGCACACGCTGTGCTGCTGAGCTAAATCCCCGGCCCCCTGTTCTTTTTTGTTGTTGTTGTTTGTGCTAGTTTTTGGGGCGGTTTTTTTGTTCATTTGTTTCTTTTTAAGACAGGGCCTCACTCTGTAGTTCAGGCTGGCCTGGACTTGCTGTGTAGCCCAGACTGGCCTCGAACTTGTACTGGTAGGTACTGGTAGGTATTAGGATATGGAGATATCTAGGTGTGTGAAGCATCTGTGCTAACAGTCTTGGCACTCGCTCTGTACTTGGCAGCTGGCAGTGTCACTTACAGGCCCACAGTTGGAGTCGCTGGTACAGTTAAGACCTCGGCTTTGAGGGACGTGTAAAGCATCATAAGCCATTTAACAGAAAGCTTCTAGAATGGCAGCATTTAACAAAGAACCATCCACCTTTTAAGGCTTAGGGTTTGTCCAAGGTCTTCGAGCACTTTTGGGGGAGCGGGGCACAGAAGGGGTCACTTGGATGGAGGTGGTCGGGTTAGATGCCTTCGGGGGCCTTTCCCAACTGGGCCTCACAGTGATGGAGAAGAATATTAGCATTTCGCTCAAATTTGAGGCCACAGATTGCTGTATTTTTTTGTTGTTGAACCTTGCTTGGCCATAGAGGGCATTTACCTGCTTTTTACCACTGTGGACCTCTAAATGCTCTGGACTTCCTGGCACTGGGAAGGAGTCATCTGGCATCTTCTTTACTGTGGAGGACTCTGGCTGACCCGGGGAGTCTCCTCACCTGCATTGCCCTCTTGCTCTGCAGAAGGAAAGCAGAAAGCAGGAGCATATTTTTACTGCAAGCTTTAGACATTGTTATAAAGGAGTTTTGCATTTTAAGTAACTTGGTTTTTGGCAGGGGATCATCTTGGCCAACAGTACAACAGTCCCCAAGAAGTGATTGGCAGGCGAGGTTCTGACATCATCATCGTGGGCCGAGGCATCCTTTCCGCACCCAATCGACTGGAAGCCTCGGAGAAGTACAGAAAAGCCGCTTGGGAAGCGTATTTGAGTAGACTTGCTGTTTGAGTGCCTCAGCTGTGTTTATGTGAAGACACGGAAGATATGTGGGCTCCTGCAAATCATCGGCTTTCAAATGAGCTTTTTAAGCTTATTTTCAAGCTTTTTTCATTTAGACTTGTATTTGGTAGGCACAACTGTGAAACACCCCATCTCTAGCCGAGCCAGTTTACTTTACTCTGTATGTGTTGCTGGCAGCTAATCCCTGGATCTTTGCACTGAGCTCTATTCCCAGCCCTCTTTCCTATTTTGAGACAGAGTCTCACTAAGGTGCCTAGGCTGTGCTCAAACTTGTGATCCTCTAGCCTTGGACTCAGAGAGTGCTCAGATTATAGATGTGCACCACCACAACCAGCTTACTATTTTAATGGGGGTGAGACATTTTCAGAAATAAGAAACTAAAATATATATCCTTTGCTTTGTCTGATATGTTGCCTAAGTGATGTCTGTCAGCTGTTTACCTCCATAAAAGTGCTGGCTGTGGTGCCACAAGCCTGAAATCCCAGCACTCTGGGAGGCTGAGGCAGGAAGATCACAAGTTCAAGCCCAGCCTGGGCAGCTTGTTAACTGACTGAGACCCTATTTCAGACTTGGGGTGGGAGTGGCGGTGGGGTAGGGGCAGGTTGAGGTTATAACTCAGGGCAAAGGCCCTGGGTTCAACCCCCAGTAGCACAGAAAAAAAAATCCAAGTGTCCTAATGGTGCTGGTTCTTAGAACTGCTGATTCTCGCTCAGGGCACAGGCTGGAGGCTGACTGCTGTGTCTTCCAGTGGACACCTGGCCGTCATCTGAACGTGTGCAGAGGGCTCGCGCTCATTTCTGCCACTTCTCGGCTGCACCTGTGGATTTGGTGGAGTCCACTTCCTTATTCAGATCACAGGTGGATAAGCTGCTGCTTTATTTAAAAAAGTGCAGCTCCCAGGTCCCCTTTAGGGAGCAGCTCCCGGGGCCCGCACGATTACTTACCCCAACTGGAATCAGTAGTGACATCAGCCTTCGCTAGTGGTAAGAGGAAGAATTCCTTAGCCCAGTTAGGACGAATAGTAGCAGAGACAGCAAAAAGGATTTACAAGTCCAAGTTCTGAGAATTCCAACAGCATGGATTATAGAACAATGGAAGTAAGGTATGCTTGATCCAACAGTCATCTGTGAGCAGCTTGATGCGATAACACAGTTGCTGTGATTAAAATCTGTGTTGGTTTGTTGGGCCCAGTGCTGGTGGCTCTGCTAAATCATGGCCTCCCACAAATTTTAATAAATTTTCCCTTTCACTCAGCCTCTGAGTCATCCTCGTCCTGGGTTTCTGTTCTTCATGCATCATCCAGAGTTCTTTAAGTCCTTATTCCAGCCAAAGAGAGATCATTTCACATTCAGCAGAGGGTTGCACATAAAAATTCAACAGTTCAGGCGGTAGCATAAGAGGGAGGCTGCTGTTACCTCAGGAGAAGGCTAAGACCAGAAGTTTGCTTCTCAGCAAGGGGCCCTAGGAGCCAGACCAGCTCAACTGAATCATCACGGAGTGGCTGGGGGTGTGTATCCCAATCAAATAGCTCTTTTTTTCTTTGGCTTTTTGAGACAGGGATTCACTGCATAGCCCAAGCTGGGCTCCAACTTGTGACCATCCTCCTATCTCAGGCTCTCAAGTGCTCTCTCAATTTTTTTGTCACTGAATCTCTTAATATCCGATGCATATATCTATAATTTATAAAAGTACTACCAACTACAGACTCCTTCCTCTTCAGTAAACATGAAACCACATTTTCAGGGTAAATTTATCAGTATGACCGATTGCTAGGGGATCTCGTAGTGCTACTGCGTAGTCCCATCAAATGAGAGATGAGATGTAAGCCAGGAAAAATGAAAAGGTACAAAATTCTCACTGTGTTGGGGAGTCGTGCTCAGTGTCTTGGGAAGAGCTGTGTGCGTCTGAGACATCTGCTGCTGGGGAAACTTCTCTACTCAGCTTTGCCTCAGTCTGCAACAGCGGTTCAGTTCCTGGAGTGTGGGGGAGTCTCCCTAAGTTGTAAGACATTCAGATCGAGACCCTGAATTTTGGCTGCGGTGTAGACTGAGGACTTGAAGGCCCCCTCCATCAGGGTTTAAGAGCTGTCTTCGATTTCATTTTTAGAAGATCGTGAAAGGTGAGTCAGCAGGTGAAGGTTCACAAAGAACTTCTGTTACCTGGTGAAAATATGCCATGGCACGGTGCCTTAAGTAGGAGATACAGAAGGATCCTGAGGATGGTCCTCTGATAGCTATTTCATCCATTAAAACTAATGACAGTACCTTTATGCAAGGCAGCCCACTGGCCTTGCCAATTTCAAAATGCTTCGCCTCAGCCTTCCTGGAAGACAGCATTGCAGGGCAATGCGGTGCCAGTGTGTTTGTCACACTGCTTGCAGTTGGATAATTTACCCTGTCACTGGAGACCTAGATTGCCTTTTAAGGAGCATAAATTTCCCCGTAGCCTTTTCACTTCAGTTACTACACTTTCTTGCTTGGAAAATACAGCCAGAGAATATAGACTTGCAGGAGCATAGCTGTGTCCTGCTGAAGGTAGGGACTGAGGGGAAGCCACTTGGTAATGCTCAAGTAGTCCAGCAGGTGGCAGAAGTGCACCGCCTGAAGTTCTGTCTCCACCACCACTCACAGTAGCAGTTTTAGGACGCTTCCCACACCATCACTGTCCCACAATTCTTTTCAGTGTTCTTAGCTTCATGATGAATGATGGAGGGCAGAACTTGAGCAGTGGACACTTGAGACTGAGGAAAGACCAGGCATCTGTCCAGGTCCTCCATGAGGTCACAAGTAACATACATTTAATTCCTTTCAAATGCCAGTTTTGTGTCTCCAACTTAGGTCTATCAGTGTCCATTAAAAGCAACTGTGAACTGTTTAATATCAGCATTTCATAGAGAAGCACCATTTCACACTTTAAAAGCGTTGCCTCAGTACCAACCTTTCCAGGTCTGCTAGCAAACACACATGGCTTCGCACCTAAAACCCAACACGTCCCAAAGTGGAGTTACACATTCTGTCATGAGACCAGCACCACGTCTGGTATTAAATGCTGACAAAGCGCTGAGCCGGGGACCAAGTCCACCAGTCATCAGTACACGCCACCAGGTGACAGGAACGGGCAGTCCCTGTTGGGTCTTTCACAGCCCTTATCAGCCCTTTCTTGATGGCTCTGTCTCTGCGCGTGTGTTTTTCCTGCAAGCTCCATGGAGGAAGGGACCTCAGCTACCACTGTTGCAATCACCGCCCTGCTGGGTTTGGATAATCACGTGGAAACTGTTCAAAGGGAAATTCCTGGGTTAATTACCCAAGAAGAGTTTGGGCAAAGGTGACAAAACCAAAACAAACCAGGCAGCCTTCAGAACCAGAGCAGGCTGAGTATTCCCACAAGGCTCTGAGCAGCATTTATAGAAGGGAAATGTGGCAGAGAAAATAATTCGCTATATTGAGTCCAGGTGTCAGTTGTTTACATCTTAACCAGTGACTTGGTTAGGAGTCTCCTGCAACCAACGCCCAGGTACTGCATTGGTCAGTCTGGCTCAGGCCAAGTCCATGACTTTCCATCCCCCACTGGTGGCCAGGTGGGAGTCACAGGTCAGTACCCCTCCCACTCTGCCCCAGATGAGCTCAAGGCCTGCCTGAACTGCACAGTGAGACCCTGTCTCAAAAAGGGGAGAAAAAAAAAAAAAATACAGAGGCCCAGACCCACAGCTCTTTCTAGTTCTCTCAAAAATTCCTGAGTTTCTAGATGACCGAGGACACAGACTGTCCCATTTTTCTATTTCTGTCATCCATTCAGGATGCATCTTGGAGGGATCTTGCAGGGCATGGCCCAGAAGCCCCCTGTGCTGCGTCCCCATGGCACCCGGGTCCCCACACAGCTGCCTCCCTCATCCCACAAGGCTCACACTCTCTCTCCTTCCTGTCGGCAGCCCCAAGTCCACTCTTCCCACCTGACCACTCATCTCAGCACCCACAGGAGAGCTTGGGATTTCAACTCGGTTCTTAATTGTGGTCCCTCTGAGAGTATCTACTTAGCTTCT
The DNA here is from genome assembly GCF_000276665.1 of Chinchilla lanigera. Lineage (NCBI taxonomy): Eukaryota > Metazoa > Chordata > Mammalia > Rodentia > Chinchillidae > Chinchilla > Chinchilla lanigera. The sequence goes on from NW_004955427.1 coordinate 23,845,204, forward strand.
GCTCTAGAGTCCAATGGGAAGTTGAGGCCCCAGCCCTGCATCTCTAGAGAGATTCCCTAATCAGAAAGGGGTAAGTTCATCAAGGAACAAAAGGGCAGAGGCAAAGGAAGGGGCAATGCCTTGGGCCCCTCTGGAGGAGCCCAAAGTCAACAAAGCTTGAGTGCTGGGATTGCAGGTGCACCCCACCCACCTAAGGCATCTACATTTCTAATGGGAGCGCCTGGTGATCTGGATGCTTCTTAACTGGCCTCTTCTCTAAGCAAAAGCCTGGGGTCATGAAACCAGAGCACGGATCCATTGAGGTGAGAAGACTGGGCTCTGAGGGTGCTGTGGAGGCAGCAGACGGTTTCACCTTCTCAGTGACAAAACCTGAGCTCTGGGCTTTGGGACCCCGGTCCTAGTGTGGGACAGGAACTGTGCCCACACATGCTATGTGGCTGCAGGATTAGCGGTGGACAGTGCCACCCCGGCCTTGTCCTCTGCCGGCAGATTTTGTAGGGCAGGGACCCACAGGTGGTTGGCACCGGGGATCCTTGGACACCATCTGGCCACTCCCTCCCTTAGTGTCAACCTGATGCAGTCCTGGGGTCGTCACTCTCACAGGCTCCCACAGGCTGCTGTGGCTCAGCCAGAAATCTCCTGTAAGTGGCCGGGGTCCATGGAAAGTCTGCCTGAGGAAAGGCACCTGAGGGTGGATAGTGGTGGCAGCCTGTGGACATTCTTCACGTGCTCGCCTCCCCACTCTCCTTCACCTGCCTTTCCGGGCCAGGAGGCTGCTGGGACGGCATGCAGGCAAGACCTGGACTATCTGCTTGGCCAGCGGGTGGTCCAGAGAGAACAGCTGGCAAGCACAGTCCCCTCAGCCAGGCGAACCTGAGGGGCAGCAGCAGTGAGGCCTGCACCGCGCTGTGTGTCCGCAGGGTCCAGGATTCACAGCGGGGCTCCAGCGAAAGAGATTTCCCCACCTGCAACTTTGTCCCCGAGGACCAAACAACAAAGATGACACAATGTCAATGTTTTGTTTGGGAAACTGAAAACATTTTATTTGAAAATTTGATGAAAAAGTTTAAGAAGTAGGTAATAAAGTTTAAAACTGCCTTTGCGAGCTGGGAGATGAAGAAATATATCAACATTTAAAACAGATACAGGGAAATAGAAAAGGTAAAGGAGCAGAGAGCCTTGACTGTTAGGAGAAATGTGTGCAGATGCCAAGGGCACCGAGTTCCTGGCAGGAGCTAAAGGCGTCCTCCTAAGCGCAGCCTGGAGAAATGCCTGAACCTCAAGGAGAGACACTGTAGAGGAATCCAGATAAAACGGTCAGACTAAAAGCAGACTTGTTGCACTGGCAGCTTGGGAACAGGCTAAGACAGGACAGTTGTTATAGTTTGTGTCTAGATGCCCCCCCACCCTGAAGCCTCATGCACTTTTCTTTTCAAAGAGAAAAAAGGATAACAATAAAACAGAGCTCATGCACTTTCAGTGGGGCTTTTTGTCGGAGGCAGCGCTGAATCTAAAGTGTGTGACTGATTCATGGTTCAATGGGGGTTAAGGGTGCTGGGATTAAGGGTGGGTGATTTCTGGATCAGTCCAGCACATTGTCCCTGTCATCATGGGACTCAGTTTGTCAGCTAAGATTTAGGAGGACTTCCCCACTGCACTGAGACAACAGCGTTCCCATTGGTCACAAGTCCAGTCCAGTCCTGTCCTGTCGTGACAGCGTTCAGCAGCCGGTACCCAAACAGAAGAGGCAGATTGTATCCCTACCCAATTCCTCCTCTCCCTGAATCCATCTACTTTTCCACTTAACTCAGTAGTTCCTCCCTGGTGTCAGCCTGGGCCACGTGACTTACTCTGGCAAAGGGTATGTGGGTCACATGGTACCAGTTCTGAGCCCAAACCCCTGCCCTGATTCTGCCCTGATCCCCGACGGAACCCACGAGAGAAAAGTAGACTAGAGCCGGCGCCTGCCTCCCACAGCCCGTTGCACAGCGCCTGTGCTCCACACTTCCAACACTCACCACCAACCAGCTCCAGGCTCCCCATCTCCCCTCTGTGCTTCCCGGGATCTCTCTAAACCAGATAGCCAGCTGCCTGGTTCTTGGGAACCCTAACCTTCAACACTCTAGGCCAGGGTCAGTTACCGATGATGACTGCTGGTAGGTGACCCTGTGGACTCTGCAGTTTGGTTCCTGTGCCCGTGAGCAAGTGGCTTTGATAGCTTGGCATCAGTGCTAGGCAGGATTCGTTAGAATATATTTTTTAAAAAGCACAGAAAACCCACAACTCATTGGAGTTCTTTGCGTTCATTTTATACTTAATGTTGTTTTATTAAAAGCTGATTTTATTTTGGAAGGGTGCTTTATCTTTCTTTTTTTTATAGACCAAAGGGTCGCTAATATTTGTAATTTGACCTTGATGACTCAAATGATTGGGACAAGGCTGCACTCCGTTTGTTTTCCCTACCACCCTTACAAGTTCATACTCAGCTTTTGAGCCTGAGGAAAGGGAGGCCACAATGAAAATATAAAGAGAAACAAATAGAATGTGGCCTAGCATTTAAAGCTCAAGGCTTTGGCATAAGTGCTGGTTTGGAAGAAAATCTGCTGAGCCCTGTCTCCTGCCTACCAGAGGAAAAAAATCTCTGCCCCGGAGAGAGGAAGGAGGGGCAGAGAGCTCCCAAGAGGCCCCTGAAGTCCTAGCAAGACTGGAAGGGACGCACATACCATGTGCCTGGTCTGGGAAGGGCCTGGGAAAGCTGTGAAAGGTCTCAAGATTCCCTCATCCAGCTCGGAGCATGGCCATGGGCCAGCGGCTGCATGTGTCCAGGGACATCCTGAGGCAGCCTGAGCACTCCTGTCCACAGCGACATGGCAGAGAAGCTGTGTTCTGGAAAAGGCGAGAGAGGTAGCTGAGAAACAGATCTGGTGGGCTGAGGTTTCTTGACCTTCAGGCAGACATTTCAGAAGAAAGTGGGGTAGACCACACAACTGAGGTTCTGACAAGGACAGCTTCCTGGCCCCACCTCCAATGTCCCCAGCCTGCATGGTCTCCCTCAGGGTTGGGTGTGGAAGGATCCTGAAATGATAATGTTTAACAAGACACGCTGCTGGGTGTAGTGTGAAAAAACACACCTGTAACCCTAGCACTTGGGAGGTTGAGACAGGATCACTGCAAGTTCGAGGCCAGCCTGGGCTACATAGTGAGTTCAAGGTCAACCTGGACTACATATCAAGACCCTGTCTCAAAAAACAGAACAAAAAACCAACCAAAAAGCAACAACAACAAACAACAAGACACGCTGCTCCCAACTTACCTGAAACCTCAAAATATGTGGCCAAGGAAAAACAGCAGTAGTGCCCCTTTATCCACAGTTTTGCTTCCCACAGGTCAGTTACATGCCATTAACTGTGGTCTGAAAATATTGAATGGATAATTTGAGAAGTAAAGGATTCATAAATTTTAATTGCATGCTATTCTGCATAACATGATGAAAGCTTACCATACTGTTCTGTCTTGCTTAAGACATGAATTGTGCCATTGTGCAGTGTTTCTACCCTGTATACACTATCCTCCTGCTAGTAGTTTGGTGGGCGTTTTATCAGATTGGCTCTCAGTGCTTACGTAAACTTTATTTATATAACTGCCTAACACTACATCTCAATGCCTACATCATTCACCTCATTTGTTTTCATTACATCATATCATCTCACATAATCACAATATGGGTGATTACAGTACAATATTTTGAGAGTACATTCACATAATTTTATTATGCATGTTATTGTAATTATTCTATTTTATTGTTAATAATCTCTTAATGTGCCTACTTTATAAACTAAAATTTATCATAGGTATGTATGTATAGGAAAAAACATAGCATATATAGTTCTTATATATAAAGCATATATCCATGCTTTCAGGCTTTCACAATGAAGGTGAGAAAGAGCCAAGGAATAAGACCAGGTTAAAGTTACATGGAAGTGTGGAGAAAGGACTAGAGAAGCCACACACAGGCTGTGGTAGTCAGTGTTCCATTGCTTTAACCAGTGCCTGAGATGATCAAGTTAGTAACAAACCTACATACTTTCGCTCAGTTTTAGAAGTTACAGGCCATGAATGACTGAGCCTTTTGCTTGGGCCTGGGATGAGCAAAGCCACTCAACTCACAGCAGGCATCAGGAGAGAAGATGGGGCTGGGTCCTACCACCCCCTTCAGGCAGGTCCTGTGACCGAGGACCTCCTGCTAGGCCCTGCAGAGCACTGAGATGGGGACCCGTGGGCCTTTGCGGTCATTTAAGATCCAAGTTACAGTGAAGGTCAAGAGTAGGTACCTCTGGGTGGTGTGATCCTAAAGGATTCTTATTTTCTCTATGATTTTTACTGTCCATCTAGAATTCTGTATAATTAGAAAAAGTTGTTCAAATAAGCCAATAAAAACCTTAAGTACCAGCCAGGGAAATAGCTCAGCGGCACAAGTGCCTGCCTGCCAAGCGCAAGGTCCTGAGTTCGATCCCCGGTACAAAAAAAAAACCCTTAAGTACCATTTGGGTTGATTGTAAAATGAGAAAGAGGTAGTCTTTGCTGTCACCTTCAGCTTTGTAACTGGGAGAAATAAGGAAACCATCATAGCACTAGAGCACAAGTGAGGACCCCAAGCCACTTGTGCCAAGAGCTGCCAGCAGAGGGCAGCAGGGCACTGCAGGTGGCTGGTCCAGTCCTCATCCCTCCCTCTAGAGCAGTGGTGCCGCATCTGGCAGTTTGTCATCATTGAAAGTTCTAAAAGGTTTGCTGTCACTGCTCTAGAGTCATGGAAAAAATTCAGTAAATTAGGGTTAAGCCAGGCATCCTCAGCTGTGGCCTTATCTTGTCCTTTGAGGGGTCAGGGTCTCAAAGGCCACTATAGGCCCCGCCAGGACCAGTGACTCAGAGAGGTTCACTTACTCTGCATCTGCTGCCCATCTCCGGACATCACCTTCAAGCATTAGGTGAAATCCAGGGCCAGTCATTCCTTACTACGGAGCTGGTGAACCTGCGGCACGTGTGTTGTGTCTTTCCTTTCAGACAAAAGATGTTAATGTACAGTTGTGTTTTCTAACACACACCCTCAGCATTTGGGTTTAACTGCAGTGCTGGGCACTCTGTGATGAATAAGTAGGTTTGGGGGTGCTGTTTGGGCGCTCATTTCTAAAGGGTTCGCCATCACTGCTTAGTGTCTGTTTATGGTCCAAGAAAACCCAACGCTCACAGAGCTGCCTATGGAAAACGGGCTCTGAACACAATAAGGCTTTGTCTCAGGAGCTCACAACCAAATGGGAGAGAAATCTGACTTCTTCCAAGACGATTTTTCAACTTAGAAGATCTCAAAAACCACCATTTTACTTATCTGTCATATGTTTCACTTACATTTGGCTTTATTCCACAAAGGACTTAGGGCAGCCTCCCCAAGTCACACAAGAGGAAGGAAACCCAGACTGTTCTGTCGGCCCCACGTAATCATCCCTGTTCACTGACGGACAATAGTCTTCATGTTGGCAAAAGGGAGCAGGGGAATCTGCTCCAAGGCTGAGAACAGATGCTGGGATGTAGGAACAGGAGCCCCGGAAGTATGCGAAGAATGAAAGAGATTTTACGAGGACCAGCAGGTGGTGGGAGGCCGGAACTCTGGCCAGCTGTGAGTGCAGGGTCTTTCACCAGATTGTCACGTGCCTGACACTTGGGCAGGCCACTTCCCTTGGGGGGAATCTACTTCTTCTGCAAATAAGGGGAACAGGGTCAGATGACCTCTGAGATCTTTTCTGTCTATGACACGGGAACCTAAGGGGACTTCAGGGCTCTGCAGGAAATAAAAGCTGAAATACGCTGTGCTTTGAGTGTAAGTGGGACCTTGGATTTGGTGGAAAAGGCACTGGAAGGGATTATTATTACTGATACTAACATGTAAGAAGAGACTGGAAGCCACAGCCTGATCACTCAGGTCTCAGCACATCAGAGCACGAGGGACGCCAGAGGGAGGTTCTGCTGCTTTCTAGCTTACAACTCTCTCAAAACCAAAGCCGGAAGGGTCCACAGGTGCTTGCTCAGTGTTCCCTGAAGCCACTCCGACTGCTCGAGCACCCCGAGGAGCCCCATTTGACGCACCCTGGTCTGGAGTGCTGGACTGGCTCATGCCCAGTCCCTGAGAGGTGTGTGGCCGTCAGGCCCCAAGGGGCTGCAGTTAAGACCACTCCGCAAGGAGCACACATACCAGAGAGAATCAGGCGACACACACTCATTTGGTTTCAGTCTTTACTTTCAATCCCAGACGATCTCTTTCCTCTTCATTACAGAAATACTAAACAAACAAGGCACCAAACAATCCCATCACCAACACCACATGGGAGGGTTGACCCTGGGCAGACAATCCTTTAGTAATCCGAGCTACGCCATAAATGCATGATTTCTTTATTTCATATAAAAATGATCAACGTGAAAAAAGCCAGGCCGCACACTGGTTGGACATCCTCTGATCCTTCCCTGGAGCCTTCTTGTCTGACGGGCCGACAGGAAGATGCAGCCAGCATCTCTGCAGTTCATCGGGCCAACAAGCTGGAGGTGGCGGGGAAAGCTGGAAGCGCTGGGGTCCCCTTGCTCTTCCCTGCTGAGCGTGGCTGTAGCCTGGCAGCCAGCTGCATGGCCAGGTCCCCTCTGTGCGGCAGTGGGTTCCTTGCCCTGCTTGCCCAAAGGGCTTCTCTGCTTGCCTATCTAGGGAGCTGTCCTGGGTGTTCCAGGCTGACCCTGTCCTTTGTCCCCTTCAGCCCTCTAAGAAGAGAAGCTGTCAGTCCACTGTACCATTATAGGACTTGTTGAACTTGTTGAAGGTAAAATCCACAGTGTGTGTGGAGATGGGCTTTCTGTAGAGTGGGTTTGAGGCCTGCGGGGCACAGAGGCAAGAGGACATGGGTTAGTTCTTCATCCACACCAACAGACTCGGACCCAGACACTGCTCCTCAGCCAGCGGAGCACGCAGGTGAGAGGGGATCCCCTGCTCCAGGATGCTCCGCCTCTGACTGTCTCTGTGTCCCTGGGACGGCCCCTTTTTTTCTTGGCGCTTTCATTCTTCAACTTGGCAGTGAGGGGTTGGGGTCAGAAGGTATCAACTTTAACAGACACTGCCTGGGGATTCAGGAGGAACTTAATCTGTGCACGGCCCCTGCTGGGCCTGTAGTCCACCTGGGGCCACCAACTTACCCATGTGAACAGAGAACACTGCAGCAGAGCAGAACTCGAGCAGCTTCCCTGGGGGCCTTTGTCCCTGAGTGAAGGAGACCACTACGAAACACTCTGAGCAGAGTTTAAAGTTAACCACTGGCTTTGCGTGTTTACTTGTGAGTCTGTCCAAGGCCTAGGTCCCTTGTCTGGAGATGGCCAGCAGACCCACAGTAAGTGAATCTCTCTGAGTCACTGGTCCTGGCTGAGGCCTGTAGTGGCCTGTGTGACCCTGACACCTCAAAGATAAGGCCACAGCTGGGGACGCCTGGCTCAACCCCAATTTACTACATAGAGACTGTAACTGCAGGCATCTCACCCCTGCTGCAGTGAATGTCAACCTGGAGATAAGACAGGCTCCTAATTAGCATAATTTACTACCAGAGGAAGTCTTTGAATTGACTTCCCAGATCCTGCTCAGTTCACCTCACGCACTTTCCTCAGTACCCCCTGCTTTGTTTGAAAACCAATAAATACAGGCTACCCAAAGAAGTTTTTTGTCTCAGCCCCCAGAGAATCTCCAATTCTCTTAGAGGATTTTGATCCTTCTGGAGCCCTAAAATCACACCACTTGTCTCTTTTATTTAAGCCTTTTATATCTACTCGGGGAGGTTGTGGGCCTGTTCTGTCTGTGATACCTGAGCCTGTGCTGAGCCTTTCAGCAGACACAGGGCACACAGCCACGCCCCACAGCTCTCCCAGCCCAGCTGGGCCGGGTGCTGTGCAGGCCCTTTCTCATGGCCCAGTACAGTGCAAGGCTGTGGGTATGTGGTTTCTCATCTTTTTCTTCGGTAGTCGGGATCAAGGATCCAACCCAGGGCCTCTACATGCTAGGCAAGTGCTCTACCATAGAGCTACATCCCCAACCCTGAGTGGTTTTAATGCCAACGATGCCAAGGGACCTTTACCATTAATGTAGGGTTGAATTCAACTGTGCCTCTGGGCTGGAAGTCTCCACTCTGCCCCTTCCCATGGGCTTACCATCTCATAGCGGGCTCTGGAGCGTTCACTCTGGAACTTTGCAAACTCTCTGCGGTCATGGATGGTGACAAGCAGCTTCCAGATGGCCAGGAGTGCAATCCCAATCAGGAGGGTGCTGCCGACCACAGCCAGCAGGATGGTCATGGCGTTGGGGGCAGCTCCACATTCTGGAGGGGACCAGCAAGACTGTGGGCCACGACACCAGCACCCCACACCGCACACACCTGCCCCTGGCCTAGACATGTCTGAGAGGAAAGGTCACCTCTCCAGAGACGTCCTCTGCTCTCTGATCCCCTGTTGCCTCTGCGAGACTGGGATGGAGGCCAGAGGCGGACGTTTCCCACAGTGTGCAGACAGGGATGGATTCCAAGAGGGACATGGCTGTTCCAAGGTCACACGGTCAGCTGCCGGCAAAGTCTATGATGCCAGCACTAGGACAGCTGTGTCTCCCTGGCTCGGGCCTCCCCGTCAGTGGTTTCAGGGGTGGCCTGCACTGACAGAAGATAGTACAACCAGCTCCACAAGGGTTTGGCAGCAGTGGACGGCATCCACTGCTGAGCTCCCAGTATGGAGCCCCGGGAGGGAATGTATTTATTTTCAAAGAACTGTGAAGACAGAGCTCAGGAGCAAAGCCTCGTTCTCACAGCTCTGCATCCTGGGCTGGTCCTGCACTTTCCTCTGCCTTTGGCACATGGCAGGCTTACTTATGTGGTTTGGCTGAATTTAGAATAAGAGTTTGCAATGCTGTAAATTGAAGGCAGCAAACCTTTTTCTGCTTCCTCCCCCTCCCTGTCCCATTCCAGAGAAGAATGAAAGGGTGATGAGAAATCCCAGGTGCTCCAAGGCAAAGGCTTTAGTCCTTGGGCCCAAAACACAAGGCAGAAGTATCAGTGTTTGGATGAGAGCTTGGCCCCCTCTGCAGCCCGGAGGGCTGTGCCCAGCTCTACCTGTCCTCATGAAACCCGCTGTGGGAGGCGGCACCTGCAGCCGCCAGGGCCACACATGTACTCAGAGGGACACTGCCTGATACACAGGCAAGGATCCCAGCTCTGTGGCTCCCTGCACAGCGCAGAAGTCACACAGGCCGAGTGTGCTCGGTCTCCTAAGATGACCCTCCCACAGGCAGGCCCTGACTTCCCCACTGCCCAGAGCTGTCCCTGCAATGGGCGCCAGCTGTACAACCATTTCCTCCTAAGCCCTCGAGTGGGGTGATGGCGGCCTTCCGTCCCACCCTGCATGAGGGATGGTGAGAGGACAGTGAACCCTCAGGCAGGGGACAGCACCAGAAACCACCCCCGCCCACCTGGCTCCCTGAGCACCGTCAGGTTGGACCTCCCGCTGGACAGCTCGGCGTAGGTGAACATCATGACGCAGTCTTTGGGGGTCTTGTAGAAACAGAGCACGGCTTCCTGCTCATCACTGACTAGAAAAGAAGCAGGAGGAGGTTCTGAGCACATCAGTGGGCAGCCCAGAGTGACCAGGGCTCGCCGGGGAGCTGGGCACCCCTGAGAAATCAGGGGGCAGGGATCCCCGAAGGGGCTGTGGGGCTTTTAAATGCCCTCAGGTTCCTCACAGGGGGCTCCGGGTCCAGGGCTAAGTTTATTGCTTCGGGGACACATGGATCACATCAGAAGATCTTCAGCCCTCTGAAGTGTTTTCTGGGGTGATGCGAAAAAAAGAACTCTTTAATGGTTGGGGGTAGGGACTAAAGAGTGGAACTGGATGGAAATTAGAGGGATAAAAAGAAAAGGCTTCCCTGACCCCCACCCCGTCTGAGGCTGGAGTGAGAGTCCACATCTAGGAAAGTGCTGTCACCGCAGAGGCCGGCAGACAGCTCCTCCCTGAGCTGTCAGATCAGAGAGCACCTGGGATGAAGAGGACACGTGGGTGCGGGGCCGGCCCACCACGTGCCTGGACCCTGAGATGCAGGGAGCACCCCCCCAGCCCTGCTGTGGACACCGGTTGGACTTGGTGCTCCGTGTGAGAAGCCCTTTCCTCAGCTGCCTCTCCTATCGCTGCCCCATCCAGGCCCTGTCTGCACCCCACGCTTCCCTGGGAGAGGAAAGGAACGAATGGCAAAGGAAAGAAGGCAGCAACCACAGAACGACAGAAGGTTCGCGCGAAGACCTGTAATGCTCCTTGTTCAGCTGCTGCCTGACTCATGGAGCTGAGCAGAAGCGCTATGAGCAGGGAGCAGACTCATTAGCGTGGTTATCACACATGAAGGCGTGGCTTTCCTCGGAGCCCCGCATCATGAGCCTGGGAGGGGTGAGGATGTGTGGGTATTTTCGAAAGCCCAGGGGAAGAAAGGAAGGCGGCAAGTGAACTACAACATCCGCTTCCCAGGACTGGATTGGGAAGCGGTTCGTGGGGTGCAGGAAGCCAGCTTTCTTCTCTCACGACCAGAGTCTGCAAGGCTGCAGTCAGGCAGAGGGCGCCGGCCAGCAGGAGGAGCCTGAGGTGCGCTCCACTTGCTAGGCACACAGCTTTTCTTTTTTCTCCATGTTAACCATTTCAAAATACAGTTAGTTTTAGTAAATTCACAATGTTATGTAACCATCCCTATTCATTTCAGAGCATTTCCATCACTGCAAAAAGAAATCCACACACACCAGCTGGCAGTCAATCCCAAGCCTCAGCACCCGGCCACCGCCTCCGCTGTTGGAAGAGGCTTTGCCTACCTTGGACATTTCATACAACGGAACCGGACGCTCCTTTCTGCCTGTCCTCTCTCACTTAGCCTAATGTTTTACCTTGTGCAGTGTCAGTACTTCACTCCTTTACATAAATCCCATCCTGTGGATATCACACTTTTGGTTTGCCAATCAGCAGCGGATAAGCATGGGTTGTTTCCAAGGGTTTTTTTTTTTGATACGGGGAATCAAACTCAGGACCTCACGCTTGCTAGGTAGGCACTGTGCTAAATCCCTGACCAACCCTGTTTTCAAGTTTTGACTATTATAACTGATGCTGCTGTGAGCACCGTGTAACGACTTTGTGTAGACACAGGCCCAGTCTCCTGGGCATGTATGTGCCTGGGAGCGGGACTGCTGGACTGTGACAATTCTATGCCTAACTTCTGGGGGAGCTGCCACACTGATTTCCAAAGCATTTGCACCACTTTATGCTTCCTCCAGCTGTGCACGGGGGCTCCAGGCCAGTGTCCCCTGGGGGAGCCGGCAGATGTGTGAAGGAAGCCGAGGCTGTGCTTCCTAACTTGACATAAGACCACCCTCCTGCCTGTGCAGGAGGAAATGCCCAGGCATCTGCCCAGGACACTCACCAATGGAGTCTACCCACGTGATCACCTCGTCCTTGCACAGGTGGTGGCAGGTCTGGTTGTCAGGCTTTCCGGAGTGGAGCAGCAAGCACTCAACACAGTCTCTTCGGAAAAGAGGAGAACAAACATGGCTGTTAGTGCTGTGTAACGTCTGCACTTGAAATTGAGCTCTCGACAGGGAGGGTCCCCGGAGGCTCAACGGATCCATCTTCAGATCTCTGGCTTCTGCTCTGCCTGCCTGCTACTGTCCACAGGAAGCGCGAGGGTTCCTGGGGGGTACTTGTGAGTATCGGGCCGTATCTGATCTACCAGCTACCTTTCCCATTCGGACACCAGGAGCCAATTCCGACTGTTCTCTGCCAACCATCAAACACCCGCTGAGGAATCAGCTCCAAACAGGTATCTGGGGGATAAAGGTTACTCCTGCGAGCCCAGCCCAGTCACACCCGGGAGGTGCAGCACTGTTCTGCACACTGGACTCTGCAGGGCCTTCCAGGGGAGAAACCAAAGCCCGGGCCCAACTGCGCCCACAGAATCTGCTTCTCTGGGGCCAGGGGCTTCTTAGCCGACACTAGAGCACAGTGAAGGGTGTGAATTGCTGCCCCTCGGTACCTCAGGTCCAGCCCCTCTCCCTCCTAGATAGAGCCCAGCTGGCAGGACCCCAAGGGCCCCAGTGGCCACTTCCCTGGCCATCAGTCTGCCTGACAGTTTAGTCCAGGCTCAGAAACACATTTTATAATGAGGGTGAGCGCCCCCGGGGGAGAGCCCCAGCGCCACATTAGGGCGCAGAAGCTGGATGCACGGGGATAGCTCTGGGTCTCTATGGCTGCACGTGGCCCTGGAGAGGGTGACCTCGGCTACACAGGGACAGCCGCCCCCCTCACCCCACAGGCTGGCCAGACCAGTGGGGCTGTATCTGGAGAGGCGAATGGCAATGTGAGCGTGCACCGTGTGTCCCTCAGCATCACCTGGCTTTGACTCCATGGGGTTAAGAGGCCGGTTACCAAAGCACTTCTGAGGCAGGCGCCGTGGACCACCAGAATGGGTGGCGGCATGGACGATTTCAGTCCCCTTACTGTACAGAGGACACACAGAAGGCCCATTCCGTTGATGGCCCAGCTGTCCTGCCTCCCCTGCCTTCATCAGGAAAGGACGGGCAGATCAGGTACAGAAAGGGGGGAGTCCTCTAAGAGGTACTACTGATATGCTCAGGAATTCAACTTTACCGGACTGGCCCCAAACCCCACTCTCTGGGGCTGACTTCATGGAAGCATCATGGGGTTGGAAGTGGGCTGGGAAGGCCTGCATTTCCTCTGACAGTTGGGCCCCAGAGGCAGGCAGGGAGGGAGGCTGGGCTGGGGCCACGAAGCGTGGCTCTGCCCTGATCATTCATGCCCACCCGTGGCTCCTCTGCCAGCCTCCTGTATCAGCACACGGCACACAGCGTGGCTGCTTCCAGGTGGCCTAAGATCCACAGGACGCTGCCTGCTGGGGGGAAACTCCAGTTCCAGGCCACTTTCTGGGAGCAGCCCTAGCTATCCACAGGGATATATGAGCCTAGTGCATATGCTTCCTTGCCGACTGAAACGTGTGATATATTGCAGCTATGTAATAAAGTAACTCTGGCCTTTTCAAAAAAAAAAAAAAAAAAAACAGCCCCTGAGAGACTTTCTCAGAGCCTGCTAACTGAGATCAGCTGGGCCAAGCGTGAACTCTGCCAGTGTGAAGGGGTGTGTGATTAGTTCTAGAAAGCACTGATTGCCCTGCAACCCCAGGAGAAAAAGGATGTAGCAGATTCGAAACCTTATGGCTCTCAGTAAAGCAGCAACTGGGAAAATGGCCTGATACAAATCACTATCAAAAGGACTTTGTTAAAGAAAAATTTTTTCCTATGAGGCTGTGAAAGACAGAGGGTCAGTGTGGTCCAGAGACAAGAAGGGACGAGGATGTTCGCCGCGGCCTCTCCTTGCCCTCTTCTCCTCTGATAGTGCGCAGTGCGTAATAAATTATGAGTCAGTGTCTTCTAGGAAAAAAACGCTTTACACATTTAAAGTGGGGGCTGTTCTCAGAGGTCTTTTAACAGACCGGAAGCTGACCCTACAGGGCCCTGCTGCGCCTTCAGAGAAAAAGAGGCCCCTGCCCCTTTCACTCATTCCGTGTGCGTTGTCCAGCTTGGCCTCCACTCCCCAGAGCCCTGAGTCCTCAGGACCGGCAGCAAGACTCTCCAGGGTTCTGCTGGGGAGAGCTGGGGGCCCTCCCTCAGGCACAGTGTGCTGGCAATGCCTAGGATTCCGGCTCACCGGAGCACAGCTACCTGAGTCTGCGCCCAGGACCCCGGCTCTTCCCCAAGCCATTTCTACCTGGGCCTCTGCTACTCCTCTGCCCCGCAGGCTCCAGGCTCTTCTCCCTCACTCTTCCCACACCTCCATTTAAACAAGACAGAGCCTGCTCCTGCCTATTTTGTCTCTCCATGGGCAGCCAGTTTCAATTACCCCCCGCCTGGACGGTCTGGGGCAGAGCCAACCCACGCTTCTGCCCCAGGACGCTTCCGAGCGTGAGCTGACCAGCAGCGGCTGTGGGCTCAGACAGCACAAACTCATCTCATTGTTGGCGGGGGCCAGACGTTTGGAAGGGAAACCTGCCAAAAGGAAAGCGCAGTGTTCCCCAGCCAGAAAGAAACAGTCTATACGATGGCTTCTGATTGGCTGTGCCCCCGGTTCCCTCTCGCCCTTGCACTGAGGATGACACAGGTGCTTTACTAGCAGATTTCTAAGCGAATGTCACCCCTGCTGTCCAGGCAGCATCGTGCCCTACTTCCGAGACTCACCCTCCCTCGCTTTCTGGGAGTGTGCAGGCAGAGCCGCAGGGAGGCCGGCACTGCCGTGAGAGCTGGAGTGGGTCAGTGGCAGCCAGCCGGGTCCAGACAATCTCTGCATTCAGTGGCCACGCAAAGCCGGCGCTCCATTATCAGCATAAATGGAGCAGAAAATCCAAGAGCCTCTGTGCTTGCTTCTGGTGGGCCTTATCTGGGTCAGGTGCCTTTCCATCCCATTTACCTTCTGATGATGTTTTGTTTAAAGCAGCAGTTCCCATACGAGGGTTCTATGAAACACTGTTCAGGAGATGTTAACGGGGAAGATCAAATTCATCTGAAAAAAGGTGCACACCGCATTCCCATTTGAAAATGCACAATAGTGCACTCATGGCTCAGAGAAGGCACTGCGCTTGGTACCAACACCAGTTTAATTTCACTTAACTCAGTAATCCTGTAGCTTCAACTCATTTAGGAATAGAATAGCGGTCTTGTTTTTGTGGTCTATTTTTTGTTCTCTTACAAAATCCCCATGGAACCAGCATTCAAAGCTGCTATTTTGGGTTAGTAAAAGCCAGGCTGAGGGGTAGAAGGCCAGGTGGTGGGGAGGCGAGGCTGTCCAGGTGGGGCTGCCTGGCCGGGCGACAGGCCAGGTTGAGGACAGCAGGTGGGGACGTTACCTCTTGGTGCTGCAAGCATCCGGGCAAGTTGGACACTTCTCACAGGTCTCCCCAAAGGCTCCAGGCTCTGTGCACTGGCACTGCCCACAGGTACAGTGTCCACGGTCGCTGCAGATCTGCCCATCCTTGGCCCGGCATGTACTGATGTCTGTTGAGCAGTTACAGTTATCCCCAATGTAACCTGCATGGCACTTGCATTCTCCACAGTGACATTCTCCATGGCCTGTAAGAGTACACACATGTCAGGGCCTGCTGGGCTTCATACATGAACACACAACTGCCCAGTGCCATGTGCAACAGAGGGGACCCAACAGGGAAGGGGACTCTGACTCCGCCCCAGCCTGTCTGGCAGGGAGAAATGAGTGTGGCCTAGTGGGGTCTGGGCTGGTGCTCCAAGTTGCTCTAGAGTGTGGCCACCAGGTGCCATAGGACCAGGGCCTAGGAAAGTTCCTGACTCAGTTGTTACACCTCCACTGGTCCTCAAATACGGTCCCACCCTAATCTCCAAAACCCGCGGCTAGGGGCTGGGAATTTAGTGCAGCGGCACAGCACCTGCCTCGCAAGCATGAGGGCGTGAGTTCAATTCCCGGTACCGGAAAAAAAAAACAAACAAAAAAAAGACAAAACCTGTGGCTGTTACAAGGCAAAACTTTGCAGATGAATGAAGGTAAAGATTCTGAGAGTAGAGGGTCGCAAGGTTCTTACAAGAGGAAAAGAGGGAGGGACCTTTGACCACAGCGGCTGAGGAACAACAGGAGCTGGATGCTTTGCTGTTGGTTTCAAAGATGGAGTACGAAGCCATGAGCCAAGGCATGCAAGGAATGCAGCTCTAGGAGCTGGAAAAACATGCAGCACATTCTCCCAGGAGCCTAGGAGGGAGTGTGGCCTGTAGACACTTTGATTTAAACCCAGGGAAAATGAATTTAGACTTCTGACCTCCAGAACCATGACAGAGTAAATCCATGTTGCTTTCTGTCACTAAATGTGTGGTAATCTGTTACAGCCACAATCCAAAACTCGCATAGCTATCCTCCCTCTGCCCTAGTGAGATGCTGGCTTCTCGCTCGGGCCTTGTGATCCTGCAGTCCAGAGCAGGATGGAGGAGCAGATGTCAGAGCAACACAGGACAGGAGTACACTGTGAGGGCTGGAATACAGTGCTACACACCACTCTTAATTCTAAAAAGTCTCCTTTGTGCTATTTCTGCAGCATGTCTTCCTTCCTCATGCCATTTTGCTAAGGTTGCTATCACTGGTAAAACCAAGAGTTGAATTTACTGAGCAACCCACAAGTTAGTGAAGACTGCAGAGGCAGGGTGAGCAACTGTGGGGACAGGGGCCTGTGCGTATCCCTCCACCTCTAAGTCACTCCTGGTATTGGCTGCCAGCCCCTCCCTGTGACCCACCATACAGGGGAGGACCTCGTTCCACAACCTCTTCTCTGGCCACTTAGCTTCCTGGCCCTGCTTCCCTGGCTCCAGGTGCCTGTGACCTGCAGCGGGCAGGGTGACCATCCGGGCCGCCTGGTCTCTGAACCTCCCTTGTAGCAGCCTCCCCACCTGCCCAGGTGGCCCTGGCCCCAGCACATTTCACAGGCCGCACTGAGGCAGATGGTGAGGCCTCCGGCAAGAGAAGAGAGGCAGTCAGGCCAGAAGCAGGCTGAGGAACACAGCTCAGACTGTGCAGAGCTGGCATGGGACTGGAGGCGGTAGAAAAGTGCAGAGCTCTAGCTGCTCAAGGGTCACAGAGGGTGGATGGGGAGGGGGGCAGCACAAAGTTGCAGACTTGTGCCCTGGACTGAGGACGACCCTGCCCTCTCTACCAGTGTGTGACCAGCACAAGTTTGGGGCCTGGACAGCAGAAACCCCCATAGGAAGTGTTCACAGATCAAATGAATCCAATGAACACAGCTCCAACTCCCCAATCTCAGGGCCACCTTGGTCAAGTGCCTGGTTTCAATTAAACTGCCTCACTGCCAGGGGCAATTTCCCTCTAACATTTTATTACGGAAGTTTCCAAACCTGTGGCAAAGTTCAAAGGCTCATGCAGCGAGCTTCTACATAGACACTGCCCAGACCCACTGAAAGTGGATGCTACGAGTAGCCCTATCACGTGTTTGTCCGTCCGTCCGTCCGTCCATCCATCCATCTGAAATCTGAAATGCATTTCAAAGTGAATTTCAGACACTGGTCCACTTCAGAGATAAGTTTTTAATCTGGCTCTAGTGCTCTCAAGGGCTTGTATATTACATCACCTCACAATGTAAAAGTAGATGAAGTAAAAGGTGAGTTTAGTGGGGTTTTTGGCAGTGCTAGGGTTGGAACCCAGGGCCTGATATATTCCAGGTAAGTGCCCTACAACTGAGGCCCACCCCAGGTCCTCAGTATTTACGGCACACAGGACAGGTTGGAGGGGCTGTTTTGCCTGAGATGGCACTGTTTTCTTTCCAACTCTGCTTTTGGTAGCAATATAAAAGTATCCAAATAAAATTTAACACAATATCGCACTACAGCAAAGATTTGGAGTGCAGGCAGCATGTTACTCCATTCAAGAGTTTCGGTGTGGGGTGAAGGGCATGGGTGGAGGGGAGGACTTGATACCGTGACCAACCATCAGCACCAACAGGGCTGCTCACCACAGACGAAGGCACGCTGGGTAGAGGTGCCTGTGACACTGCTTCACTGTGGCTCACACCATTGGTAGATGCTGCGGGCATATCCAACCCAGTGCAGGCCCCAGAGCTCCAAAACCCAGACCAGCGTCAATGAAGATCATTTTAGGTTGACTACATCACAGCTCGAGGGTTCAGAGGATAGGAAACAGGAGTAAAAGTCAGGGGAGAGGGGAGCTGGAGATTTGCCAGAAGTCACAAGATTTGTAGAGAAACAGAACCCACCACGCTTCCTGCAGTGAGGATGCCGGAAGAGCCGGAACGTGGGGAGAGGCTGTGGCTTCGGACAGAGCAGGAACGGCCTGCCCACTCTGGAGGCCAACAAACAAGCGTAACTAAAGGGCTGTGCAACGCTGGGAAATCCTCATCCCTGGGCCGCTTGGTGGCTAATGCTTGCTGACTCCAAAGCAAGTCAAACTTAGGAAGGAAGTCTGAGCTCCACACCGGGTGAAACTGCTGAAGCAGCCGAACTCCTGACCTAATGACATGCCGAACTGTTCTAGCTGGGTTAGTATCAGGCAGCTGAGGGGATGCCTGGCATGCACGAGGCCAGCAAAGCATGTGCATGCATGCACACATGCACACCCCTACCCCTAAAACTTAAAGTTAGCAGGGCAAAGATGAGACACACATCATGCGGCCTCCTTCACTCATACTTGAGCGACAGTATCATCTGATAATGGAGTTCTTCTCCAGGGAGCTGGGGCTTGGCCTCAGAACCCTCCTTCTGAGGACCACCCAGCGCTGCAAGTCATCCTCCCAGCTGGTGGGAGCTGGTACAGAGGACAACTACTTGCCACGCTGGTTTAAAAGTCTCCCTTAGAAAGTGTAACCTATATGGAGTGTCAAAAACTAGACAGGCCTGGCCACACTTCATGTGGATCCTATGTCTCAGGTCCTGCAGCTGGGCCTCAGCCTGTGTACTGATTATTCCCCACATCTTCTGTGCAGCCCTGGCTTCCCCTAACACGGGTACAAACACATGTCATCAAAGTGATCAGGGTCCTTTGGTCCTGTTCCCAGGATAAATAACCTGTCAGTGACCAGTCATGCAATAGACAATGCCCAGAGGACTTTAGTTAGTCCCTCTCATCAAACCCAGGCTAGCCCGTAGTGCGACCAGGGTAGAGTGGAATTTAATAATGTTCACTTCACTGAGCACACACACAAGTCTTTCCCTTGCACACAGATAGGGATACTGAGGGGGTCATGCAAAAGCACCGCATACGCTGTGAACTGCTACGTGCGTGTTATTAGCACCAATACCTTTGTTAGAGTGATTGGTGGCTAAATGGACAGGAAGTTTAAATGTGCCTATTATACAGAACTTCAACTCTACAGAATTCAACAGCTTTCCATCAGCAAAGCAGTGCTTGTGTGGGCCAACGACCAAGCCTCTTTGCCTCCTTTTATGAAACGGAATGCTGGGAGACGGGGCCAGGAGCCTGGAAGCCCATGGAGGTGTGAGGAAGTTCAGCATCAAAGCTTCTCAGAGGTCAGGAAGGGCAGACCCGCGCAAGGCTGGTGGCCTCACACGCTGGTGGAGGGGTGGCCATGAGTGGTGAGGGGACCCGGTACGTGGCCACAGTGACAGTGCTGGACGCAGCTCCCACCAGCACCCAGGCACGCAGGAACAAGGGGGCTATGAGGCAGGAGTGCGGGATTTGCAGGTGGGATATGCTGCGCATCCTTCCCATGAACGATTCTGGAGTTCTGGCAGAAAGGGAGTTGAAGGGAATGGCAAACTCTGAAGAGAGGGCAGCAGAGGACAGTGCGAGAGGACAGGCAGAGATGAGATGTGAGGGCCGAGGGGAGGAGCTCAGAGGGACGATCAGCTTGTGAAAACCTGAGAGGGTGGGCGGGATCAGATCCTCCCCCACTGTTCACTGTGCAGCCTTTGGCAAGTCCCTAAACCTCTCCGATGATCACCCTCTCTCTCTCTGAGACAGGGTCTTGCTATGTAGTTCAAGCTGACCATAAACTCACTATGTAGTTCAGGCTGACCTTGAACTACAAGGGTGATCCTCCTGTCTCAGCCTCTTGAGTGCTGGGATTACAAGGACCCAGCTTACCCTCTCTCTTGCCCATGAAGATGATGCTTTCTTTGAGGCAATATTGACAGAAATATCAGTGCTATTACAAACAAAGCTTCTAATGTGGTCTCTGGCCCATGGGGCACCCAGGGAGTGAAGGCTAACACTGCTGCCAATGTGATTGAAGTGAGCAATGGAGCAATCCGAGACAGCCATCCTAAGGGAGAGGGGCGGAGCTTACTCGGGGTGGGAGGGTACCAGGGCTTCAGGGAACACAGGGCGACCAATGGACTGGCACCATCTCAGAGGAGGGGAGGGAAGCAAAGGACTGGCGACCTCTAAGGGACCAGAAGGCCCTTCCGGGTATGGAGGAGCCCCAGCCTCCCCAGGGTTCCCAGGGGCCCCCAGTTCCTGGACAAGCAGGTGGTGGCATTTCTGCAAGGGCTGGGGATGAAGAGGAGCACAGAATACAGCTGTGAGGCGCAGAGCTGGGGACGCGATGAAACTTGCAGATCTGCGGCCAGCAGCAGAGTGCACGGGGCAGCGCATGGATTCCCCAGCCAGATGGCCTGGGCTGCCTGGGGCTGCTGATGACCAGTAGGGCCTGAGGTCAAAGCACTCTGTCGTTGGTCCTCCCTCCCTCACAGAAGTGCCTCCCTTAGAGGATGGCTATGTGAATTAGGTCAGTGCGAATAAAGCACTTAGAACCGTACTTGGTGCTAAGTAAGCACTCAGTAAACGTTAGTGGTCCTCAGGGCGCTGTTAGTGCCATGCAGCTGAGCCCTGTCCTCACAGTGCTGTCTCCCACTCTCCCCACACCGTCTCCACCCTCACGTGCACATACACGGGCACCCCCTACCATTTCTCATTCTGCCTCTCCCTGGCACCCCCATGGGTGTCCATCCCCTCTCCTCACAGCCTCGACAGTGCCCTCCCCTCCCCTCTCCTGCCCCATCTTCCTCTCCCATAGCGCTCGCCTGCCTCATGATCCTGCCTTCTCCCTTCTCAGAACAGGCAGCCATGTAAACAGGAAGTGGTCAAAGAAATAGAAAGGGGGTGTGCTCGAGGCCTTGACTCATCTGGGGTGATTTTCCTGCCACCCCAAATCAGATCTCACACGTGTCCTAGACATCTCTGGGGAATTCTTCGACAGCTGTCACAGAGAAGTGGAAACCAATGCAAAGCTTTGTGTGCTTCCGGTCACTGCATCTATGCGACTCCAAGGCCCTGCCATGTCCTGAGCCAACACCCACAGCCCTGCCCTCTGCGCTGTGGAAAGGAAGGCGTGGTAGGACTCACCACACCAACAGACTACGGCTCTCAGGCCGGGCTGCCTAGTTCCATGCACAGTGTGGGAGCCAGAGGTGGGCTGAACTGTGACCATGTATCCCTAGGCTTCCAAGGGGACAGCTTCTGCCTGGGCTTTGAACAGGAAGGGGAAATCCCTGCTGAGTTGCTATTTTCAGTTTGCTGTTGAGGAGCTGGCTAGAGTTACGTAACAGACATTCCAGTCCTCCCGTGTCCCTGTCTGGCCCCGCTGCCCGGCGTGCTCAGGGGGATCTCCGGTTCCAGTTTCCATGGGACTGTGCCTATCTCACAAGTTAGCCTTCTCCTCTATACACAGGCCTTGGTCCCAGAAAATGCAAACAGAGATTTCTGCGATGCACAGGACTCTCTTAGTTCCCTCACAAGAATTTCTATAGCAATGAACTCAACCTCCAGGAGGAGGGCAACTTGCTCTTGCAGTTTTATTCTTCTCTTCATGGATTTCCTGTGCCAGTGAAAACAGAATTACCTTGGTGCAGGGAAGTCACCAACAGGAGCATTTGCCGGCCAGTGGTGGTTCTGCCCACAAGGAGAGCACAGCACTCCCTCACTTAAACCAACCCCAGGCTCTTCAGTGAGTCATCCCTGCTCAGACCCCTCTCCCGTCCTCTCCAGCACTCTGCTCTGGAGCTCTGAGGACCCCTTCACTGGGGAGAACATTCTGCATGTTCTCCATGGGTGTCCATCCCCTCTCCTGTACAGCTGCTGTACAGTTTCATCCACCTCTTACTGGCTCTGGGCAGCAGACCAGAGTCCTCACTGCAAGAGGAGTAAGGTGGTACCTCATCAATATATGGTCAACAGAGAAACTCGTGCACATGTTCCCTTCCTTCAGGGACTTCTCGTTTCACTTAGGCATCAAGCTATTAGAAGTCTGGTCATAACTGTAGGACACTATGGAAACTTTACAATAGGCTGGGGCTATAGCTTGGATCTGGAATGTCCCCAAAGGCCCTGAGTTGAAGACTTGGTCCCCAGCCTGTGGTGCTACTGGGAGGTAGTGGAGGTTTCAGGAAGTGCGGCTCTGAGGAAGTGAGGTCATGGTAGCATGGCCTTGAAGGGATATTGGGACCCCTTCCCACCTCTTCTGTCTCTTTGCTTCTTGGCTGCCATGAGGCAAGCAGCTGTGCTTTACCATGTACTCCCTACCATGATGTCCTGCCTCACCACAGGGCCAAAGACCAAAGTGTGGACTGAACCTCCTGAAACCATGAGCCAAAACTAATTGTTTTTCCTCTTCAGTTGATCTTTTCAAGTATCTTGTGATAGCAACTGAAAGCTGACTAATGCACCCAGGCACTGTTCTAAACATTTCCCACAGAACATGTCAGTTCTCCCAATGATCCTGTAATAGTGGGTACAGTTATTGCCCTATTTTCAGAGATATGGAAATGAGGCCCACAGGCCAAGTGTATTTTCCAAAGTCAGGCAAGTGGCAGGGCTTGATGTGAACCACATATATAACTCAGAAGTAATTATACTGACTACTATATAGTACCTCCTCTCCAGTGCGGTCCAGTTAGCATTAGGTGATACAAAGGTAAAACAACACACAGGATAAATGCTTAAGGTGACGCAGGCTGCGGTATAGAAAACTATGTGTAGTGGCTCCATCTATAAGCTTTTCATCAGAGGTCACTAAGTCACTCTGGACCTTCCTTTTCTTCTATAGTAAGTAAAAGCCTAGATGAAATGTGATTTTTGAGATATTTCAAATTCTTCACAGATGTCCAAGAAACCTAAGGGCTTCAGGGTCTTCGAGGAAAAGAGGATTACGGGTTCTCTTCCCTCTGTGGGAGGCCTGGTTATGGTCACGCAGAAATCAAAGGCTTGCACCCTCCACTGTTCTGCCTCATTGTTCCAGTTTCTCTAGCACGAGGCTCTTTAGAGATGAAAACGATGCTTCCTTAGTCGGAGGGCCAGCTGCTCTGCTGGCCTTGGCTTACGGTCAGCGACCCAGCCCTAGCAGTCAGTCAACTAACACTGTTCCCAACCAGCAAGGCCTGGATGAGGTCCTCACTCTTAGCCTTTCATTGGCTGGATCTCCATTTGGATTCTGAATCTGAGCAGCAAGGTATGTCCACTAGAAAAACACACAGTGACCTTGCTTCCGGTTAAGTTTCTCCAAACCTCAGCATCACTTTCTGAGATGACACCACTGGCTAGAAAGCTAAGGCTCCACTGCCAAGGGCACCAGAGCTCTCAGAAGAGAGCTTTGCCCGCCTAATCCCGGCCCCCGATTTCTCCCTGCTGATGGCCAGCGTCCACAGCCTTCTAATTGCTGCTGCATTCTATGTGAGGGCTGCCAGGAAAGGACTTGGCCTTTGCCCAGCTCTATCAGTCACAGGAGATTAAGGCACGGCAGGGAAGGTGGAAAATCACAGGTCCCAATGAACTCACCTTTCAGAGAAGTCTGAAAACTGCTGAGTGAAATGAACCATCATCCTCATCTAAGCCCAAGAGCGCTGACTCAGAACGGAAAACAGAAGGCAACGGCCAAAAGACACAGAGGTACCCCGTCCGCGCCTTGGGTTTGGCGTAATCTGCCCAACCTGACCGGCAGGCTCTTCTGGGGAAAGCAACCACCTCTGGGGTGTGACCTCACCACCCTCTTGGTACTGCCGCAAGATGAGAGCGTGGCTATTTTCGAACTGGAAAACTATTATGTTGTAGCTGGTGAACAGTCGCCCAGTTCCACCCCACGCTGGCTGCTGAGACTGTGCAGCACTGTCAGTGGGCAGCACCGGTGTGAATGTCACATGTATCGGCCACTCTCGAGCTTGGCTGCAGGAGCCCCACCGAGCCAAGAGAGGGCAGGGAGGCAGCTGTCTCCCGGAGTCCAGGAGGGAGAGTCTTGGGTCAAGGCTTTAGGCCAAGAGGCCAGCCTGCCAAGTCACAGCCGCCCCACGCAGACCAGTAGCAACACATTCATCTCCCTATAGGGCAAAACAATGAGCTTGTGGGCGGCCAGAGCATTTTACCATTTGCCTAGGCTAATAAAGGTTCATTTAAGGGAAGTGGCTCCGCATACTCAAAATAGCCAGATGCCCACTGACTATTACGGGCCTTTACAACAATGGTCCTACAGCAACAGGTGTCTCAGCCGGTGCCTTCTGGCCTGCGTGAGTGCTTCAGCCCTGGTCTGCTGCATCTGGAAGGTCCTACATAACTCACGGAAACTTGCTTAGGAAAACAGACAAAACGTGTCCAAAAATTTCATGGAGAAAGATTAATGAGATAAGACTTGGAAAATGTGGGACAACTGCTAGGTTGGTGGCAGTAGGGGCAGAACTGGTAATTCAGAGGTTTGGGATAGTGTCAAGCTAATCAAAATAAGTAAACATAAGTAGAAACAGGCTATTTATTTGCAGAAGGCAGTGAGAGGTTCTTCTGTTCCGAGCCTATAATCAGGAGTCACAGGAGCATGTCAGGCATGTGCTTGTAGTCCCTGCTACTTGAGAAGCTGAGGACTGCCTGAGTCCAGGAGCTCAAGGCCAGGCTGGGCAATACTGCAAGAGCTGTCTCAAGATGGGAAAAGAAACTCACAAGAAACCTTAATCCAGGAGCTGGGCCTCAGTTTCCCCAAATGCAAGCAGGTGAAGCAGGAAATACATAGTTGGCCCACTGTGTGTGACTAGCACTATTCAGAAAGGCAAGTGATACAACAAAGTCCTGTCTAGTGCTTGTTCATAATAAGAGCAACATACTAATAAATTAGCCTGTTTCCAGGGAAACAATATAGTAAAAGTGCTCAATATAGTAAGAAGTACATTAGAATAAGTTCTACTTGCAGTATCATAACACCTGCCCGTTGCCAAAGGCCAACTTTGTGATGTCAAATAACACACGCACCCAAGGAGCATGGGTGTGTTGATGAACTGGTGGTGGTGGGGGATCAGATAGGGTCACCAGGCAACAGTAAGAGCTCTTGGGAAGAGGAAGAACTTGCAACAGATTGGCTCAGACCAACAGAACATTTAGATCTGGGCAGAGCATTAGGGTCACTGTTGAGAGGCAAGGACTGTCACCCCGAGGAAACAGGGCTCCCTCTTACCCCATTCCACAGAGGCACTGGACAGCTGAGGCCAATAATCAACTGTGTGGGAGCATCCAACATCAAGACCAAACTGAAAGCGCTGCTTCAACTCCTGAGACATAGAAAAGGAGCCCTAACAGTAAATGGTTTAGCCACCAGAGGTCTCTCATAGTTTTACATTAAGAGTGGAAAATGTTCTAACAATGTCATCCTGTAATGTCAAGAAGCTAATACCCCTGAAGCCTACATGGCCAGGGACTTATCTCTGTCATTCTTGTGGTCTTCCCAGGATTCTCCTTTGCTTTTTACGTTTTATTGTATCCTTCACAAGCTAAACTCCATGACCTCAGGATGACTCAGGCTGAAGTTCAAAGGCACACGCAACCCCCACCACAAATTCTCCTGTTTGTATAGTTCCCTTTCTAAATAGAGACAAGAGAATGGTGAAGGAAGAACCAATGCTTAGATTGTTCCCTTTTCAGAATCACTTCAGAAGTTTCTGGAAGCAGGACTTGAGCAGTGAGAAAACTCCAATACCAAAGCCAAGCCCTTTCAGGATCTCTCAAAAGGCCGGATGGTTAAACCTGAAGTTTAAAATGAGCCGTATCCCCATTCTGTATCCCAGAAAGTTTCCAAGAAGTGGTGGAAAATTCCAGGGGCAACAGGAATTTAAAAATTAGTTCAGTGCTGCCAGCCCTGGCACACAGTGAAACACTTGGCATTTAAGGATAATACTCAGTGAATTCTTGTTGAATGGAATGAACGCATCAACCTGCCTAAAACAGAACAGTCCTGAGGGAGAGGTCACTGCTGTATATCCTTAGCTGCATTGTCTAAGATCAGACACTGTTAAGCTCTGGTTTCCCAAAGAACTCGATAAGCACAAGCTATAAGAGGCTATCTGACCTTAGACACAGGTAGCCTGGTTCACCTGGTTCATTTGTCCAAACCAAAAAACGCACTATTTCTCTATGTGATCAAACCCTACATCTTGGCAATGTTGTGCTTCTTAAATGAACTGACTGATACCTAGAAAGAAATGGAATCCTTACAGAATTTTTGACCACATGATGCTTGTGAGAACTTTCTGAAAGCAACCTGTTTTGAAGTCCTGGATGTTTCTAATGCTCACTTCCATGGAAGAAAAAAATTCTTCCACCCTGGACAAGGCCAGAGAGTAAAATGTATTCAGTGTCATAGGTGATGAAGAACCAGGTAAGGAGCTTTACACACATTGTCCTATTCAAGCCTTACAACAGCCCTGTGGGATAGGCTTTTTCTCTTTATTTGACGGATAAGAAAAGTGGGGCTCAGAGAGGTTAAATGAAGACCCAAGGTCACACAGAGAGAAGAGCAGAGCCAGAGCAGAATCCAAGTGTGTCTGTCTTCAAAGCCATTTCTCTCCACTGTACGATGATGCCACCCAAGACTCTGGCAGTGCCCCTAGGGAGAGGACAAGGAGATACAGCTCTGTGCTGGTTAATATTGTGGCTTCCGGCAGTGTTGCCTGTGTCAACATGACAATCGTGAGGAGCATGCACTGTTCCCAGTCACCCAGCTAAGTGGTAGCTGCAGAACTATCTTCACTAACTATGGGTTTACCATCCTTCTAGTCATAGTTATTGAAGAGTCTAGCCATGGATTCTATTCTCAGAGCCACCATAATCTGCATACTCCAAAATGGCATGTGCATGATGAGGATTTATACAATACCAGGTGATGAAGGAAATAGCTATGTGGGTAACTAATGCCCTGCCTGAGGGACTCCTCAGAGGAACAGTATCCTTTTTCTGGAAGATACTGTATTTATGTATTTATCTCTGCCCCTTTGCACATTGTCCCTTCACCTGGCTCAGCCTGGGCAACATAGTAAGACCTAGTCTCCAA
Organism: Chinchilla lanigera; assembly: GCF_000276665.1. Lineage (NCBI taxonomy): Eukaryota > Metazoa > Chordata > Mammalia > Rodentia > Chinchillidae > Chinchilla > Chinchilla lanigera. Next base: position 23,872,154 of record NW_004955427.1, read on the forward strand.
ATGTTAAAAAAGACCTGGAGTAGAACACTTGCCTACCATGCATGAGGTTCAATTCCAAGGACTGAAAACAAAAAGACACATGTGCAGCCAGCTGGCTCTCACGGAGGCTTCTATAAAGCGTGGTCTCACTGCCTCCACACTGGTCTCTCCCACGCCACCCACCCCAGCCACTCTGCAGTGTGAATCTGAGCACTCACCAGCTTAAAACTGTCCCATGCTGCCTATTGCCCTTCTCAGTAGAAAATGATCTGCCCCTGAAGGTTCTTCTTGGAAGCCTTATGTAATCCCTGTCAATCGAGAAGTACTTTGAATTGTATCTGGATAGTGTTGCCATGGGAGGTTTTTCATTTGGTGAGAATCAAGAAGCCTTCCAGAAAAAGGCCTTTGTCTCAAGAGCACCCTTAACTGCAGAGCTTCAATCAGAACCTGTGTTGGGATGGGCCTCTGCTGACCAGGAAGGGGGTCATTAGTGCCAGACTCTATTTTTTTACGTATGGGAGGTAACTACAGGAGTCTCTTGAATCTAGTTGCCATCCACATAACAGAGATCATCTGTCCATCTGCTGGTCTATCTGGAGATACAAACTTACTTGGATATACTTTTGTGATCTCTTAGTTGTGAGACCAAAGGAGTTGGATCAAAATTCTCTATCCTATTTGATTTATAATTCCCTATTAAATGAAACCCAAGGGTAGGCTGGAAATCAGCAAACATTTCAATGTGCTCCAGTAGCCATTTCATATATGCTGAAAGCCTCTGGGCTGAGACTGAGCTCAACAGTTCACTACCACGAGACAGTGACTCAAATCCTGAGAGAGGCACTGTTTGGGCGCAGAAACCAACAGAGGATAACAATGTTTGAAAAGAAATTTTCATGCACTAAAAATAACTGAGCAGACCATGTCTTGCTTCTCTCTACAGGGTCACCACTTTACGAGATTGGGAAGAATACAAACCTCTAATGATGGCCTTGAGAAGCCCCTCTTACCCACATGGAAACAGTGGTGGACAGAGCCAGGCTCTACATTAGGCTGCTTCCAGAAACCAGTGGGAGACCCTCGAGCCCCGAACACACCCACACTTTCACAACAAGCATGTGTCTGTCACAAAAGTAGTAACAGAACAGTTCATTTGCTCCCAGACCTGGGCCCCACTTGCTTCCCTATTCATTTTTAAGGTGGAAAACCTGTGATCTCTTGCATTTCTCCCAGGTCTAGATATTGGTAAGGGACAGGACTAAGCCCCTCATGGAGGGAAAGAAGACAAGACAAACAGAAGTTGCGGCTCTGAGGTGTCCTCTGCCTCAGCCACCTCTTCAAGTGTGCCTTGTAGCCCCGGTCTGAAGACACCACAATCAAACGATCCTCTTACACACCGCGAGCCAGAAGAAGGGCTGAGGGCTCAAGGGAATGTGAGGGCAGAGGCCCCTGGGCTGAGTCAGCATCTTTAGCGGCAGAGTAGTGGTTGGGAAATGGGCTTGACTCCCTTGAAAAACCCCAAATGGAACAGCAATCCGGGAGCAATTGCAAAACTGACGCACGCAGACCGGAAGCGCGAGCCCCACGCTGAGCCTGGGCGCCCGGAGAACTCAGGCTAGAATGCCTCCCCCACCACTCACAGCTGTCTCCAGCAGGAGCAAGGGCTTGGGAGACAAGGAGGCATGGGTGCTGCCAGCCCGAAGGAGGGACTGCTGCAGGAATGTGTGCCACCGAGTCCCGCCCAGAGCCAGGCTCACTTCTGAGTTCTTCTTAAATTAACAAACACAACAATGACCTCATTCTAGAAACCATCTTCTGCAGGAAGATTTGGATAGCTTTACATTTCAACTGGTTGTGGCTTGTTAAGGCGTGGGAGAGGCCAGCTGAGGGGTGTGATGGAAAGAGAGTCAAAGTGCCTCATCAGTGGTTTACTAAAGCAATTCAACTTCAAGTGCTTCTCTGGATATACTGTTACAGGAAAAAAGCAAAACACAAAAGTATATGCAGACATGCACATACACACACAACCACGTTAATTTAGAAAACGGTTTGGAAGGAAAGAAACTAAATTCTTAAAGTATAAGTGATGCAATTATGGGTGTTTCAAACAGTTTTTTTCTAGTCTTCAGAATGTTCTAGACGTAGCAGCAATCCTCCAGCTATCCAGGAAGGCTGCTCTCTTGCACACGTGGCATTGGGGGGCATGCAAGTGAGACAGTGAGGGTGGAAGAGACCTCTGACTGGTTTGCCGGAGGGCTGGTCCACATTAATCCTGCTCACCAAAAGAGGGCAGAGGCACACAGTACAGGCTCACTGCCCATCCATCAACTTCCCCAGATCTTCAGTTTTCTTTAATGAAGGTGTACGGCTTTTCTGAAGGACAGAGACCTTCCATCCCAACAGTTCCCGGAAGTTACTGAGCTGAGCTTCCGTCCTCTGGCTTCTCTATCCTATGACCTATGAGAGTCTCTGGTGTTAAACAGGGAGAGGACAGCATCTGAGAAAGACTATCCAGGGTTTTCGGACACAGAGTTCAGCAGAATTCGGCAAGGCAAGATTCACTCAGAAGAACCATGGGTCCTGGAGGCTAACAAAAGAACGCATGTTCACTCGGCCAAGGAGCAGTCCTGCTTCTACAGGGGTGAGCTGTGCCTATGGAGCAACCCCGCTGGCTACAGTTCATTCAAAATAGTAACAAGCTCTCGGCAGTAAAAATAAAAGCAAACTCAAGAGTGTAAGGTGGCTGCTGAGCAGGAAAGTGAGGGTACTATTAGGACACGTCATTGGCAGGCACGTGTCCAGATCACAGATCACAAGTGCTCTGCTGAACAGTCCCTGGGGAGCCCTCATGTGAAGTGACAACTGCGGCACCCTCATCTGGAGTGACAACTGCTGCGGTGCTTATTAACAAGTGATTAGACCTCCAGAGAAGGAAGAGGTGTGGGGCCCGGCCCGGATAAGAAGAGAGGGCAGAGAAGTGTACAGAGGTGTTCAGAGGTCTGACAGGTTGCCCATGAGGAGTGGGAGTTAAAACTGAGGCACAAGTTTTGGTCAGATACAAGGAGGAACTTCTCAAACCAGGACCGTGGCAGGCCAGACGAAGACCCCTAAAGATGTCCACATCTTTATTCCTGGCGCCTGTGAGTGTCACCGTATGTGGGAACAGGGGACTTTGCAGATGTGATGAAGTTAAGGAGCTTGAGATGGGGGAGACTTTCCTGGGTCATCCTGTGTGTCCTGCAGAACCACAAGGGAGGGCCTCAGGAGAATGCGACAACAGAAGCAAAGGTTACACGCAGGAAAATAGCCGAGGACGCTCCGCAGCTGGCTTTGCAAGCAGGGGGACAAATACAAACCCAAGAGCAGAGGCAGCCCCTAGTGAATGGCTGGGAAAGAGGCAAGACCCTAGAGCTTCTAGAAGGAATGAACCCTGCTGAAAACTCAATTTTAGCCAAAGATCCAGGACAGACTTCTGACCCATAGAACCGGAAAGGAATTCACTTGGATTATTTTAAGTCAATAAATTTGTAGTGACTGTTAGAGCAGCAGTAAGAAATGAATACAATATGTGATAAGAGGACAGTTGTCACCAGACCCAGTGATCTCCCATCCAGGAGGCGACAAAGGACAGGCTGGACATCAAGGCCTGCACTAGCTGGGAGGTCAGCCGGACAATGCCCTCTGAAAGTCTGACCGCAAGGCGGTCTTCTGTTTTTGTTCCTATGCTGGTCCCCATCCCTGTGCCCATGGTGGGCAAGGCTTGTCCATGGTCTTTGCCCAAGACAACTGTGGTCCTGATAATTCTACCCCACTGAGGAAAAGGTAGGCTTCAGGAGGAGGTCCTAACAGCACCTGGGCCCCGGGCTGGCTCAGAGCAAAGGCCTGGCTGCAGACACCTACCTGAGCAGAGGACGCCCTTGTTCCTGGCACAGGAGAAGTTGTCACACTCGCAGAAAGGCCCATAGATCTTCCCAAACTCACTCTCGAAGCAGGAGCACTGGTTGCAGCTGCACTCGCCGCGTCCGCTGCACAGTGGCTTGCCCTCCGCCTCCCGGCACAGGTTCTGGTACACACTCTGGTTCTCTCCCTCCTGGCACTCGCACCTGGTGCCCAGGTAGCTGGGGTTGCACTCACACAGGCCGCAGATGTAGGTCCCGTTTCCGCTGCACCTCGTGCTGTCAGGCTCGAACCCCGCACTGCAGCCACATGTGCAGTTGTAGGTGACCACCACCCGCAGGCTGTCTCGGAACCCCACAGGCCGCAGGGTGAACGTGTGCTCCGTGTGTCTGCTGGGGCAGCTCCAGGCCTCCACCGACACATCAAAGGATGCCTGTGCAGAAGGGAGAGAGGGGACATCCTGGTCATGGCAAGCCAGGGCCTCCCAATCACCCAGGGGCACAGCCAAGGTACAATTTTCTGCACACAACAGAAGCCTAAAGTAGCCCAAGGAGGAAGAGATTATGGGACCAGCAAGCTCCCTGAACTCCCCAGAATAGAAAATGTTCAGGTGTGCTGACACTTGGTGGGTGTTGTGCTGGGTTCTCTAACGTCCGTGGTCTCTTATCATCCTTAGGATTCAGAGGGAGAGAGGCTTCAAAGCAAGGCACAGGAATCACTCAGGTTTACATGGTTCTTGTAGTCCTTGCATGTCTATCCTCTCCTCCTCCCACCTCCACTGCAGGATAACTCTCTACTTCCATTTCTAAAGCCATTCATCAGCGGATTTACTGGGCACTGTGCTAGGTGTGGGGCCAGATGAGGGGGTACGGTGGCGCTCCTGGCAGAGGTGCCAGAGTGGCAAGTACCTGCCTGCGTGAGGACAGGGCTTCTTTCCTGCTGCAGAAGAGGTGGGCAGACACCTGAGATCTGTTCACACAGTGGAACCCTTCTCCTGTTCTGTGTCCCGACCCCACTTCTGGAAAGTTCTCACAGCCATATTTTGCACAATCAGCCCATGGCCCTGAGGCTTTTAGGAAAGTCACTATCTGATGAAACAACTCATATACATGGACAGACTTTAAGTAAAACATGAAGTGTTTCTAACTTTGGAGCTTCTCATGGGATGCTTTTGAAACTGGCAGCCGTGATGGCAGGGTCCTGGTGTGGACCCAACTGCCAAGACAGCTTGGAGCAGACCCTGTAAATGCTATGGAGATGCAGCAGATGCCAGCATGTGCCAAGGAAACGCCACGGGAAAGCGCTTCTCCCAGGCGAGGCTGTGCCCACTCCCCAGACATCCAGCCCCGGCCCATCTACCAGTCGGCTCAGCACATCTGTGCCTGAATATCGTTGTTTTCCAAAAGGCTCCTCAGCTCAGCGTGAAGCTCAAAATGAGCTAGGAGCCCCTGTTAGCTATTACTATTCTTACTTCTATTATTTGGGTTGAAAAAAAGGTGATCTTTAGAAAGTTATCAAAAGCTTACTTTTCTAGACACTCTTTGAGTAATAACATTATTTTTGAGAACACTAAAAATAAATACTTTTAAACATTCTCTATTTCCCTATTACTCTGGAATCTTTACTTCTAAAAGGGCTTTCCTCAGAGTCTGTCACATCAGGAAACACCCAACTCCCTGGGTCCTGGAGAAAGTCCTTCCTGATGACAAACCAGGGTGCCAGAGGGTCTGACAATCGCACTGACCAAGACACTTCACAGGAGGTGCTTTTGGACAGGTGAGCTGAGCACAGTGCCAGGATCCAGGGTGCAGACACTCTGGACGGCCCTACCTCTCCTCCATCTCTGCATGGGGTGAGGAGGAGGCAAGGGGGAAAGATCGACAAAAACAAGTTCAGGGCTGAGTTCCAAGGCCCCAAGGCGTAGGGAGGTACTCAAGGTTAGGAGACAAGACAGGACGCACCGGCACTGAAATCCACTGACAACACAGATTTAGCCGCTGCCAGGTGCCTACTGTGCACCAGCCCCAGGCTGGACACTGCCGCACGTGTCTCCTTTATACACCCGAGAAGGAGGCAACGTCATTTCACCGCCCTTTCACCAGGGAGAAGAAGGGGTGGCAGGGATTGTAAATTGGCCAAGGCCCCACAGCATTGGGATGGGGCTTGCCTACAATGTGGCTTGTGGTTTCTTGCTCACAAAACCTCCCACAAGCGGGACAGGGTAGAAGCCCATGCCCAGGTCACCTGAGGGTAACCTCAAAGTGGTGGCCAGAGATTTCCCCAACTCTTTTTGCCTCAGGCTGGGAATAATCTCAATGTGTACACAGGAAGGAGGTAATGTGCCTAACTAAAGGCACCCTCAGGGTCATCTGGACTGCAAGGGGGAATGGAGCCTTCGAGGAGCCAGCCTCAGGCCCCCTTTGGGGCACAGAGAGAAACAGTGACTTGCTTGCAGCTGTCGCTCCCGCTCCCTCGGGCTACAACTTGCCGTGCTTGTTAAATGAAGTCCCTCAGCCCACAAACATTCTGTAGGTCGGAATCAACTACAAAGGAACCACTGGGACTGAGAGTCACAGGCATTTAATGACTGAGAGACTCCAGGGAAGTGTCCATCTGTGAGCACAACCATCCCAGGCAGACTGGCCTGCAGTGGGACAGTAAGGAGAGGGAACTGAGTCTCCTGTGTCTTTTGATGCCCAGGTAAGCGGAGGTGTCAAGGTAGGCTCTGTATCACTGCCAGCCATGCATCCCCGGAATGCTCACACTATCTGCCTGGCCCGCTTTCAAGGTCCTGGGGGCGTCTGGGGCCAAGACTTGAGCCATGGGGGTGCTATCAGTCTGGCCCCATGAAGCCTGGCCTGCAGTTGGTGGCCTAATAACCAGAGAGAGGCTCTGTTTCTGCCACCAGGTCTCAAATCCTGCTGGGCCTCAAAATGCTCTAGAAAGCACTGTAGAATAGTGAGTAAATCGCTTTGCTCACCCCTCCTTTCAGAGTCCTTTTTCCCTAAGGGATTGGGAAAGAATCCAGAGATGCTGGAAGCCACAGGAAAGCTCTCTGCGTCTCTCCGGGTGACTGAGGACTCCACCTCAATACTGATAGGGACAGCTCCTCAGTTCCTGGACACTTTCCAGCGTCCCACGCCAAGATTCCAGCAGAAGGTCACAGGTGCAGCAGAATCATGGCTTGGCCTCTGTGGGACGCTCCCACTCCCCACAGGGCTGCTGGACCAGTCTACCCTTTAAGAAAGGCTGCCCAGCCCCCAACCAAATCCCCAATCCCAGATGCCAAGTCCGCTCAGATCTCGACAAAGAGCTGGGCCCTGGCGACAGAGGCCAGAGCAGTGGACAGGGAAGGGGGTGGGGAGGGCGTGTCGTGGGAAGGCCGGGACAGGGCTCACTGGGCCCTTTGTGCTGGCCATTACTGCCGGCCGCACTGCTAGCCACTTGCATACTGATGTGTGGAAACCGGTAAACGAGGATGCCGACTGCCAGCAGCTACCTTCCCTCACCTGTGGTATTCAGATCAAGGGAGGAGAATCGGAGGAACACCGAGACCCCAGGAGAATGGCACTGGATTGGGGGCTTGCAGGTTTAAGGAGGATTTCCCTTTGAGCACATCCTTGCCCCTCACCCACTGCCAAATCTGTTTCTTGCTGAATAGATTCCTTAACCTAGGGAATACAAGGTGGTCACAGAACCACTGCCTCCAGGACTGACTGTAAGCTGCTGCCTGTCCCCTGCCAGCTTCTGCTGGAAGCTGCTCCTCCAAGGTGAGGTCCATTCAATCCAGCTACCCAAGGCCGTGTCCTTGTGCCCAGGCCAAACCCTGAGATTCCTGCTGACAGGTGAATCCCGCCTGCTTTTCCTAACCCCTCTTTTACTGGGTAAGCCCCAACTCTTCAGTGAGGCTCCATCTTCCTGCCCACGCCTCACCATTCCCGGACTTGTGCCTATCCCTACCAACTCATGGCACCCAAGAATGGAATCCACCTGCCAACAGTGGCCAGACCCTTACCCTGGCATATTATGTTCTACCAGTGTGGCCTGGACCAGCTACTCGCCCCTTGGTCCCCAACCTCCTCCCCAGCGCAGACATAGCCCTCTTGCAAAGGGGACCCCACCACACCCTCCAGCCTCGCCTTGTTGCTCTGCATGTGCTGTGCCCACCAGTGGGAGCACCCACCTCCCTTCCCCGCCTTTTCCACAGCACCCGTTTGCCACGGGAGTTGTCCTTCCTCAGGGCTTGGGGGCCACGCCATCTTTGGCACAGCCCTGCTTGCCCTACTTGAGGTCGGTTCATTTATGTGGTTACTTTGTCTGCTGGACTCTGAGCCCTGCTTTCTGCCTCACCTTTACATCCTGGGTGAGCACGGTGTTGGGCACATAAACATTGACTGGACATGAGTGGATTTGAGCACAGTCACTGGCAAGTTCTGAATACATCCTTGGACATGCATCCACGGTGACATAACCACGGATTCACTTGGTAGACAGCTGGGTGCTGCAGCCCAACTATAACTCTTTGGGGAAAGCTTCTTTAGCCTGAGAGGAATGGAAAATTTGCCTTCTGGGGCCGGGCTTAAAAAAAAAAAATCACATTCATCCTAGCTGGAAGTGCGCCTCCTCCTGCTAGGGGATCAGAGCCAGAGGAAGTGACAGATGCCTCTCTTTTGGCTGGGTTTGGGCGCCCAGCCATGGCAGGACTGGTTTCCTGGGGTGTGGGCTGTAGAAGAGCCTGAGCTAAGTTTCAGGCTCTGTGGTTTCTGTCTTCAACTTCTCAGTAAGCTTTGGACACGGACCCACATTTTCATATTGCACTGTGACCACCTGCTGATGGCCCTTGGACAGTGAGACAACTCTGGGACAGTGAGGAGACACACAGGGCCGGCACGAGGCTTGATTCAGGACCCACCGCTGTTTTAACAGGGGCATGGCCCCTGAATCCCAGGAAGAGGTGCCAAAGGTGGCCCATATTGGCCAGCGCTCCTTTATTACTGCTGCAAATGCTCTGAAAATCATCCCAATACAGCAGAGCTTTTTCACTGCTGTGACAAATGATACTGAAAATCTTTTCCTGATTTCTGGATGATGTCTATTTTTGGAGGCATCCCGGCAAAAAGCTAAAGCTGCACACCAGTGTCCGTGGTAAACAGCTGTGATACCACCGCACACTTCTTTGATGCGCTCACATGGAACGTGCACGAAGCCTAAAGTGACAGCGTGGGCGGCAGCACCGGCACTCTGATCTCGGTCCCAACACCTGCAACTCACTGGCAGTGGGACTTCTGGTCAGTTTCTCAGGGTCTCTCTGAGCTAGTATTTCACACATTAAAATGGAAAAGTAAAGGCTACCTTGCAAAGCTGCTACTGGAAGCAGAGAAAATAGCAGCCAAGTCCCTGCTAGCACTGGGTGAGCTACAAGTGCTCATTACACGGAGGCCGACAGGACCTCTCTGTGGCCAGGAGGCTATGCTTATTGAGCCGACTCAGGCTAGAGTAGACATATCTCGGCTTGGGATCTGACTCTGCAGCTCAGCAGCGGGGGAGCATGGGCAGGTCAGTCCCATCCCAGGGCTCAGGCTGACATCAGCATGAATGTGGGGCTCTGCTCCACAGCCGAGCAGGTGGTTATGTGGACTAAGTATGCTAAGGGACACAGGTGCCGCCAGTAAACTGTTCTCCTGGTGAAAGCTCCTATCCATTATTAGACCTTATTCTGAAACATGTCCTTTGAGAGAGGTGTGACAGAACTGGACTGTAGGCATCTCATTGACCCAGCTATTCTCCTAAGTACCTTCCCGGAAGAGTTAAAGAGATCATATCGCAGTGATCCATGCACAACCATGTTCATGGCAGCATACTTTACAATAGCTAAATCTTGGAAGCAGCCTGTGTGTCCATCAAGAGATAAATGGATAAAGAAAATGTGGTATGACACAGTGGAGTGTTACTCTGCCAAAAAGAAGGATAAACTTGAGGCGTCTGTAGGAAAATGGATACACCTTGAGAATGTAATGTTGAGTGAAATAAATGAGACAGCCAAGCTTAAATATTGCATGATTTCTCTTATAGGAGAAACCCAAAATATAAATAAAGCACAAAATAGATAACAGGAAACAGGAAATAGGGAGATAGAGATTTTACAAATAGGAAAGGGACCAAGAGATGGAGAGAGAGGAGAAGGGGAGGGAAGGAGGATGAGAAATGAATTAAGATGTGTAAGTACGTGGACCAGTTCCTCACAACGAATGTAAACACTGTGTACTGCACACATGTACTAGTAAGAATAAAAATTAGGGGAAAAAAAGCTGGATAAAGGTGGTAGAGAGCGCTGGCTGCAGCACCAGGAAGCCATGGCTTGCACTTTCACTCAGCCACTCACAGCCATGTAACCTTGGGTAATTAACTACATCTGTGTGCAGCCATTTTTCTCATCTGTCAGGATGAGGAATGTCTTCCTCACTTGGGAACACAGAAGTACTCACTATAGCCTTTCTGGGGTCTAAATATATTTGTCCTTTGGGCTCCATAGGGGATCCCAAAATTCTTACAATTTTCCTATTTTTGCAGCCCAAATTGGTTGTAGTTTTCTGCTTCCAGGAAGAGCTCCAGTCTGACTTTATGCTGTAATCATTGACAAATACCCCATCCTTGGACTTTCTTGGTTTCTAGCCAATTTGTCATATAGTTGCTTGTTATTTCCCCTTTTTTAAAAAAAGGGCTGACCACAGAACTCCATTTGCAGTCTGACGCTTGCAAAAAAAAGGAAAAAAAAAAGGCCCACAGTCTTTGGGATTTCACAAATGCATCTATTAATGCAACCCAAGATGGGCATGGTGGCACATACCTGTATTCCCAGCACTCAGGAGGCTGAGGTAGAAGAATTGCTATGAGTTCAAGGTCAGCCTGGGCTACACAGTGAATTCTAGGCCAGCATAGACTGTATAGTGAAATCCTGTCTCCGAAAGACACACACACACACACACACACACACAAAATGCAGCCCAATTGTCATTCCTTTTTATTGTATTTCTTTTTTTCTAGTACTGACAATTGAACCAAGAGAGTGCTGAGCTGTACCTCCAACCTATTTTTAAAAATGTTCTTTTGAGGCACCATTTCATTAAACTGCACTAATTTGCTCAGGCTTGGCCTAGAACTTGTGAGCCTCCTGTCTCAGCCTCCTGAGTAGCTGGGATTATAGATATGCATGGACACACCTAGCCCTCCCAACCCATTTTTGAAAGCAACACCACTTAGGCACATTGAACATTTGAGCCATAAACTAACCAGAATAATTTTTGAAAAAAATTCCTACCAGACTCATGGTCCTCTTACCCTATTAATATTGTGAGCAGAAACACAAGATCTTAATCTTGATGATTCTAACCCAGCTCAATTTTGAAAACTATTTTAAAATCTTGCTTTTGCTGCTTTCTAAGATAAGCTGTTTTCTCCAGCTTTAAGCAGATTTTCCAGGAGTTCGGTGGAAGCTCACAGTAAACACAAACAGACAGCAGGAAGCTTAGTCAAGTCCTTCCTCACAGAAAGCTTGTTTACCCAGCCAGGAGCCTGCCTGACCGTAGTGTTTGTTCTCGTCACAGGATGTCAACAGACATGGCAAGGACCTTCCTGAAACCTGGAGTGAGTGTGTGAGTGTGTGAGTGTGAGTGTGTGTGTGTGTGTCCTTGCACAGCATCCAGCCCTCTCCTGCTTCCCTCCTGTTGTAACTGAGGGGCTCCTTGGTGGGGTGTGTTTAACACATTGTTCTTCAGTCCTGCACACACTGCACCAGACATTTCATCTAACGGACCTACAGAGCTCAATGCTTCTTCTGTTTACTTCTGCCTCCTCCAACCCCACTATTTTAAGGCTTTAGTGTTATTTTAAAGATTTATCTTCACCAAGTAATCGTAATTGTTCAAAACAACAGAAATACATTACAACTTCTGGAATTACTAGAAATAAAAAGCAAAATCTTATCTGACATCTCTCTTTAAAGAGATGAGGTCTTTCTCCCAGTGGTTGATACATATGTTAAATATTATTTACTGCTACATAAGGCGGGGATCACTATCAATCACATTTCTATTTCTGTTGGTACAGACTTAAGCACAAAAATTTATTTGCATAAACAGGAAGATGGGAGTGGGAAGTTTTGTTCTGGCCTTGTCATCTTGGCCCCTGAAGGCCTTCTGAGTTAAAAGCCATAAAAGTCACTTGTGCAGGCTTTCTTTCAAGTTTGTTAAATGCAAAAGATGGTGCAAACATCCTTGTGAGGAAAGGAGCTGTTGCTCAGGCAGGAGTTCTGCACCCTCTCAACTTCCACACCACGCTGTGTGCTATGAACATCTGTCTGTGGGGCGAGGCTATAAGATCTGGATAGGTGGGAGGTGCATCTGCGATCTGTGAAGAGGCAGAGGGCCACTGCGAGAGGAGAAAGGATCTGGAGAGGAGAGTGAGAGGACCCTACACACCCCAGACATGCCGCTGAGCAGCTTCCAAGCTACGTCCACATCTCCCAGGGCTTCCAAATGCCCTGAGGGTAGAGTTGTCTATTTTTAAAGATCCTGTAATTTTTCTGTTTTCAGCCAAAGTCTCTTAAGTATGGAAGAAGCTTTCCTTCATTTTCTTTCTGTTTTCTGGTCAGTGGGACAGAGAGCGAAGCAAATCAGGAGTGGGTTTCCCACAGCAGGCACTTCTACAGGCCGTATACCCAGCCCTCCACGCCACTCTGCATGGCGCCTGTGTTGCGACCGCCCACGACAACTCTGCCCTACTCCCACACTCAGGGCTTGGCCTGCTACACAGCCGTGCATCCTTACATGCACGCTTATATCCATTATCTCTGGTAAGGCAACTGCTCCCTCCAAGGCTGTATATGCTCCCATCTATCTCCTCAAAGCAGAAGAGGTGGAGAGCTTTCTTCATATCTTACAGATTATGCAGGGCACAGAGCACACTGCAGAAGACTAGGCATGAAGCCAGGTCACTGAGATTCCTGCACATACTCTTCCACCCGATTGCATCTCTGTAAAACTAAAATACCAGGGGTACAGTATCAAGGGGAGCAATCCATAGCTCTGATTCACAGAGGCCTGTTTATTTATTAGAGCTCCTTAACAAATGAACTTAGGACTCTGAACACATAATGCAGAGCAGGCTCAGGAAACTCAAGATGCTGCACTGGGAAATGGAGCACAACTCCCAGGGGACTCTTGTAAGTCACAAAGGTTACCAGGATCCAAAGACAGATGACCAATGCTAACAAGAGCTCACAGACGCTGGCAGTGAATACTTACTGTGTCTCCAATCTTCAGGCCCTCACACTTCCTCTGATTGGGGTAGGAAAGGCCATCTTGGCAGGTGGCAGTGAAGAAGAGATTAAGATCCTCAGGCTGATCCCAGACGGACAGCTCCACTTTAGACCGGATACTCTGAACACGGAGAGAAAACAAAGCATGAACCACTTAATAAAGGTTTTAGCTGTGGTGTTCTCCGAACTGGTTTTCTGATACTATGTGGCCTCTTCTAACACTGGAGGCTCAAGCCAAGGAAAGAGCCAGCAAGTTTGGCTCCCTGCCCTCCCTCAGCCCTTTCCTTCTCTCTACACCCACCCCATCTCAGTACACCCAGCCTGAGGTCTCCTTCTGTGAGCTCAGACAGGCTGACAATGGTCTCTCTGACCAATTAGATTCTCATATGCTCCCCCAGGTCATGTTCTGTGTCCTCATCCTCAGCCTCCCCTCAGACGTGCAGTTCCTGAAATCTTGCTGTATGCTCTCCAGGCTTCCGGGCTTTCCACACACCCAAGATTCCACTCCTTTGCCTAAAGACTCTCTCTTTCCCCACCAGCTAACTCTTATGATCCTGCAAAGCCAGCAAGCACTTTCTCCAGGACCCATCCCACCACTCTCCCTGCTCAAGCCTATCCCGTCAGGTGAGGTCCACGTCGTAAGTTTGGAACATCTTGAGAAAGTCCAATCTTCTGTGTGGACTGTTCTCAAGGCAGTGTGTGAAACAAAAGACAAGTCAAAAAGATCCACTAGAAGAGAAATCATAAGACTAGAAATATATTAGAAAGAGAGCAAATGGGGCTCTTGCACACTGCTCACTGGCGTACAAACTTTAGAAAACCATTAAGTAGTATCTTTTAAAGCTCAAGCCACACTTAGAGAGACCTAGCATTCACCCAAGGATTACAGCCAATAGTTGTATATATCACCAAAAGACATGAACGAGCGTGTTTACAGTGATGCAGTCTGTAATAGTTGGAATTTGGAAACTGAACAATACCTATTGTACAACGAATTGAAAAAAATTGCAGTATGTTCACGTAACAGAGTACCTTACAATAAATAGTAACACTGAACAAAATACAACTGCATGCAATGGCACTGATGAATCTTATAAATGTAACAAAAGAAATGATATACAAAGGTTTATTTATAGTATTAATGACATTTCAGTTCATGACAGACCACACGTACCACAGTGGTCCTGTAAGATTATAACAGAACTGAAAAAAAAATCCTATTATCCATTATTATGGTTTGGATCTGGAATGTCTCCCCAAAACGCATGTGCTGAAGGATTGATGCCAATGTAGCAGTGTTCAGAGGTGCGACTTTTGGGAAGTGATTGGATTTTGAAGGCTCTGACTTCATTAATGGACTAATTCATTGACCAATTCATAATTTGATGGCATTTTAGGAGGGGGTAGAAACATTAGGAAGTAGGGCCTAGTTGAAGGGATATGTCATGGAGGAGGGTGTCCCATAGCACCTTCAACTTCCTTTTTGCTTCTGGATGCCTTAAGTTGAGCAACTTTGCTGAGCCATACCCTCTTTACCCAAGACCACGAGGAACAGAATCATGCATCCATGGACTGAACCTCTGAAATCACAAGCCAAAATAAATCCTTCTTCAAGTTGTTTATCATAGGTATCTTGTAAGAGTGCTGAAAAGCTGACTAACACACCTATTTTTACTATTCCTTTTCTATGTTTAAATACACATATACCATTTATTTAAATTGCCTGCAATATCACCTTCCACTTGTATCTTCAAGGCTACACTATACACTACTCAGAAGCTGGGCACAGTGGCGCATGCCTGTAATCCCGGCACTCGGGAGGCTGAGACAGGAGGATTGTTGCGAGTTCAAGAACCCCCTGGGCTACAAAGTAAGCTCAAGGCCAGCCTGAACTGCATAGTGAGACCCTGTCTCAAAAAGACAAAAAAAAAAAAAAAAATCACTATTCAGGTTTGTAGCCTAGAAGCCAGAAGGACAGATATACCACCTAGCTTAGGTGAGTAGTAGGCTATACTATTTAGGTTTGTGTCAGTATACTCTGATAGCTGTATAATGATTAAACCACCTGAGGATGCATTTCTCAGAACATATCCATTAGCTCTTGCGGTTTTTTTTGTTTTCCCTTTTCTCTTTGTTTCTTTTCTCTTTTTTTCTGCTGAGCATGTAATGCTAAACTGGGATACGTGAAGTATGCAGTTTTCTCAACAAATTAACAGCTTGTTGAACAGACTCTCCACAAAAAATAGTCTCTTCCTTTGCAACAAATTGTCTAAGTGCTTCCACAACTCTAAAAATACTATCCCTCCCAAATGCACTTCCTCTTAAGGGTGCCAGTCTTAACTGGGCATGGATTGCAAACATGCCACTCAGCACACACAGCACTCTTCTGCTAAATATGATTAGCTACTCACAGATCTGTCTTCCTGTTGCATGGTGAGCTCCAAGGGCCATGTCATATACAGTATTCCTCTGGGACTTAACATAAGCTCTTGTTAAATGAACAGAGGTGGCACAGATGTATATTTTAACAACAGTTATACTAAGGTGTTTGGGTCAAGTAGATGAAGATTACATTTATTTTAAAGGTAAAATTTAAAAATATATTTATGGTTATATATAACTGTGAGGATGTGATAAATATTCTAAGAGGTAGGTAGGAGCTATGTAAAAATTAAATGAAAACAGCCACTTGAAGTATGGGAACCTGACGGTCTAGTGACAAAATGCTGAAGGGAATTATCAGCACCTCCCCACTGAAGTCTGTTGAAGCTACGCTCAGAAGTCTCAAGGGAGGGTCTGGCAGTGGGAGGAAGCACACAGGATGGAACTATTACAGGATGGAAAACTAATGCTATGCTTTACTCAGGCTCTAGAATCCCAAAAGCATGAGCTTGGACCTGAGGTTTGTATTACTCCTGTTCCCTGCAAAACTTCTGGAACCAGAAACTCTTCAGATGCCACAGGTGGCAGGAATTGTGGAGATGATTCGGTTTAAATCTCTCGTTTACGGGAACAAAAACTGAAACCAAATTCAGCTGCCAGAGGCAGAGCCCTCTTCCCTTCTCATGCCCATTCTAACTGCCACACCTCATGCACAAGTCTTCCTCCAGGATTCAGCTCTCTGACATTGGACAGTGCGGATCAGCAGGTTGCATCCTGGTTGGAAGGGTATGTTTCCCCCAAAAGGTTATAACTCTATGGGGAACAGGGGCTTGTTTAATTGCCATGCTATAACATGATGCCTGTCACATATTAGGCCATTAGTATATACTGGCTGAATGAATGAATTACAATATATAGTAGAGCACCAAGGTCACAGGAAGTTCCCACACAGCAGAGTTCATGTGTGACTTCTGAATCACAACAAGTTCTCGGCAGACCTGCCTCTGAAGACAATTCCTACTCCCCATCCTAGGCAAAGGACACAATGTCAGGACTGTCGGAAGTTTATTAAAGGCTGTTCTATTACACACCCAGTTGGGTTAGGTCACATCTGTAATTGCTTTAAGTCAGACCAGCTGTGGAATGGGTGGAGCAGACTTTATGGCAACAACCAAAGAAGAAACATGTGCTCCACTAGAGAAAAACACACCACGGACTCTGATGTCAGCCTCCACATGCAGCTCCAGTGGTTTCCGGCTCATTCTGCTCTCAGTCACTTTGAAAAGAGGCCCCTGCGATGTCTTTCTGAGCTCTGTATCCCCTCTGTTAGTGTAACACGATGCTGTCATCTCTGTGTGTACATGTGTGTACATGTCTGTATGTACCCAAGGCCTGGCCGCTGAGCTCTCTGGGCAAAGCTCCACACCACCAAACTCCCTTGTGAGGACTTGGTTATTTCTCACACTAAAGAATTTGGCACAACAAAATTTGTAAATCCACGAGCTGATGATTTCACCTTATGAGAGATGTGTACAGCAGACTGCCCATAAGACATCAACGTTCACGTACACTTTGCATTCTGCTCCCTCTGTGGCAGGGCCAAATACTAGGCATTTCATCTGTTACATGTGTTCCAACCCCAATCTTCTCAGAATGTCCCCAGCGACCACTTGCCAGCCCTCTAGAGGAGGTAAAAGGCAATACCCACACGTGGTCATGTGTTGCATGATTCACAGGAAATCTACCACAAACTATTCCTACTGGAAGATGACACCAGAAATGCAACCAGAACACAGGCTAGACTGGAGCCTGGCTAGAGACACAATCAGGTGAAAGGCTAAGAGGGTTATGAAAAGCCTCTCTTACTGAGCAAAGTTCACTTCAAACACAACAACTGTGTGGGCCTAAAGCCAGGATAAGTGGCTGACCCGAAAGATAACAGCAAGGAGACAGGTATATAAGGAAAAAGCAAAATTGTTTTTCCTACTCTCAAGTCTTACACACTGCTTAACACAACACTGCTGACACCAGGAGGGTGACATGTACCTCCCCTCACCAAAGAAATTCTCCATCAGACACCAGCTGGATGGCCTGTAATTCAATTCAATTCTGATGACGTCTACCTGAGACAGTGTCAGATCCCCCAGGTTAGTTAGTTCAAGGCTCAGGGCCACAGGACCCCACCCATATCAGTTGCAAGCAGATTGCCACCTATACTTCCGACTAAGCAGCTGTGAATCAGGGTTTCCATGGTGACCTCCTTGAGGTCCATTCATGTACTAGGATGGGCTTGAAGGACGCAGGGAAACATCTTCCTGGTGTTTACTGATATATTAACCATGGATACAATTAGGGATAAAGACAAACACCTGGCAGGACACAGGCACAGAGCCAGGCATGCAGAAGTTTCTGGGATAGTTTCTAGGCCCTCTCCAGGTATGCTACCTTCCAGGAATCTCCGCTGTTCAGCAGTCCAAAAGCCTTCTGGTTTTTTAATGGAGGCTTCACCTGTAGACATAACTGATTAAATTCTAGCCGCTGGTGATTAACTCAACCTTCAGCCCCTCCTGTCCCAGGAGGTCAGTGGTGTTGCTGGAGTTCTAATCCTTAGATCATGCTATGGCCTTTCTGTGGCCAACCCCATCCTCAAGCTATCCAGGGGCTTACCGAGGCACCTCATTAAAACCAAAGATGCCCCCATCCATCAGCAAATATAGAGGTCTTAGAAGCTCTGGCTTAGGAAGCACAGTGAAAGAACAAATATTAGGACAACAGATTCTCTGACTGCCCCTGACTACCAGGTTTACAGGAGCTTTATGTCAGGAACCAGGGACAGAGATCAATGTGTATCTTCTTATTACTGCACAGTACTATAGAGCACTAACACCTCTGCACAGCTTCCACCAACTAGACTTTGCTCTGAATACCCTGCAGCTTCACATTTAATTTACTTTTAAACTTAACTAGAAAGGGGGCAGAAGTAGGGAATTACCAAAGGTCACAACTTTTGGGACATGTTTAATATACTGGTAGAAGTAATGGTTTCACAGGTGTAGCCATGTGCCAAAGCTTACCGAATTGTAAAATTTAAATCTGTCTATGTTGTACATTCACCATACCTCAATAAAGTTTAATAAATTTCCACTGAATTTTAATATTGTTAACAATATTCTGGAAATTGTTTTTTAAAAAAGCTGAGTTTCCAATGTTCATTCATGAGCTGTATGCTTTATTTAATAATATGTTTTCTTCAGAAGTCAGTTTAACTCATGGAGCACAACAATAGTCAAGGTCCCCATATTTCTTGGGCAGTTCATCCCAGGTTCCTCATGCAGCTGCGGCCTGGAAAGGTCATTTTCCCCCCTAATCTCTGTGGCAGAGAGGGCTCCCCATTCCTCTCTTGTCTCCACTTATTGCCCACTGGCCCCAGGTCCCTGGATTTCCATTAAGAAAATAAATTTATATACAATGAATCCTGTTCGGAGCCAATGCCACAAACTTCAGAGAAAGAACCCCAGAAAAAGCATTTCTAAGATGCACCAGGGACGCGGTAACTGTGTCTTATGCTTAGGCTTTGGCGTCCCCACGCATGAGCACAGACACAGCAGCCATGAAATGCTGATGAGCAGAGAACTTGTGGGGTTCCTGGCAGACACTCCCAGCCAGCTTCTGGAATAGAGCATCAGGATGTCCAGGGTCCGCCAGGTCTCAAGTAGGAGCTGACTGAGGGACGGAAATGTGGAAGTAGTTCCTCCCCGGCACCCAGACAGACGCCTGTAAACAACCACAGACCCAGGCAAGGCTGTGCCTCAACTGCGTCTTCCCAAAGGCCCTGACTCAGCAGGAGCAAGCTAGGTCGCCCTTCCCACGGGTCTCCACCCTAGAGGGAGAGGCGAGGAGCACAGGGCAGGGATGGTAGCCCTCGCTCTGATTCCTGCAGTTCAGTGTCCACTGTTTGAGACCCACAAGGCTCACGCTGAGAAATCAGCCCTTGGACAGAGGGGACACAGGGAGGCCTGGTCTCCTGCACGCTCACACTGGCTCTCCAAGCCTCGCCCACTGCACTAGTCTTCTCCGCGGTGCCTGCTTGACAGAAGGGAACTGTTCTCCCTCTTCCTGAAACGCAAACCAAATTACTCACTGTGGGATTAGAAAACCAACCACTCTGGTGTAAGTTACTTTGGAAACCCTGTCTCAGCGGCTCTGGGGCAACGTCAGATCCGATAAGGATTTCAAAGTCGGAGACAGAAAAAGGGCCAGCCTGTGGGGAGAATGGCAGAAGTCCGAAGTTCTCTCAACAGAAAGTTCCAGGTGGGACACGATACCAGCACTTGTGAGAAGAGAAGCCCTAACCACAGCCGAGGATGCAAGGAGAGTTAGAAGGAAGGGAGGGCAAACGCCCTTTGCCCTCATAGGATTTCAGAAACTCTCCCACGGCCCCTGTGCTACCTTAGGACCCCAGGTGCAGCGCCTGAGCTCAGAGCTGACAGCACTGGCCTGTGGCCACGGTGCTGCCTCAAGCTCCTCGTCTAGCTGAATGACACTGTCATCAAACAGGGGCGCTTCTGCAGGTGGACAGAGCCACTGCTGAGAAGGGTCACAGGTCATTCACTGCTGGAGAACAAGGTGATTTTTCTCAGACATGTGATGCCACACTGGTAGTCAGGTTCCCAGGATGGCCCACAGTCTATTTTACATAAGGTTGGGACTAACAAGGTTACTTAAATTACACTTTTATTCCCTGTGTAACTTTAACAGGAGGATGTGATCTCATTTCCAATCTGGGAATTATCCTGCCCTTGAGGGTGTGGTGGGTACTGGACTCCGAGTACATACTGGGACCCAGCAGGGAGGGAGTGCTGGTGTGCACACCTCCCAGATGAGGAACTATGCTCATGTGTCCTGAGGGAAGGCAGGCCCAAGGCGAGAGTTTCTTGATGGTTATAAATTGAGAGATAGGAAGTGCGACCAAGAAAGGTTTCAGGAATGATTCCTCAGCCAATGAACTTGGGGTGTGGAAGTGAGCCCTAAACCATGTCTACAGAGCCCCGACTTCTGTTAGAGCCGAGTTCTCAAGACAGACTACAAGAACAGAATCTCCTCATAGGCCCACTCAGAGTCTCTCCGGAGGACTGCCACAGTCGGGGCCCAAGTGTATAGACAAAACCCCACTTACTGGCTCAAGTCCCCCCGTGTGGGTCCACAGCTCTCTGCTGTGCACCATGGGGTTGGGGGATTTTCCCACTGTCCGCCTGCTGCGAAGCAGGTGAGTTCAGGTGCCATGCAGACCTCCCCCTGCCGGAGCATGCAGCCTAGCGGTGATGCCTTGCTGCCCCATATGGGGAGGGAATGCCGTGCAGGGCCCACTGGGCAGCTGGGCGGGCGGACAGCACCAGCATCCACAGTACGAGGTGTCACTACCCAAGCCCATGCAGGGGCACTGGGCCCAGCCAAGGATGGATGGTATTGCAGAGGTGAGGGGAGAGGGACACATCAAGCCTGAGTGCAGGGGCAAGGAGCTCAACTTGGGAGAGCAGGGGGGAGAGTTCAGCCCACAAGCATGGCGCACTGCCCACTGGAACCCACGTCAGGTCCACAGGCCCCGTGGGAGAGGGCAGCATGGAGGTGGTGGTGTGGAACAAAGTCAATCACTTACATTGTATGCATTGATAATCAGTTGAATAATATTTTTGGAGTCTCCATGTAAAATCTCCACCGTGGTTCCAGGTATCAGGGCTGTAAAATTCTTGAAAAAAATAAAGACAAGAATAAGTCCATTTTGCCTTCCATTCCTTCAGTGTGAACACTACTCTGCCGACTAGAAGAGGAGGGCTAAGCACTCAGCCCTGCCACTCCCGGGGAGTGGACAGACCCAGGGGAGAGGACGCTCCAGGGAGGTGAGCTGCTGAGCAGGCGGTGGAGCTTCTAGCCCTGGGGGGGGGTCACAGGGGAAGCGAGGGGCTGGCCACACGTGCTCCATGGGCAGTCTTGGAGACCTCTCCCAGCTGGCACAAAGGGGATGACTCTGACAGTCTGTCCTGAGCTCAGCCTGTCCTTCCTGCTTCTTTTGCTGTTGTTCCCTGGCACCCTGCTGTCCACATAGGTGCAGGTGCAACTTGTCCCAGAGTCCCCAGTACACGCTCTTTTCTCCACAGGGAGCCTAGACAGGAGCTCCTGCCCCGAGGACCTCTCATTCCTGAGTGAGGCCCAGGACAAAGTGGCAGTCTGCCGTGGCAGCCTGCCCTCTTCCGCTCGTGCCAGGTCCTGATGCACCCCCCCCCCAAGGGTACCGAAGCACTCCCCGCCACCTCAGCCTGCGGAGAGCTCACAGCCTCTCCCTTCCTTGAGCCTGGGGATTTGGTTCTGAGGAAGCCCAATTGAAGCCTAGGACGATCTCTTCCCTTTTGAAACATCTGGAAGTCCAAGAGAGTATGTGCAGTGACCCCTCTAAAAGCATGACTTGTAAATGGAGACACTGTGATCTCCCACCAGACAAAAGAAGAAAAACAGCCATCTTCACCTGCGTAGCCTGTCTAACTCTGGCTACAGGAGGACCAAGCACTCAGGCAGGCAGCCGCAGAGCTTTCATCAGTGATAATCTCAGACTGTGTGAGAGAGGCCTAGCAGAGCCCTTCCCCTCTCAAGGGATGAACGACAGAGGTGAGCTGGGCTTTGTTCTCCTTGTCCAACTTGGGGTCCTGAGCTCAGTGTGTGACTCACCTGTAACTGCAGGAACGAGGGGGGTTGATGGTGCTGGTCCAAGGATGAGGCAGAAAAGCCCCACTAGATGGGACAGACCCACACAGACTACTCTGTTCACTCAAGACCTTCTTGGGGGACATCTAACCAGGCCACCCCTCGTTTCCCACCATGGTGAAAGCATACAAATAGAGTACTAGATTAGGGACAAAGGCTGACTCAATTTCCTTTCTGAGGTTTTTTTCTTGCTATGTAATTCAGGCTGGCCGTGAACTCACTGTGCAGCCCAGGTTGGCACTGAACTCACAGCGACACTCTTGCCTCCGTCTCCCGAGTGTTGGATTACAGGTGTGCCCCAAAGTGCCCAGCTCTGCATTTTGTATGTGTGTGTGTGGTACTGAGGATTGAATTCAAGGTTTCTGTACTAAGCTACACCCCTAACCCTTTTTAATTCTGAGATAGTCACTCTGCTGCCCAGGCTGGGCTCAAACTTGAGATCCTCCTGCTGCCACAGCCTCCCAGAGTGCTACGGTTATAGGCCTGTGCCACTGCACCTGGCTCCTTTCTATACATTTTCATTTTATACTTTCCTCTCTATTAGAGTGTCCTTCTGTGTATTTCCATTTCACTCTCTGAAAGCGGAAATTTGTGTTACTTTCATTTTTTTCTCAGAATCAAATTAGATGCCATATGTTTAATTCCTTGTGAAACTATTCACGCCTGTGTGAATGCTTAAGCATTTCCTTAGTGTTGTAACTGTCCACTAGATCAAGCTATCACTCCTTTGACCCTCCCCACTAGGGCTGGGCTGTGAACACTCCTAGCCCCCACCCCATTCCAAGCCATTACCTTTGGGGTCAGTGTGGCCCCAGGATTGGCCGCTAGCCTTTCTCTCTTTCCCCCGTCTCTTCCTCCTCCCTCCCCCTCCCTCTCTCCAAGCATACCTTGTAAAGCATATAGTGATTCTTTGTCACAGCAAAGATCAGGTTGATGTTGTTCTCCGCCAACTTCTCTCCAAGCAAGGCAAGGGATGGGTAGTCCTAGGGCGAAGGCAGAAGTCAAGGCTGTGCCGCTCTGACAGGCTGAGGGGCCAGCAGCACCTGCTCCCACCCACACTCGGCCGCTCAGCACTGGCCATGAACAGAGAAGCGCCTCCTTCAGGTGACCCCGAGAGCCCCTCTGCAGGAAGCCCTCAGTGGCTCTTAAACAGAGGGATGGTGCAGGGGACATCACCATGGAAAGGGTCTTGGGTGCCCACCAGACAGCAAGTGGGAAGTGAAGACTGGGGCACCTCCATGCCTCATCTGTATTCGTCCTGTCAGCAGGGGTGGGAACACGAGGAGCCCAGCAGCCACCGTTCCCCATGGCCCTCAGCACCTGTCATCTTCCCTACAGCTTCTCCTTTCCGTACACCGAGTCGTCACCCTCTCATAGCTTGGAACAGAGTGGGCTGCTGATCTCTGGACTGAAGTTCAGTCCCCAGGGGAGATACGGAGGAAGCGGGAGGTGGAGAGGCAGCACAGCGGGGCCTTAAGGCTTTTATGGGCTGCTGGCACACAGAGGGGTTACACTCAGGTGGACGCTGTGTTCTGAGTCCTTTAACAATGCATATCTGTAGTTTGGAAGCCTGGGTATGAAATCAGAAAAGGGCTTTGGCCAGCAAGAAAACGGGGAAGAACACCTCTCTGGCTAGACACCAGGCCGGACTCAGGAGAGAGAAAGGTCCAGAGTTGTGAAGAAGTCTGCTCAGCAATGCGGCAAGATGTTGATCACTGTGGCACTGGGGACAGGCGGGAGTTCATGGTACTGGTCTAGTAGTACATGTTTGAAAAGTTGCATAAATCTTTCTAAATTAAGTTATCATGGTCACAGACTATTGGGAGTAGTGCGTCCTCTGGGCCTCCCTTCAATGCAGGCCACCTGCTGTCCAGTTCTGATGTAATAGTGAGCTTTTCCTAGAATGAGTTAGTCTTGTCCTGTAACTCCTCCCTCATGTGACCTCTGCTGGAAAACATGAAGTCTCTCCTGCCTCCCCTGACCTCATCCCCTACCAACATACTCCCTATTCAGATACAACAGGTACAACGCCAGCTACAGACACCCTGAGCCATGCTAAACTAATGAGGCATTCAGAAACCCACTTGGAGAGGACAGAATAATGAACAAAACCTAACCCCAAGGCCGAGCAGGGAAGTCAGCAAGTTCCGAGGCCCAGGAAGGTTTGGGAAGCAGGTGAGTCCCAGCCCCCGGGTGTAGTCACAGGAGAGGCGGGAACTGCCTGCCTCACCATCCGGTCAGAAGCGCTGTACTCGTTGGCGTCACTCAGGTGGCACTGGCCATCGTGCGGCTGCACCAGGCCCCCCAGCTTCCCATCCAGTGCGATGTGCGGCACGTCATCTGTGGTGAGCACCAGCAAGTGCAGGGCGTCCTTGCGCCAGCCGATCTTCTCCTGGAGGACAGAGGGGTGGTGGGTACAAGCCTCCTGCCCAGGCCTGTCATGGGCATCAGACAAGACCCTGCCCACCTCCGGGCCACAGGGCCATGTCACCCTGCTCCTCACCCTGACTATGGGGGCCGGTCATTAAATCACCGGGATGGTTCTGCAGAGGTACACAGGAGACTCCCTGACTGGGGACATCTAGCGCACAAAGGCAAATCTCCAAGACTCTGCCCTGGCCGGCCTGGCTGGAGACTCCTGAGACCCCTGGATGTGTCTCTGCAAGCCACGCCTACTCTTCCCTCCCAGAGCAATGGAGAAGGTGGGGGACAATGTGGATGGCTCGGCCACCGGGCTTGTCTGGGATAATCGTTAAGTGAGTGCGTCAGCTACCTCACAAGACACAAACCACTCAATGACCAAGAGATGAGCTTGCCTCTGCAGAGCTGGGAAGGGTGACCCTCTCTCTTGGTGAGTGCAAACTGCTCCAATCAACCACTCAGATCAGCTCCTCTCCCCTCCTGCTGCACTACATGGATTTATCCATGGCTATGTGAATGCTTCAGCATTTCGTTAGTATTATAACTGTCCACTAGATCAAGACATCACTTCTTTGACTTTCCCCAATAGGACTGGGCTGTGAACACTCCTAGACCCCACCCCAATTCAAGCCACTGGCTTTAGGGTCAGCGTGGCCTCAGGACTGGGGCTTTAGACTGAAGCATGGTAAAGTACGGTCTGTGTGGAGAGGGAAGGGCTCTCCTAATCATAACCGTAACCGTAACCGTAGCCCTAGCACTAGCCCTAGCGCTAGCCCTAACCCTAACCCTAACCCTAACCCTTCTTTACATTCAGCCACCATGGTCCGGTGTTACACAAAAGCACTCCCAGTCATTCAATTCCGGAGCAGCTCATTTGGATCCTTAGCATAAGCCCTGGCATACATGAACACTTCCTTACCAAAGCTGAAAGGCATCTCGAGGTGTCGGTGGCAAGGGGAACACAGGAAGGGTTCACATGGCTCCCAGAGTGGGTTACGTGTGTGCCCTGAACTGCGCAAGGTGGTGGGATTCCCAGACCTTGCAGGGGAACAGGGCGAGAGTGGAGGACATCCTCCTCTCTTCCTCCTCACGACAGAGATGCAAAGATAGCCCAACAAGCTATGCTATCGTCTCCCTTGCTCTGGCAGCAGCACGGATGGAAAAATACATCATGCGAGGTCAGAGCAACACAAGGGAGAAAGGGGGCCTGGAAAGAAGCCAGAAGACTGAAGGCCGAGAGCCACTGAGAGCGGAGAGCGCCACCTTTTGGGGCGCAACATCCATCCGACACACAACTACTCATCTCCTACTGTCCCCCAGGCCCCAGGATTGGCACAGTACAAACACACTTGTTCCAGACCTCGGGACGCTTACAGTCAAGCAGCAGCAGCAGCTGCGACACTCCATGATGGGCGTGGTAGTGAAGGTACAGCCGATGTTACCTGAAGCCAGGGGGAAAGAGAGCAAGAGGCAACCGAGCAGGGACCTCCTAGCTTGGACAAGCCTTAAGCTCAGCTGGAACGATGAAGAGCAGGCTTCAAGGAAACCAGAAGAAGAAACAAGGAGCGGGGATATTCCAGGTACCAGTAAGAACACAGAGGGGAAAGACACACAACAAGGAGGTGGACACATTTTAGGGACCCAGATGTCCCTTGCAGCTAAACCAGGACAGACCTCTCCAGGGTGCGCAAGTTGAGACAGTGGCTCCTCTTGGCAGGACTGGAGGAGGTCACAGGCAGCTGTCAGGTCTCTGGTAACACTGTCTTGACCTGGAGTTCTTCTCTTATGAACATCTACGGAGATGTCCCCATACATAGTTTTCTGCATGTATGTTCTGATAAAGGGCTAAAAACTTTAAAATAAATAGAGCGATGCATCAAAAGCTATGGAGTGTGGAGGGGTGGGTAAGAGGCTTGGGAGATACAGCAGGCAAGACAGTGTGAGCCAGCAGAGTTGGGGGCAGGAAAAACACGACTCCAATAGCAACACAAGGGGACGGCGCTGTGCTAACACTGTCCCAGGAAGGTAGAAGACCAACTTTTCACAAAGTGTATGAAGAACCTTGAGGAAAACTCGGAGACCTACATAAATGGACAGATACATTATTTGCATGACTGGAAGATTCCATGGTGTTGCAGTGTTATTTCTCCACAAATTTATTTATAGATTTGACACATGAAAATAAGAGGAAAATGACTACAAAAGCAATGTGGAAAGAGTATTTCAAACCAGACTTGGGAGGCCCTAGCGGGCAGGAGGCATGCAGGGCTCCAGCTGCTGCCCAGGATGCCTCCGCCCTTCAACCCACAGGCACCTGCTGGACCTAAACCACCGGAATGATCAGTTACCCTATACCCAGGGTCTCAAGACACACACGAAGAGGTGGGCTCTTGTTTGTGGACATGTCCACCCCTTTCAGACATCCTCACCAATTCCCTGCTCCTTCTCAACATTCGGGAGCCCTGTGACCGTGACAGAGAACCTTTTAGAGGCCGAGTACCAAACAGCAACCCAACACCTACTTAGTGCGAAGTGCCAACACTGCAATTAAACCTGCACACTGAGGTTTTAGTTTAGGAAAAACAACTCATACATTAACATCTTTTGTCTTAAAAGAAAAACACAATACCACAGGCACCACAGATTTGCCACCACTGCCAAAAAGCTCCTGCTAATCCTCGTCTCCTGGGAACACTTGAGAGCTATCTGAAACTGTGTCTCCCAAACACAATTCATAAGACCCCAAATCAGGTCCTTTTTACTTGTGTAGTGTCTGAGTTTGGACTGACTGTCACATGATTAAAGCCTAAGCTTGCTGTAAAATTTATATGGATTTGTATGTAATGGCGATTAGCCGAACAATTTTGGAAAAGAAGATCAAAGCTGGAGGACCCACAATCCACAGACAAAACTTATTATAAAACTACAGGAATCAAGACAGTGTAGTACTGACAACAGGACAGACACAGAGCTCAAAGAAACAGGATGCTGAGGCCAGACATCGATCCACACATGTATTTTGTCTGACAGAGGACACTGGACAACTAGACATCCATATACAAAAACTAAAGTGCAGACCATAACTCACATATGTGAAAATTAACTCAAAGTGGATCACAGGCCTAAGTAAAGCCTAGAGCTGTAAAACTTCTGGCAGAAACAAGAAAACCTGTGTGACTTTAGTACAGGCAAATATTTCCTAATTAGATAATCCACTGGATAAAAACACTGATGAACTGAACCTTATCAAAAGAAAATGAACTCTGCTTTTTTTTTTTAAAAAAGATACCGCTACACAAATGAAATGACAAGGTACAGATTGGGAGGCAATATTTTTAAACAATCTAATGAAGGATTTATATATACATCAGAACATATAAAAAACTCTCCTAGGTCAATAAGAAAATGAACAACTGAATTTAAGAAGTAGTCAAAAGATTTGAACAGATACTTCGCCAAAGAATACCTATGGATGGAAGATGTAAGTGAAAAGACTATGCCATTAGTCATTAAGGAAATACAAATTAAAACCACAATGGGGTAGTCATTAGACTCCTATCAGGACAGCAAAAACAAAAACAGAACAAAACTCATAACACCAAATGCTAGTAAGAACAGTCTCTCAGATTTCTATAAAGTTATATATATATCATCATCTGGAAAATCCACTCTTTGGTATTTACCCAAGACAAATGAAAATTTATGCTTATACAAAAACATCAACCAAATATTTGCAGCAGCTTTATTCACAATCACCAAAAACTAGAAGCAATCCAAAATTCTATCAAGTGGTGAACAGATACATTGTAATATGTCAGCGCAATGGGATACTACTCAGCAAGAAAAAGGAACAAATTATTGATACTCTAATAAACCTTACCATCATTATGTTATGTGAGAAAAGCTTGATTCAAAAGACAGTTTATCATCTAATTTCATTCATGTGTTATTCAGGAACAGATAAAGTACAGGGACAGAAAACAGATAAGTGGTTGCCCAAGGCTGAGGATAAAGGGACACTACAAAGCTTTCTAGGATGACAGAAAATAATCCATGTCATAATCATGGGAGTGGATAACAGACTTTACACTTTTAAAGGATGAATTCTGTTGTGTGTAAATCATTGCTCAACAAATCTGACCTTTTTTTGAGACAGGGTCTCATTATATAGTTCAGGCTGGCCTTGAACTCACAGTGAGCCTACTGCCTCAGCCTATTGCATGCCTAGATTACACATCTGGCTAATCTGATTTTAAAAAGTAGAACAACTCTTTAAGAAATGTGTATCTTTTGACTCAATGATTTTACTTCAGAGTGAACTTCATGCAAGAAGCATTATGAAATTATGTACCACATAGGGGACAGGGAGGAAGCTGATGTCCTTCTGTAGGCACTAGCATTAGAAATCATGTTCAGAAAAGAAAGAAATTACGTGCAAAAATGTCTAACAAAGTGAAAACAAGGGAGAAAGCTCTGTGTACATAGTGTGATTACCAACTCTCTAGGACACAAACATACAAAATACAAAACACAGCTTACTGTGGTCAGGAGTGGCTTTGAGACTATGAGTAATCTCTTTTTCCCATTATTTTCTGAACTGTCTTTAATCAGCAGGTATTGCTTTTGCGAGATTGGGCTGGCCCTTGGGTTCTGGCTCCGTGTCCTCCACGCCAGACTCTCCATGGCTTTGCAGGAACAGCAGGGGTCGCGGCAGCAAGGGACCAAATGACACAGAGTCTGGACACCTTATGATGAGCACTGGCACTTGTTGCTGCCCCTAATTACCCACGTGGCTTTGACCGAATTATTTAACACCTCAAAAGCTTTTTTCTTGTCAGAGAAACAATACTTCACATTCTTCAGTATGTCTGTGAGTCCAGTTAGTCTTCAAGCCTGTGAAGTAGACCATAGGCTATCATCTTACAGATGAGCAACCTGGAGTCAGAGAGAAGCAGGCAGCCCACCCCACTAGCAAATCAGACTTGGGGGGCCCCAGAGGGCAGGAGGCACGCAGGGCTCCAGCTGCTGCCCAGGACGCCTCCACCCTTCAACCCACAGGCACCTGATGGACCTAGCGTGGGCCACAGCAGCCAGCTTGAGGTGGCCAGTATTTTCCACCACAGCTGAACTACCCAGTCATAGGCTGCCCAACTGGCTAGGGAGGGAAGAGGTGCATAGTGAATGTAACTCAGGAAAGAGCCTAGTGCATGGGAGGCTTTCAGCTGATGGCTGCTGGATCCAAATCAAATGCTCATGGAGTGGAAGGCTGCATCAGACACAGAAGCAGCTCCCCACGTGAAAAGTGGCCTGGCATGATGTCTTCTCGGGAGCTGCCTATTGTTCTCAAAATGCCATCAACAATCTTAGCCCAGAGGTCAGCCTGCAGGAGCAAGTCAAGATACGCTCCATCCTTCACCCAGGCTCCCAGGCTTGGAGATGCCATATGGGTAGTCCCACAAAGTATGTACATTAGAAAGAATTTCCCTACTATCTGCTTGGCTGGGAGAGCTGTATGTTTTGAAGACATGAGTTTTGTATCCCATGTCTGCGACAGGGAGCATGCTAAGGTCTGTATCTAGAGGTTCCCCCAAGGCCTCATGTACTCATAGGTGGGGCTCTGGGGAGGTGACTGGAACATGGGTGTGTGATATTCAGCCGTGGATTTGTCAACTGATGCGTTTATAGCTAAATGTGATGTTGGGAGGTGAAGCCTGGTTGGAGGAGGTGGTCACTTAGGTCATGACTCTCCTTCTCCCTTGATCCCTCTTCGCTTCCTCTCTCTGCTGTGAGAGCCCTCCTCTGCCGTTTCCTCTTGCCTTGGAGCCAAAATCTCTTGTGAACCAAAATCCCTACAAACTGTGAATCAAAAGAAACCTTACCTCCTTTGTTATGGGTATAGGGTATTGTGTCTCAGTGACAAGAAAGTAACTGAGAGCACCAGTAGAAAAGTTTTGTCTTGTTTTTTTTTTTGGTTTTTCTCCGGTACCGGGAACCGAACTCACAACCTTGCGCTTGCCAGGCAGGCGCTTTTGCCGCTGAGCTAAATCCCCAGCCCCAGTTTTGTCTTGTTTTGTTTTTAAAGAAAATGCTACACTACAAAATGGGATATGGCACAGGGGTCAGACTGTCAGAAGATCAATGTGATTTTCAATCTTTGCTTTGTTCCAGCTGTGGGACCCTGAATCAGTCTCTTCACTTATATCAGCTCAATTTCTTCATTTGAAAAACAGAGCTAAGCTTGCTTTATGGGGTAGGATTTTAGACTCCCTATATTAAAAAGTATTTGGCACATAAAAGGGATTATAAATGGAACCTATAATTATCATCCAAGGGCCTATTAAAATACCGTAAGAAGCCTGAATACACCACACATCAATCAAGATGTATAGAACCTGAGCTCTCCTACACTGCTGGCAGGAATGTAAAATGCTATATGTACTCTGGAAAGCAGTTGGGCAGTTTCTTAAAAAGTTAAACACCTATCATATGATCCAGCCATCCCACTCCAGGTACTGATCCAAGAGAAATGAAAGTATAAGCCCACAAAAGACACAAACACAAACATTTACAGCAGCTTTCTCATAATAAGTAAAACCCAGAAATACCCCAAAAGTCTATAAACAGATGAATGGATCATAAATAAGCTGCTGAATCTGCAACAGATACTACTCAGCAACAAAAAGAATGAGCAGATAAACCCAACAGCCGGCAGAGATCTCAAAACTAATTGAGCAGAGGGAAAGAAGCCACACAAATACTGTGTATGTAAACTCATAGCAAATGTAGTCTATGTGTAATAACAGAAGGAAAATTCAAGGATGCCTGGTGTGACAAGATATGACAAAGAGGACAAATATGCTTTTGGAGGTGAAAGATGTATTTATTACCTTGATTGTGGTGATGCATGTGTTGAAATTTGTCAGGCTGTATATTCTCAATATGTGTAGTTAATGCCTATAAATTACAATTCAGTGAAGGTGTGTTGTTTTTGTTTTAAAGAAGCCTTGCTTTGTTCAGAATGTCACTTAAATATATAATTTACACAAATACTGATTGTAGGGAATGTGCTGGGAACCCCCCCAACACACACGTGCTTTGACTTGGCAATGGTGTCCACATAGCTGCTACATATTTGGGGCCCAGGTGACAGGCAGATCTGGGCTGAGGCCTGTGTTTGCCTCCTCTTGTCCTTGGGACCCGGCGCATATCACTTCATCTTTGCCAGTCTCCTCCTCCTCATTTAGGAGAGGGAGTTAATAACATTCCTGACAAGATACGGTTGTTGACAGAGTTAAAAATGACACACAAGCAGCAGCCAGCCCAGCACCAGAATGTAGTAAACCACCAGTAATTGACACTCGCTGTCTCCAGTGTCTTCAGGGGGCTGAAAATCCCTTATATATAATCCAGAAGCACACAATCTTTGGATCACAGGGTTTTAAGGGCTCTTTATCGCCTTTTGCCTATTTGCATTTTCTGTATTTTTATGTTAAATATGTTCTCTTTATAAAAAAAGAATTTGTAAAAGGAAAAGAACTGTTTACTCATCTAAACTTTGCTCCACATCTCTGAGCAAAAACATGGAAACAACCAACATCCTCAAACTGGACAGACGTCAGCAGTAGATGAAAATGTCAAGGGTGGGTGGGACGGAAGGACGCTGGACTTGGAAGCAAGCAATCTGGCGTGTGGCTGTGACCGTGATTCATTCAGCTTTTCTCTGTCTGCTGATCAAATCTGGATCTGATTCATCAGCAGGTCTGTTTCAGCCTTTCAACCCGGAGTACACCCCTCACTTGGAGTGAGCTCACCTTTCCCATCATCCAGAGCCAAGGGTGCCCTCCTCCTGTGCCTAGCATTGCCCATGGCCCACTGAGGATGCTTCAGGGAGCACCGTCTTCGCAATGCTAAACAAACCAGCGCACCCTCCTGGCGTCCCCTCTGAGCTCACCGTCCTTGAGGAAGGAGGGCTCCTTGCTCCCCAAGGAAATGCAGCAGATGCTGCCCTCTCTAGAGAACAGTCCACCAGGCAGTCTCCCTGGTTCCTTCTCAGACATGAAAAATAAGCCCCAGGTCCCCTTACCGTAACTCTTCTTCTGACCCTGTTACTCTCCCCGACTCTCAGCCCTCATTTCTTTTTGTTTAAAAGTAGCAGGGTGTTGCCTCTCTTTCCGCCCCTCAGTTTCTTACAATCTGACCTCTCTCTCAGCTGTCTAAAGAAAGCAGCAAGAATGGAGATGGACAACCAGCCCTTCCCAGCCTTGCAGAAAATAAATAAGGTGGTTCCTCCCAAGGGTGCAGACAGACTTGCCGATTTGTTCATGTCCAAAGCTAACCCAGAGAGCCGGGGGCTCAGGGAGAGAGGCACAAATGCTTGCAGAGTGGAGGGCTTGGTATCTCGAGTTTGAGGGCACAAGTCTCCAGCCTGCAGGGCAGTTTGGCTCCTGGGGGTTGGAAGGGGTCACATTCATTAACTGCAAGGCCTGATGAAGCAGGGAAGGCCCTCAAGTGTAAGAAGAGGTTCCACCTCCACTGTCCCTGCGTCCCCCGTGGGAAGCTAGCTCTATTAGAAGCTGATGGCAGACACAGAGAGATGTTCTAAACATGAGCTCAAAGCAGGCTGTCCTTCAAAAACAAAATGATTTTGTATAGTAGAGTTTATAGTCCTGGAGGCCAGATACAAATGCAACCCAGAGGGTGCAATGCTGAGGTGTGCAGAAAACAGACACAAAGAGATCATTGTAGGATCAAAGTCCCAGTGGGCCACTGAGTAGAAATACACAGCACCTGAAGTGCAGAAGGAACCACAGCGCCAAAACCAGGTCTCTGGCACCCACCCTGTGGGTACAGGGTCCACACGCTGCTGAGCAGCAAGGCCGGCTAGAAAATTCTTCTTTCCCTTGAACGCCCTGTGGCTACCCTTGCACATCTCCTGGGCCAGCCAGAGGGTCTACTCCCTCCTCACCAAGGACAGCCAAGGTTGGTTAACGGGCTTCCTCTCCTGGTGTCTCAGCATGGGCTGGGGCTTCCGAGCCCGGCTCCATCCACTCAACCCCTCTGTTCTCTTGCTGTCAGCGCCATTTTAAACACAGCCTCCAGAGACAGACACAGTCCCCTGATGTCCTCTGACCACTCAAGGGACAGCAGGGTTGGGACAGTGGTCTGCAGAGCTCTAACTGGGCCCTGAGCACACGGCCCCTGGGTCCCCAGATCCATTTCATAGTGACTTGTTGACACACAGAGATCACACAAAGCATGACAAGCGAGAGGGGCGGACTCAAGGGTATCCCATGGGAGCACAGAGGGCCTGGGAATTTGAGAAGAGTCCATATCCCACTGAGCTGCCTCAAAAAACGTAGGCCGAGCCAAGCACGGTGGTGCCGATCACCTCAGTACTCTGGGAGACTCAGGCAGGAGGATCCCAAGTTTGAGCCCAGCCTGGGCAACTTAGCAGGGGCCTATCTCAAAATAAAGTGTTTTTAAAAGGGTGAGGATATAGCTCAGTATAAGGGTTCTGGATTCAATTCCTAGTACTGCAGAAGGAAAGAAGGAAAGGAGGGGAAGGCAGAGAATGGAAGGGGTGAGTGAGGAAGGGAGGGAGGGAATAAGGGTAGAAGGAAGGAAGGGAGGGGAGGAGGGAACAAAGGAGGAAAACACATAACCGCGCGCGCGCGCGCGCACACACACACACACACACACACGCACGCACACGTGGGTCCTGCCACTATGTGGGTGGCCAGCACACTCACAGTGCCCTCTCTGGAAAATTGTTCAAACACACGAGTACCCTAGAATAAAGACGCCATCCCAGGGAACAGTTTCGGTGAGGACAAAGGCACTAGCTTTAGTCACTGGGTTTTCTGACCTCAAGGAAAATCTATCTAATTGATCTGCTTAAATGAAGGGTGCTCAAGCCAGATGTCAACACAGCTCGCAGGCCTCAGCTGACTCTGGAGAGTCACCCGGCTCAGTTGTCCCTCTGCTGAAAGGCACCTTCAGAACTGGGAAAGACGAATCAGGCAGGGAAGCAAGGAAGCCTGGGCCAAAGCCAAGCATGCCATGCAAGCGCGGGGCTCCCTCTGCACGCTACCCAGGGACATGGACATCCCGGGTCTGCCAGCCATGTTCCAACTGTGCCCAACAAGCTGAAAAGCACAGCTGCAGAGAGAATCAGCACACGCAGCTCCAATGCTACAGTCCTTCCTGTTCTAAGGTGGCCAGCGGGCCAGGCAGGAAGTGCAGTGCTTCTCCGAGCTAGGACTTTGCTCTTTGGAAGCTCACTCTGCCACTGTGCCGCTGCTGTGTCCCTTCAGAAAAGAGCCACACTCTACAGGCCCCCGGTACTGCTTCTGCCTCGTCTCTGCCATGTCTAGCTATCGGACCTTCCTAGGCTTGTTTCCTCATATAAGGGGGACAGACAGTACAACACCTTCATAGGAGTGGGTGACACAAGCTTATAGGGTGCTCGGGTCCCTCAGCCAACAGTGCTGGATCGTATCATTAAAGCAGAGACCAGTGAAGAGGGAAGGCTCTCATTCAGTCACGGGGCCCAAGGAGCCAGCCCTTTCACAGGGTCCAACCCAGGTAGCACACATCATTCTTTCAACCAAGGTGAGGTTCACAGCAGAGCTGGGGCTATTTCAGCTGTTCACCTGTCACAGTGCTCACACAGGGTCCTGCACGCAGTACGTAGCCAATGGACTTCCAAATATTAACAAGGAAATACTCTGCACTTTACCCTTTCAGCCAAGGGGGGCGGACGAGGGAACACAAGAATAAATGAACAGGTTTCAGGGAGGAGAGAGGAAAGAAAGGGGGCTGACTTGGACAGCTGGCAGGCAGACCCCACAGCAGGATGGAGCCTGGGGACCGAGGAGTCTTGATTCCAACGTGGCACACAGGGAAAGCCAAGGTTAGCCTCTGACTGGCTTCCCAAATCCCGCAGACATTCAAGCCTGTTTCCATCACTTTACAACAATAAACTTGTTCACATTAACAGTTTGCTTTTCTGCCTCTACTATACTTTGCAAGGGAGTATCTTTTTTAAAAAGTCTGTTCTGTGGTCACACTTAATGAGACCAAAGTATAGTATTTCTTTCTTGGGAAAAGAAATCTCGGCCTGTGACTCAGGATACAAACATCTCCCTCGAGTGCATATCCAATAGAGTATGGTACTCTACTGTGGGCTCCGTGTGGGCCCCAACCTGGACCCAGGACGTCTCAGAATGTAAAGGATGAGGCAATGACTTCTCTTTTTTCAGAAGAAAATATCAATGGGCAGATATCAGATATCCTTGATGACTAAGTACCAGTAATTTCGTATGGATCACTGTTTTGAGTAAACATAGGTTGTTTTGCTTATCTTCCCATAGATCTGCAGCTCCAAACTAACTCCTCAGGTAGGGGCTTATCCTCATTTTCTTTAATTTTCTCCACCAGACCTGCCACTGAGCTGGACAGTGCTCCTGGTCCTGCTTCAAAGGACGTGTGGAAAGCACTGTGAATGCCATGCAGAGCCAGTAGCATATGACGGGAGGGTGGAAGTGTGTGTGCGTGTGTGTGTATGTGTGTGTACCTGGGTGTTCCTGACCCAGGAGCACTGCTCAGATCCAACTCTGAGCACAAACCACTTGTTTGTTCTCCAGGTGCTTAACAGGAACCTGTTACGTGCCAGGCAGCGAGCTGGTGCTGGTGACGAGTCCCTGCTGTCTGGTACATCACTGAATCCAAGGGGAGGCACCCATCACTCAAGTAATTGTTCAAATACAAATAAAATGATAGGGGCTGGGGATTTAGCTCAGCGGCAAAGCGCCTGCCTGGCAAGCGCAAGGTCGTGAGTTCGGTTCCTGGCACCGGAGAAAAACCAAAAAAAAAAAAACAAAACAAAAAAAAACAAACAAATAAAATGATAATGGGGACAGAAGTAACCACAGGCCTCTGCTAAGGGACCCTGACTGTCAGCATGACCAGTCAGGGAGCTTCCCTGGCAAACACTGAACGAGGCCTGCAACATGAGTAGGCACAAGTGAGAAGTGAAAAGCAGGTAGGGGCAGGGCATGGGGGACCTCTTTGGGCAAGGAAACGATCTGTATGACACTACAGTGACGGGCACATGTGGTTATAATTTGTTAAAATCCACAGGACTGAACCCTAATGGGTGCTGCGGACTTTGGTTGATGATGTGTCAACACCGGTTCAGTGACCGGGACAAACACGCCACACTGATGTGGGATGCTGATTGGACAGCAGTGGGGGGCGGGGGTGGAGGGTGCGCCAGAGGTTGTATGTTTCTCTAAAAAATAAAGTCTATTAATAAGAAAAGAAAGAAAGAAAAATAGGACTACAAGGGAGGCATATCCCAAGCCGAGGAAATAACATGCGCAAAGGGCCCACAGGAGGCAGAGTAGCTGACTCAAGGTCACTGTGGCTGTAACACAGAGGCCACGGGTGGAGGCTGGGGAGAGAGCAGTGCCTGAGAGCCCAAGACTAAAGTCCTGTCTATTTGCCAAATGCACGTTCCAAGCAAGAAGCAGCCCCGGACCTGAAATGAAAAACCAACGTTCTCACCGGGGATGGAAATGTAGGCTCAGCCATGGAAGAACGGGCCTCCTAGCTTCTCCCTGGGATGATTCTCCCCACAGTCCTCAGTGAAGGGAGCTGCCAACTCTCACAGACACCACAAGGGCAAGGTGGAAGGCTGCCAGGGGGCTGATCTACACCACAGGGTAAGAGCTGCAGCCTCTCCCAAGGGCCCTGCGGACAGTGCTGAGATGTGCTGTGCGGGGTCCCGCCCCACAGGAGAACAAGCAGCTGTCAGCAGGGCTGTGACACTCAGAGCACAGCCAACCACGGGCCACAGGCTTGAGTGCCACCTCAAGAGACCAAACCGGTGGAGTGCTTCAGAAAGCATTCACTAAACCGCAAGGACAAGGACAGCCCTGGGCAGAGGTGCTAAGGCTGAGGAGGACCAAGCAGGCTGGACCAGCGATCGAGTCCCAGAATGCTGAGGTGTGAGCTGCTGGAAGAAGCAGCTCCCAGACCCTGAGACAGATAACAGTGCAGAGCGCCAGGACACAGCACGTGCGGGAGTCCCCTGCAGATGACGCCAAGGCCTGGACCACAGCCTCCATTTCTCAACTTCTGCCTAGGAAAACAATACTAGTCTCAGGTGTAAAAGAAATCTGGCAGCAAGTTAAAAGACACAAAATCAACTCTGGGGACCAGGACAGGGAAGGGTGCAGAGAAGAAAGCGCTCATGGTGAGGCCTGAACGCGGGACTAGAGATTTTCCCACCCTTTGGAGGCATTTATAGCAGCCCCTGTGGAGTCTGAGGATCAAATTAGGAGGT
This sequence comes from Chinchilla lanigera, assembly GCF_000276665.1. Lineage (NCBI taxonomy): Eukaryota > Metazoa > Chordata > Mammalia > Rodentia > Chinchillidae > Chinchilla > Chinchilla lanigera. The sequence continues at coordinate 23,910,253 of NW_004955427.1, forward strand.
AAAAAGCAAAATCAGGGGCACAGGGCTGTGACAGAGTCCTTTGTGAAGAGCAGCATTGAACAGCACAGGTGGAAGCACCCGGGGCTCCTCTGTCCAACCCTGCGCTTCCCATACAAGGGCGCTGAGGCTGGAGATCGCAACTTGCCTCCAGCTGGAGATAAGCAGCAGAAGACTGGGATCTTGAAGCAGAACAGTACAACCCTAAATCCAGTGCCCTTGGCTCTACACTGCACTGCAGCTGCTTCCCAAAGGGCCCAGACACTGGGTAATAGAAAGAAAATAGGCTTTAGAACCAATTAGACTTGGTCCAAATGCTGGTCCTAGTCCTCACTAAGGACAGGTTAAATTAATTCCTCTGATAATCGGTTTTCTCACCCGTAAACCAGCACCAACACATTGTAAGACTCTTACAAGAACCAAGATAATGCATACAAACCAGCTGGCATGTGGATGACAATTGAGCAAGGGCAGTGACTATGGTAGCTTTTAGAAAACCGCAATATCTATTCGTGCAGAAAGTCTGGCCAGTATGAAGCAGTCCCTCCAGCACCCCCACCCCCACTGGAGCTGTGGTCTCAGTTTTAGATTAGGATGTTCTCACCAGCAAAGGAATGCGGGACTCAGTGCACACCAAAAAGTTTTATTTAAACAAAGCAACTTTGTTTACATTAACATCACACATTGATCTATTTCGGAGAGGATGGAAATCTTTAAAAATTTAACACTCAATGCTATGCAAAATTAGAGAATTGGGCTTAAAGTAAGAGTCTGTCTAACCCATAAATGACCGGAAGCTAAATGCTAAGCACAAGGAGCCAAAACAAGCAAGGAAATCCACTGGGTTGCATAGATCTTGTTTTTCTGGCTGACAGGAGAAAGTAGCCCATAGAATTCTGTGCAGCCAGGATGTACCCAGCCAGACTCAAATGTGAGCCTGAGAACAGCTAGGTGGTGATTGGCAACTTGGAACCCATAGCTCCTTGGCAACTGCACCCCCTGTGTCCTCCAGAGACCAAGGGCACTTCCTGTCTGGGCAGAATAAGAAAGCAGCCACAATTCCAGTCTGAACCTCTTGTCGCACTTCCACCTGCACAATTTCAGAACAAACGACAGTCAACTTCTAGACCGTCCTGGGGAGTACAACTGGTAATGGGAGAATCCATTATTCTGACCAAGAAAAAGTATAAACAGGCTCAGTCACAGATTCCTTGGTAAAGATAAGAAATTAAGAGTAGGGGCATTCCACTTCCAATAGAGCTAAGAAAACCGCATTGGCGAAAACATCTGCACGGGTGAGAGGCATGCCTTAGCTCAGCATGCTGATAAGCTACCCTTCACAGCAGTGACCTGCTGGGGAGAAACAAAGCAACTCAAAACTACCACTTACAGAAGCAGGGTCCTTATCCTAAATAGAGACTGGTAGTTTTCTTCTTTTTGCAAAGAAGAGTTTTCCAAGAAATTCACAGGAGTAGCAGAGTTAGGATTTAAAGTGAGTCATGTGAATGTTCCATAACCCTAATCATACAAGTTGATAACGAAGTGCAACTGAGAAAAACCCGAGAAGCAAACCAGAACAAAGAGTTCCCTATGGCACTGTGCGACGGGCCTGTCAGCAGCTCCATCTCCAAGGGCCCAGGGCACGAGAAAGCAGAGCACACACCACCGGAGAGGATGTCCAGGCAACGCCAGGCCTTACAGGGCGCCAGGCCAAGTGTACAAGATCCCACGCCTTCTCCCTTGCAGTATTAAGAGGAAGGGCTTTTAATCTGGGCAAACAGGAGGAGGCAGAAAACAGTCAGGAATACTTAGGACTAACAGAATAATATCCAAGATTTCCTTTAAACAATAAGGGATAGGACGGTTGTAAACACAGACAAACAAGACCAGCCATGAGTAGTAATCATTAATGATAAACAATGGATACATTAGCTTTCATCTCACGACTCTCTTTACTTTTTGTATGCTCGAAATGTTCCATATTTTTAAAAAAATCATATCTTCTGTAGAAATTTGGGTAAATATAAAATTTTAAAACACCAAGAAAAAAAAATTCCATCACCTGAGACAATTACTTTCATCATTTTGGTTTATTTCCAATTTGTTCATATTTTTTTTTCTTATTTCCAAATAGGAAATACTTCCTGCTTTCCACTGTCCTCCCAATTTGTCCTAGGTATTACTCAAATCAGTAAATATTTTTAATGATATGACTGTTGCATAAGCTCTCACCAAAAGGTAGTCTATGATCTACTTCCATATTTTTTTTGGCTACAGTGAGTAAGGCTGTAGTGAATTAGGAAAGATAACATTTATTATAAGTGGGTAATTTCAAGTGAGAGAGAAATAGTATGATGTATAACTAAATATAAACTGATAGCACAAAGGAAAAGGGGTGGAGAGAGACACTGGTAGCCAACAGGCTGCATACTTCTAAGCAATCATTAACTTTTATGTATTCCCTGTGGCAAAGGCCAGGGCAACTCTAACAGGTGTAAGGCTGCAACGTGCTCAATAAAGTGCATGCCAGTCACTAAGAATCCACCAGCTTCGGTCAGCGACTTCAGGAAATCTGCTAGAATCATCTGAAATACAGAATTTCAGGAGAAAATGGCTTAGGCCTGTAATTGGGTCCTCCCTCACACACCGAGTCTCAAAGATGACTTCTTTCCCGCAAAACAAAAATCTATGAGATTCTCAAGGTGGATCGTATGTTTTCCCTGCACTATTTGTTCTCTGCCAAGAAGATAGGATTTTGGTGGAATGTCCATAAGACTACACCTCCCACAATCAGTATCTGCATACTGGTCAGAAAATAACAATTTTTCTTTCCAAATCAAATCCATAGACTATTCTGATACATTTGAAACATTCAAAGATGAACACATTCTAGCTGTGTTCCATCTGGCTTTCAGACAGCTAAAAACGTCAGGGACTGTGAATCAGACCAAGTGTTTCTGGCCAGCAGCCATCCTGGATGGGAAGGCCCTGCGATCGTGGGCTCCAGGGGCTCCAGGGGACTCAGCGCGGGCAGACCCCGGGGGCCTCGCGCCTGACCTACGAGGTCTGCTGCTGTCTTTATCTTTCCCTTCCCCCAGCCAGTTCTGTCTGCCACTTTGGGTTTCTTATTTCAGGCAGAGCAAGTGTGGACCCCTTCTCATCCTTCTTGAGGACTGAGTAGAGAGGAGAAGTGAGTGTGACGCAGTGCACACCAGCTCTCTGGGCTCAGACACCGTGGAAGCGGGTGAGTGAACGCTCATCACACAGTAAATGAGCAGCAGTTACCATGTGCAGTCTCCACGCTGGGTTCCACCCGCATCTTCTGCCCCGACCTCCCGGCTCTCTACCCGTGAACTCCTCTGAAGACCCCCACTAATTACACACACTGGATGAGAGGCAGTATGGAAAAATGCCAAGTGTATGCACAAAGACTAGAAAGATAAATAAAAACTGTCAGTTGTGGTGGCGAGCTCAAGAATGATGTTTAAAAAATCTTTTGTTGTTGTTATTGGGTTGTTTTGATAGTAGAAAATTATTATAAGAATAAGTTATTACAACATGCCCTTCATATATTTCTGAGATTGGAACCTCTCCAAGTATGGGTTCATTTCTGACCTACATCTACATCCTCCCGCTGGACTCCTGTATCACAGGAAAGGAGAAAAAAAAAAGAAATGCAACCAAATACATCACACAGTTCTCTTTTATGGCTGGACTCCCCTAATACAAATCTTTAAGATTTACCAAAATTGGGGCAGAAAGCTCTGCAAGCTTCTATCTATGTAACCTGACATTTACTTTTTTCTCCTGGAAAGAAAAAAAAAAAAAAAAGCCAAACAATGATTAAACACAGAACAGCTGTCTCCTGGCAAAGACAGTGTCCCACAGCACACAGCCACACCCACACCAGAGAAACACACAGCTCCGTCCATCCAGCCCAGCCCACTCGGCTGCCGTAGATTTCCCCAAGGTGCCACTGAGCTCATCCTCTGATGTAAGAGTGGACAGGAGCCACGAGCTGCAGCAGATCAGAATCCGCCACCTCCTGCAGAAAAAGCCAATATGCAACACCCACACTCTCTCCCGATCTCCCCATTCGGGCACAGGACCAGAGCGGAAGTTACCTTGCAGACGGCCGCCTGGAGCACTGCGTCAAAGCCCCCCTCGGGGGCATCGCGGTTCCGGGACACCCTCTGTTTCCGAACCTCCTCGTTGAAGCTGTCAACTCTGTCCGTGAGAGGCAGCAGGTGGCGGAACCCAAAGGAGGGGACGCAGTTTGGAAATAACTTGTAACTACAGAGAAAGAAGAGGACAGTCATTTTTCCATTGTCATCTTTAAACCTTACCTAAGTGTGCTGTGCACTCACTGACTGCCTTGGGAGGCAGCAATAAGCCCTGCCACACACCCTAGGACAGGCATGACAGAGAACAATCACAAACATGCTGCCTCCTCTCTGAACACCCAGCACCAAGTGCAGGCAAGACAGCATGTCCCACACAATGGCTGGGATGAGAGGTCCACAGGTAGAGGAGGTTACAGCAAGCTGCAGCGGCTGGAGGAAGCCTTGAGGTGGGCCTTGAGGGGGCATGGGACCAGGGGATGGGCACGATGGACATGTCCAGTGAGGGCAGTGGAAGGCAAGTTACTCTAGGAAAACAGCTTTTCACATCCATGTGATAAAGGATCCTGTAACCTCTTCCTGTCAACCCACTCAGTGACCACTGAGATGTCCTGGCACACGAACAAAACATTCTTTCTCCTCCTTCACTCCTGTGTAGATGCTTCGATGACAAACAGTTCCTCTAAACACTACAGAAGTCATTTAGAAACTAAGCATATTCAAATGGGAAATTGTATCTGGAAACTCAGAAAGAAGGAAGTATTACATGGCAATAGTATGTACGTTAGTTTCAAGCTTTTCTCCTACAATATTGGGCAATTTCCTCTTCGGTCAGCTATAGAAAACAGAGGAAGGAACCTTCATCCACCCCTGGGAGAAATTCACTCGCCATGACAGAGTTCTAGGAGCTTCAGCCTGATGTAACACTAGTGAAATAGGAAGGCAGCCTTACTACAATTACAAATGGATTCATGAGGTAAAGTGGGGAGAGGAGTCGGGCAGCCAAAGAGTGTGTGCAAGAGTCCTGTGGCAGGAAGGAGACCAAGCAAGCCCAGGGTGCTGTATACAGCGGGAAAAGAGTGAGGACAGGCTGAGAGGCGGTGGGCAGGCAGCCTGGCCCACATGTGCAGGGGCTGTGCCCATGGAAAGGAAGTCTCTTTTAGAACAAAAGATGGAAACAAAGCCTTGTGCATGGGAAGGGAAACAGGCTTAGCAACTGCTTGGAGGACTCTGCCTTCACTACTGCCAAGATGGGCCTCAGCAGACAGGTCTGGGCAGCTGCCCTTGCAGGCCGCGAGGCAGTGCCAGGCTCTCTGTCTCTCCTGTCGGGCTGCAGGCACCACTCCATTCACAGAAGTCACAGCGCGGTGTGGAGCCCTTTCAGCAATCAGCTATGCACAGACCAACCCTCCCTTCTTCCCCACATCTGCGTGAAACCTTGTGCTTGGACAGGCCAGGCCTTTTTAAACCCATGCCTCAGGCCACCTGGACTTTTTTCAATCTCCTCATTCTGTCATAAAGAATGGTAATGGAAATTACACTCCCTCTGGAAGAAGACACTGAGGTGCCACGGTAGCTATCTGACACACCACACGGACAGACCTAAAAGGAAGTAAACACATCCACTCTCTTCCTCCCAGCTCTCACACCCTCTGTGCTGCTATGGCTCATGGTTCAGGACGTCAGATGTGTGTTCACTGTCACAATGGCAGGCAGATTGTGGAAAGGAGAAAGAAATCGAGCAATCGCAGTCAAATGAGAAAGCCAGAAATGCTGTGAGAAATGCAGCGAAAGCTCTGCACTTTTTAAAATCTTCCTTTTCACTCCTGCAAAGAGCAATAAGCAGATACATTTTTACTACGGAAAATCACTGTTAATTAGGAACTAGAAAATGTGCTCACCAAAGAGCAGCTGGGATTACAGGGAATTTGCTAGAACCAAACCACAGACACTTCTTACTGGGATCAGCTTGGCCACACAGACCCCGGGAACATCTCGGCTGTTACTGGAATGGGACGTCACCTCTGGTCAGTAACCTGGCTTCATCCCTGGAACCGCGCTCTGAGAGGCCTAGGGATCTGGCTGTTTTGGGTGTCTCCTGCAGGAAATCATCACGCCCCTGGGTTTTTGTTTTGCTTTGTTTTGGTTTTTTCCCCCAGTACCGGGAATCAAACTCACAACCTTGTGCTTGCCAGGCAGGCGCTGTGCCACTGAGCTAAATCCCCAGCCCCACCCCTGGGGTTTTTGTGCTATAGGATCTAGTTCAGAGCATTTGAAGGGAGCTACTAAATTAAATATTATTAACCAGGAAAACAAAAAAGAAAATATGTATAAAGAGCTGGAGGAGCATGAGAGAGTGTGTGCTCTTGTGTGTGTAAAGTAAATTCAATCTGAAGACACCAGATGTAGGCAAATCGAGGAAACAATGTAATGATGAGAGCAAGACTGTGAAGTAAGAAGGGAGCCTTACTCTAAACATAGAGAAGTTCTAAATAAAATATAATTTTAAAAAATTTAAATAGCCAAAATTGAATGCTTAAAAAGGAAATCCCAAGTACCAAAAATGAAGCAGAAACCAGCCAACAAATGGATGTTCAAGAGGATATTTGAATGAATGGACTGAGGAGCAAGGTAGGAGGGGTCCGAAGATCCGGAGCAGAGGCCATGGTCCTATGCAAGTCTCAGGCCTGTATGAGGCCAAGCCCTGGGACCGGGCTGTCTGCAAACAGATAAGCGCTGCAAACAGCTGCCGAACACTAAACCACCAGAGACAGCAAATCTCTAAGTCACAGGCCTGGGAAAGAGTCACAGGAGCTCACCACCCATTCCAGGGAAAAGAATCATTCATAATAAATTGTAACGCCAGGTCTCAGCAATCAAAACTTACGGGGAAGGAGCCCCCATCTGAGACGTTAAGAGAGAAACCAGTGCCACAGAGAATGCTGAGGGTTCCCGGCAGCAGCAAGCTGAAAACTGTTCTGCAGGAAGCCAACATGCACAGAGCATGTGGCCCTCACATGGAAAACAGCCTCTGATGAAGATGAGCTAACAAAAAGTTATAAACTCCATGAGAAACGAACCACCACAAAGGAATGTCAGCAAATCCAACACACACGCCTAAGGCCCCACAAGCCAAGGAATAGAGAAAACACAGTGTCCTAAAACGCTCCAAAACAGGGATATTCAAGACTTTTGAAAAGAGGAAGGACCACAAATCCAATGCCAGACAGGATATTATTAGAAAAACAAAACAAAACAAAAATTTGAAGGCTCTAAAAAATGGTATGAAATACAGAAGACTCTAAGAAAGAACCAAATAAAAATTACAAAAATAAAAAATACTGGCACTATATGTAATATAACAACCATTGTTAATTTCCTATCATCTTGTTTTGACATTCTGTATTGTTTTTATTGGTTTCTATGTTGTTTTGTTTTTATCTTTGTTGTTGTTCTTTTGTTTTCTTTTCTCTTTAAAATAAAAAATATTCCCATTGGTATTCAAAAGTGAAATTTTAGTATAAGCATTAAACTGAACCTGAAGAACAAAGTGGTACACTGGAAGACATTTCCTATTCTGTAGCTAAGAGAGAAAATGAAAGAAGTAAAAAGTATGGGAGAAAAATGAAGGAACATAAAATTCAGGACGAGAAGGGCCAACAAACATCTAGCAGTGTGCAGGTGAAATGGAGAGAAGGAGAAAGGAAACAGCAGAGAGAAGGTCAGAATAAAGGTGCGCTCTCAGGTGAAACAAGCAAGGTTCTGAGTTCTGTAAATCAAAGGAAATGCAACATGGTCACAGGGCAGTGCATATTGTTACAGAACACATTTAAAGCCATGAGAGAGAAGTACAGCGTCAGACAAACAGCAGACCTCCCATCAGCCACCAAGACGCTAGAAGATGTTGGAATATACCTGCAAGCGCAAAGGAGTTCTGTGACTTCCTGGGAGAAACACATAAAGGGCAAGGAAAAAAAATGAAAGTAATGAAAGAGGAAACCTACTATTACCTCATCTGCAAATACTTATACATGGTCTATATTTAAACAGCAGCCGGATACCTCTATCAAAGAAAAAGTATTCAGAATTGGAAGTAACAAATCCTGTGTCCATGCATATCAGGTGATTCTTCCCACAGGAACTATTTCTAGTAGAACAGCACTTAAACAGTGCTTTAATCTGATGCTTAAACCACTCTATGCCTTTTTTTTTTTCCATGGTGGCCCTGGTACATCTTACTGCAGATGTGACAATTCTGAAGGGATGAGTCCAGGGTTTTGATCCCTTCCTGGGAACATCTGGGACATAGGCAGGAGGAATAATCCTCAAAAAGCCCCAAGCCTACTTGCTGTCCTTCTCTCAGGTGTCCAGCACAGGTGGTTAAACTGTTTCCTGACTGTCTCATTTCCCCAGCAACCCCGGGAGAGCAGCATCTCACTGAAGGTTCCACTGGAGCTTGGGGAGAACTCTGGCTTTCCTCTTCACATGAGCCGGAGGAAAAGAACAGACAAGGATGCCACACAAAGATCTAACATGTAAAACTGGCCAGCTGCAAGACAAGAGGGAGAGGTGGGGACCAAGGTACAAGCCCAGCTTTCCCAGACCTCCTGGGTTTTTAAAAAAACCTCTCGAGGTGTTTTTAAGAAATCGTTTTCAAGAAATCGCATGCCAGGCTTGTGCTGTTCTGTGGGGGCTGATGTTACATGGATGCCATAGGGGTGGATGTGAGCACAAAACATTCAGCCTGCTCACTGAGCTACACAGCAACTTCCTATTGTACTGCCCAGCTTCGAGAAGAGAGATTTCTGTAACTCAGACTTCATGTTTCTCTCAAAACTCCCATTCTTCTCGAGATTTCCTGTCTTGCAAGCAGCTTTGCAGCATGCCTTGTACCATACTCATGGTCTGCAACTGCACCTGCTTGGACACAGAGAATAAGCTCTGAATAAGCAATGTGGCACAGCCATGAATATTTAGACACTGAGCCCTCCGGCCACTCCTTCATCCGCCGCCAGCTCCCAAACTAGCATCTCTGCAGTGAGACACACCCTGTCTGTCTGTGGACTTGGCCCAGTCAGAGCAGAGGGGAAAGAAGTGGATGGACTCGCTGTTCCAGATGAATGGGAAAGAAGCTTTGGTTATGATACCACTGCTCCTGGTTAAGTAGCAAACTCCAACAGGAGGACAGACATTTGGCCTTAGGAGACAGAACCGAGTAATAAGAATGCCAGCTACCCACTACCTCCCGGAGAAGATAAACCCAGCAAATGATGACACCTAGTAGCTCTTGAGACTTAAAAGAACGTAAGACTCCCATCTGCAATCAAACGTTTTCTTGTCTTACTGACCCCCGGGAAGACCTAAGACTTCCTCGAGAGTGGACAAAGCAACCAGGACGATTCAACAGAATACAGTGCTCAGCACATCATCAGCTTGCCCAATCCCCAGCCTTGCTCGGACCTGGGAAGTGCTGAGGCTGCCAAAGATGAGCTTCAGGGAGAGGCAGGCCCAGAGCCTTAGGAACAGCTCCCTCCCCCTTGGCCACAGGAGACCTAGGGTTGGAAGTGATGTTGCAAGATGAAGGAGGCTGGATGTCTGAGTCACCACTTGCAGGAGAGCTGCCTCGGAAAGCTGCTCAGCCCTCATCAGATTCTGTACAAACAGGAAAAACTCCCAGTGTCTTGAGCCAGGGAGACTTGGGGATGGGAAGGCCAGGAGGGCGGGGTGGGAACTGTTACCTCACTCCAGGTGAAGTGTCTGGGGTGCAGTGGGAAGTGGAGGGGAACACGGCATTGCATTTTTTGTGTGTGGGGAATTGAACTCAGGACCTTGCACTTGACCGGGCAGGCACTGTACCACTGCTATATGCCCAGCCCATGGCATGGTATTAATGAGAATGCAGGCTCTAAAGTAGTCTGCCTGGATTCGTTTAACTCATAGGCAAGTTATTTATTCTCTCCATGCCTCAGTTTCATCCTTGAGTCTAGCTATGACTACTCTAAAGACCTCAAGAGGCTGTTACGACACTCAGATGAGACAATCCATATAAAGTGTTTGGCATAATGCCTGACACTTAATAAATTTTAAATCTTGGCTGTTTGTTGTCTAGTGGCTGTACTGGGACCTTATATCCCAAAGTCTCATTAAAATTGAATGTACAGATGAGGCAAGAAAAAGGTGGATGCCACCAGTTATACTGCATAATCCTGTCATTTAAAGGAACAACTGAAAGACTAGAAAAGAAAGAAAACAACCTAGCAGAGGCTGTGTTAGGGCACTGGAGAACACACCCACGCCCCGCAACAAACACTCATGGCAGAGACCTGTTCATCAGGCCCACTTCCTCTTATTCCTGGGCATGGAGCTAAACAAGTGTCTAGTCTCTCACTGGAATTCAGTTCCGTCTAGCAGAATGGCAGACCAGGCCCACTATGCCCTGGGATGCCCGGTCCTCCAGGCATGATGACCTTGAAGCCATGAGTGGAAGACAGCAAAGCCTGCAAGATGGAAGGAACCTGGGTTCCTGAGTCACCACTTGCAGAGGTGTCCACTGGGCAGGAGACTCTATCAGATTTAGGTCACCAAGAAATTGATTTCTAGCAAGTCTGGGCTATGCACTCTATTTTGTTGCAGCACTTGGGAACTCCTGTGCTCCAACAATGTGTCAAATACTTTCTAATCCAGGTACTTGACTTAATGTTGACAAAAATCCATACCTCAAAACATCTGTTTCATCAAGGTAAATTATAGTTATTTATATAAACCATAGGGACAAACTTCAAATTTACCTCCAAGCATCTTAGTCACTCCAAGCAAGGAGAAAGTGCAAGTTGTCCCACCTGGTCCCTTCCCTGTGTCCTGGGCCCAAGACTCTCTGTGGATATTCTTTAAATTCTACTAATGTGAGAAAATAGTGCTGTGTGGGGCGGGTAGGAACCTAAGTGTGCTAAGATCGTTACATCTTCAACCTTGTGACAGTTCACTTCTTTCCACAAGTTGCACCATCATTAATCAGATTAAATACACAGGCTGGTCACTCCTTCCCTCTCCTTCCTTCAAGCTGTCTTCCCACTGCTCCTATCTTGAGCTACCCAAAAGAAAGACAGCGGCCACTTACCCAGTGCATGGATTGGTCTGGTACCTCGGTGCCGTGTAGGAGAAAGGAGAGATGTCCTTGTCAACGAAAGACCCAAAACCCAACCGGAAGTTGCTGGTGAGCTTCCTCATTTCTTCAGCAAGCACAGTGCCCAGGCTCCGAATATTCTCCAGGTCATCCTTCATGGATAGGGAGAGGTCCATCAGGTAGTACAGGTCCACAGGGTAGTCCTCCACTTGGCGGACCTGCAGCCGGAACGTTGCCTGGTCACCTGTGCCAACAGAGATGTTATGCATATTAGATGCCCGGTAACCTGCTGGGCAGAAATGAAGGACTGCTTCAAAGCTGCTCCATGTCTTACTTTTTCTTTAGTGATACTGTGCCTCCTAGGAGAAATGTTCTCTTGGAAGTGGAGTGCCTAAAGGAAACGGTTGCTGAGGGGGGAATCTTGGACTCTTCTGCCCAAACACTTGTTTCAGTGTTTCCAAAGGAAGCCTTGCAACCATCAGCCTCCTCAACTAAGGTGTTCTGTTTTCTTAGCAGCAAAAGACCCTCAGGCAGTTGGTAGACAGTGAACCAGACAATTCCACGAAAGCAAAGTGGACTGGAGAGCAGCCCATCAAACACATGCCAGAGAAAGACCCAGACCAGATGGAAATGGGGTGTGAAATTGCCAGCAAGGAAGGAATTAACAAAAGAGAGCTTGGGCCCAGTATGGTGGTCCATGTCTATACTCCCACTCTGGGAGGCTAAGGCAGAAGAGAGTGACAAGTTCAAGCCCAGCCCAAGCAATTTAGTCTCTTAAAAGTGGCTAGGGATGTAGCTCAGTGTGAAGGCCCTGGGTTCAGTCCCCATTACTGGGTTAGGGTGAGGTTTAGACATGAATAAAAACTAGATGGGGAAGAGACAGATAGGCAAGTAAAGGGACAGTAAGTGACAAAGAGAGTGACTTAAAATACCCCAAAGAAAAAAGTAGTTAGGCCTGTGCTATCTCACTCACCTCTACTTACATCTCTTCAGCCATTCACCAGACAACAGTATTTAGTTCTTGGGCGTATTTGGTCCTTGGGGACATCATAAACACAACTCATTCTCATCAGAAATTACATGTATCAACTGGGTGTGGTAGCACACGTTTGTAATCCTGCACTGACAGGCCAAGGCAGCAGGATCACAAGTTTGAGCCTAGCCTGGGCACCTTAGCAACTTAGTGAGACCCTCTCTTGTAATAAAGAATAAAAAAGGGGCTGAAGCTGCAGCTCAGTGCAAGGGCCCTGGGTTCAATACGCAGTACCTCCGAAGAGAAAAAAAAAAAAAAGATATAGTAAATACAGGAAGATGGAGTACAAATTTTAGTTTCATTTTTTAAAACCTGAAAAAAGAAGAGAAAAAGAACAGCAATACCAGAAGAACAGAAAAAGAAAAATAGATTTGTTTACTTACTACAAGAAAGATAAAATGATTTCTGGTTCTATAATAAGAAAGCCCACATATAAGGAAATGGGAGTTAGTTCAGAGGGAGAGGATGGGAGACAAGCCAGGGTCTGAGAGGTGTAGCCTTTGCTACCCAGGTTTATAGAGGGGCTCAAGTCAGGGCAGCTCAATTGCTAGCAGACCCACATAGGGGAAATGCTCCCTAAATCATCTCATAATTTCTACAAACAAATCACTTAGAACCAATTTAAGGATTCAATTCACACCGCACAATTCAGTCCACCCTAGGCTCGTTAGCCTCTTCTGAGCACCGACACATATCTTGTTCATTCACAGCAGAACTGATCACGTGCTATCTTGTCTGTTTAGAGCTGCACCAGCCAAAGTGACCTTGCTCTGAGCAATAGCTCCGCTCCTGATTGGCCATAGCCACACCTCCGAGAAGCCAATCATTAGCCTTCAGCTGACACTCAATGAGTGATTGCTTCAGGGCTCCTGCAGAACAGAGAATGAAATTCTCTTGCTCTTCTCTCACTGCAGACAGGCACATTTCAAGAGGTAGACCAGGAAGAATCCAGTGATCAAAAGATTTTAGTTTAAGTTGCAGCTCTGTCCCTCCATTAGGGGTGCAACCTAGGCCTGTTTCTCTACATGTCAAATGCAAACAGCAACAGTGCCCACTGCACTGATTGAGGCTGCATGCTCTGGTGTGGGAGAGGGGTGCTTTGTGCTGATAAAGGCTTGCACACAGGAAGTACAATTATGATAATTACTATTTGTAGCCACAGTTGCAGCTCCAAGCCTGCCTCCCTGACTTGTCTTTGTGTGTATTATTTGAGCTGCCTCAAGATTGATGTTGTTTGAGTTGCTGATTGGTATGAGCCTATTTTTAAAAACCATCAGAGTCTGACTCAAACAGAAGAATGTTCAAGATTTCTTCCAGAATGAGCTCTGGACTGCTGCCGTGCGTCTCTGGCTCGGATCAGGCAGACAGGGTCCTTTGGATGCCAGGTCTCGGTGGGGGAGAGGTGGGGGGGGTGGTATTCCGACAGGCAGAACCACCTTGGGCTATGCAGGCCCCACAGACCCAGAATGGCATAAACTTGCAATCCCAACTCTTCCACTCAACTCCATGGCCTTTGCAGCGCCTCCTGCATTTTCCAATACCTGCTCACCTTCCCCCAAAGCTTCCAGCCACACCTTCATTCATCCAGAATCGACTTTTACCTTTCTGCGGAGGATGAATAATTAACATATAGGTGCCCCAGGTGCAGAATTGTGGAGGGTGCCTGGCTGGCTTAGACTCAGAGGCCAGGAGGCAGCCCCGGCACAGCAGCAACGCTAAGCTTAGAAAAGGGAAAGCTGGGCTTCTAACCCAGGCCTGGTCACGAAGACTCAGAAGACCTCAGGCTCCTCTACACTTGCTGCTCAGTCTCTGCTTCAGTAAAAGGAGGAAAATATTCATCAGTGCGGGAGTAAATGAGATTACATATATGATACATAACTCAATTCCGCCAGAAGTCAATTATTAAAACAATTTCCTGTCGGGGTAACAAAAGAAAAACTGCCAGAAACTTGAGTTTGACTAGCTACAGTCCTGGGCACACACATTTAACTTCAAATGTCCCAGACCTAAGGCAAAGAGGGAAATATGATGTCCTTCTGCTGGGAGGGTTATCTACTAAGAAATGAGAAATTGTTTTCTTTCTTTTCTTTATTTTTCAGTGTTGGAGGTTGAACATAGAACCGCATGCTTGCGAACCAAACACATAACCACTGCCCACATCCCCAGCCCAGAAATGAGCAATCTCTTGGTATTAAATTCTAAGAGAACTTGATCACCGCAAAAACATACCCACACGAATGCATGCATGCATACACACACACACACACACACACACACACAGGCTTCACACGTTGAAAGGAAGTATTTTTCCCATTCTCCAAAAAGGGAAGGATGTAAGACTGAAGTCAGTATCACTTGTGCTCTGAGGAGGGTTTGCTGGCACCTTTACGAAGCTTGATTTTAAATGGCAGGAACTCCTGAGTGAGCGCTGGTAAAGCGGCATGCTCGGTCAGCAGGTTTCAGGGGAAGGACCTGGCTTGGGTGGCCAGCACCCTGACTCCTAGCAGAGAAGCCTCCAGCGTTAGCAGCCTGGCACGCAGGGAGACGGTCTAGGCACTTTGCCCATCCTGGGTAACTTCCAGAACCACACCTGCTCACATGCACCCCTCACTGCCACCCTTTCCAGACAGTGGCTCTCCCACACTGCCTGGAACCTTAAACCTGTGTGCTTCCAAAGCCCTTCTCACCTCCAGCAGCAGGGCTGGTCTGTCCCTGTCTGTGGCAGCACCATCCCAGGCCTCGTGCCTGGATTTGTCATTCCCCGCTGCCTCCCTCCCAACCTGGGTCCCCTGCAGGCTCGCAACTCTTCTTTCTGGGGTGGTTCCACATAATCCCGGCCTCAGGCCAGCAGTGGGATCAGAGAAACAGGATAAAGCAGATGCCACAGCTAAGCGGGTCCCCTGCACCTGGGAGGATGAGGCTCCCTCAAGCAGCCCCTCTCGCACCCTCCGGTTTCTGTTTCAAAGCACCCAGCTCTGGCTGCATTTTGCACGAAATTCCTGTCACTGATCCACGATTAAGCGCAGTTTCTCCGGCTGAAATCAAGTATCAACTAGCAGTCAACTTGAAATGCATTTGTAATGCTTGCTTCCCTCTGCCCTCCCTTCAGTAAAAAGTAAAAGGTTAACTTTTTCCTTAGGGACATGTATCAGACAACAAACATTTCTGGAGAATTCTAGCAGAAACATTTAAAACTGATTTTTTTTAAGCCACAAAGTAGTTTTCAGCAGATAAAGTCTTGTCGACCCCACATAACTGAGTGGCTTTTGATTCCTTAGAATTCCCTTCAGTGCAAGAAGCTGAAATAAACAAGGGAAACAGAAATTATCTGTGCAATACAGCTGAAGAGCGAATTAGGGCCCTGGTACCCACTTTTGAAAATGAACTTACAGCACCTCTGTGAGCTACAGAAGGAGGCATTTCACATCCTGAAATTAAATCCAGATCTAGCACCAGAAAATTGCTTCCCTGATCTAAACAGGCTACTGTGTGAGCTTGCACCCCCTCCCACCTCAGAATACTGGACTGACTCTGGACAGAGGTCAAGATGTCACGGAACATGTCATTTGACGACATGGCGGCCTCTGCAGTGTCTGCCTCCAAGCAGCAGGCCCTAGGTCTACAGTTTGCTTTAAAAGAACCCCTCGTGCATCCATGGAGAACTCCTTCACCTTTGTGAGCAGGTACATTATCAGTCTGGTAAATGGGGGGACAACATGCATCCTGGTCCCTCCCTGGGAGGAGCGGGGAGAAAAGCCCTTACTCAGGGGCTGGTAGAAGCACATCTCAAAAGTGGCAATCCCCTGTAGCTCTGCCAGTGTTCCTGACCAACGTCAATTTCCTGGCCTTGAGAACATTCTCTGGTTACCTCCGCCGTTCATCACTGGGTACAGCTCAGGAGATTATGTGGAGAATCTCTACCATTTCTACAACTCCTTGTGCATCCAAAATTATTTCAAAAGAAAGTTTAAGATAATAAAAAAAAGCTAACTATCAAGGGTCATTTTAAGAGGCTTAGGGATTGAAGCAAACAATGATTTTCAGAAACCCTTTCTAGTTATCCCAGTGTTCCAAAACCACCGCTAGCTTTTGACCATCTCAGCAAGACTTACTTTGAAGTTTATGTCTTGTCTTAAGGATTTTATGTCTGTTGTTGGGGATTTTTCTAAAAAAGTTCTTATCCTGACATATAGTTCCCAGTATTGAAATAAAATGGAAAACACGATCCTGTTTTTATACAAAATCCTACTTAAAATTTGGCAGTTCTTCAAAAAGTTAAATATAGAATTACTACACAATCCAGCAATTCTACTCCTAGCTATACATCCAAGATTATTGAAAACATATGTCCTCATAAAAACTTGTACACAAGTGTTCATAATTATCCAAAAGTAGAAACAGCCTAAGTGCCCATCAACTGAAATGTGGTATAACTATGTAAGTAAGCAAAATGGAATATTATTTGGCCATAAAAAAGAATTAAATAAATTTTACAAAATGGATGACTGCATGGTCACATGGTCACATGTGACATGAGGCACAGGCAAAATCGTAGAGCTGGCGAGAGGGTTAGTGGCTGCCAGTGGCTGAATGAGGAAGGGAGGGGGGAGAGGATAAAGAACAACTGTTACTGGGCACTGGGTTTCTTTATGGGGCAACAAAAATGTTGTGGAATTAGATAGTGGTGATATTTATATAATCTCCCACATACATTAAAAATCACTTTAAAGCAATGAATTTTAGGGTGCGTGAATTAGATCTCAATTTTTTTTTTAAATTAAAGACTTCTGTTTAGAAAAGGATGCTGGCTTCCCTCCCACCCTCCCTTTCTCTTCAGACTTATCCTGGAACAATTGTCTTCCGTATATGCTGAGGCTTGTATGGGGCTGGCAAAGTGTTATATTTCACTCAACAAATAGCTATTATGGAGCACGGGGGCAGGGCGAGGGGAAGGCACAGTAGCATTTCTGAAAGAACATAATGGAAAAACCAGTCCCTACACACCTGAGAGCCCTCTTCAGAAACAGGGGGATTTCCCCAAAGTAAACACGCACCAAAAACTTTGCTAAGTACAGCACACCATTCCTTCCTTCGCCCAAATAAACGGCATTATCCAGAATTCCTCTTTATAAATACTAGATTTACATTTTCAAAATGTTACTAGGTGGTCTTCACAGGGCAGCCAGCCCCTGCCTCAGCCTCCCAGCCCTGAGCTCCCCACCTTGCAAGGCCTGACCTGCACAGAGCACCTACATTTTGTATAAACACAGGATCGTGTTGTCCATGTTATTTCCAATATGGGAAACTATCACCATGCTTAGCTGGAGAGGCGACTAGAATTGAGCATAGACTGAGCTTTATGTGCAGAAACCTGCCGTTGTTCCAGCTGTTTCCTTGACTCTTCTGCAGGGCCGTTTTAAAAGCCAGGTAGTGGACAGTGAAACGACACGGCGTCTCTGTTCACAGTCACACCTTAACACTGACTCTGTGACATCCACTTCTCTCCCCAACTAAATCCCCCAAGACGAGGACGGCTGCCACAGAGCAGATTTCCTGAAGAGAACCCTACAGCCTCTGTGAGTTCTAGATTCAGCACTCCAGAAATGCAAGCCAGAAACCTCCCAGGATGGTAGCTGAAACTACAAACCCTTCAGGGGTGTGAACTGTGGCCCTTATTTTCAAACATTAGTGAATGAGAACAGCACACAAGTACAAATAAATTACAACTGTAAGTAAATGGAAAACATGAACATATGTAAACGGACAAAAGGGTAAAGTAAAAAATTAAAACAATAGTGTTAAGGTGGGTGATTTTTCTAGAATTTCTTTTAAATTACTGTTCTACTGTTCATTTGACAAGGGAGGCACAGAGTTGACATTAGCTGGTGGCTATTCCTGTACCTACAGGAATACATTAGTTGATAACCATCCCACAAAGGGCTGTGAGGGTACCGGCCTGTCTTAGCTTGGTGCTCACTGTATCAATCAGTTGAATGCTGCTCAGAGTAAGGAGATTTGTAAAATCCTACCTTCAATTAACCCCGGCTCTAATCCCTGAGCAGATGATCTAGCAGTCTGTGCTTTATCCACTGCGGCCTACTTACACCCTTCTTTTTCTTAGTTTTGAGGCAAAATCAAACATTCACTGAATACGTGATAACTCGGAGCTCATTCCAAAACAGCACATGGTACAGAACCACAGAGATGGAACAATAAACCAGGCATGGTGGTGCACACCTGTAATCCCAGCACTCTGGGAGGCTGAGGGAAGAAGATCACTGGGCAACTCAGCAACTTAGTGAGACTCTGTCTCAAAATAAAGAATAAATAAAAAAAAAAAAAGGTTGGGGATGTTGCTCTGTGCAAAGGTCCTGGTTCAATACCTAGTGTTGCCAAAAAACAAAATAAAAAGAGTAATAAGAACAACAGCTACAACAAAAGGAGCTTTCCTGAGTGTCACCATGTGCGGTACTGCACCAAACCCACTTCTGGGGCCCTGAGCCTCCCCATTCAAACCCGCACCTGGCAGCTTTGGACATGACCCTTTCAAAATAGTAATTTTCGCTTTTTAAAGTTCTTTTGTATACAGAGTCTCATGAAAGCCTCTAAACAAGCCAGAAGAAATGAAGGTTCAAAAAAGAACCGATGGGATATGGAAAGATCAGCCCCCTCCCAACAGTATGATCCTTTCCAACGTCGTCACATACAGATCCAGGCTTCGAGGCCACAAGGGTTCTGCTGTGCAGAGTATTCCACAACAGAGGTGGGGAACTAGAAACAACCACGGGTTCAGGCAGGAAGGCCTGCAATGGAATTGGATCTGCCATGTACTGACTGAGAGACCTCCGCAGGGGGTTTTCTCGTGTGTAGGATGATTCTAGCTCCCTCGGAGTAGGTCAAACCTTTGGCAATTAGCAGATGTACAAAACTTGTCAGGTTCTTTACACTGCCATCACCTTTGCGGCTTGCAAGGGCTCAGGGATCATGGAACAAAGTATCTCTACTCTAAAAGTTTGTCCCTGCAGAATGTCAGTGAATTAAAGGGATGTTGCTGACACAGAGAAATAGTTTTTCTAAGAAGTAACACTTTTCTGGAGCAACTTAAATTAACTAAGGAGTAAATCCACCAGCATTCTCCCAGAAAAAGCAATAGCATTATTTACACAGGTAGAAAGAGCCCAAATGCCCATCATAGATGAACAGATAAATAAATGTGGCATATATTACAATGGAGTATTCTGCTTTAAAGAGAGGGAAATCCGTGTGCTATAATAGGGCCGAACCTTGACAATGTTATGCTAATTGACACCTAAAGACAGATATGATGTACCAATTTGCTTCTAAGAAGTACCTAGGACAGTCAAGTTCAGAGATGGACAGTGGAAGACAGGTTATCAGGCTGGTGAAAAGAAAGAATGAGGAACAGCTGCCTAAGGAACAGCATCCTTCTGCTTGGATGCTGAAAAAGTTTTGGAACAAGAGAGTGGTGATGACGTACAATATGGTAAACTTCATTGTCCATGTAAAAATGGTTAAAATGAGCCTGATGCAGTGGTGCACAGCTGTAATCCCAGCTACTGGGGTTTAGGGTAGCGGCTAACTTGGGAGAATTACAAGTTCAAGACCAGCCTGGGCAGCTGACCAGCCTGTTTCAAAATATAAATTTAAAAAGGAGTACAGTCAGGCATGGTGGCACACGCCTGTAACCCCGGCACTTGGGAGGCTGTGACAGGAAGATCACTGCGCCAGTGATCTTTCCATATTGACGCCAGTCTGGGCTACAAAGTGAACTCAAGGCCAGCCTGAACTACATAGAAGAACTTGTCTGAAAAAAAAAAAAAAAAAAAAAAAAAAGGAGTACAATGTAGCTCAGGGATAGCGAACTTGCCCTATGCCCTATATGCATGAGGCTCAGTAACAAATACACCGGGGGCTAAAATGATAA
Source organism: Chinchilla lanigera (assembly GCF_000276665.1). Taxonomy (NCBI): domain Eukaryota; kingdom Metazoa; phylum Chordata; class Mammalia; order Rodentia; family Chinchillidae; genus Chinchilla; species Chinchilla lanigera. The sequence goes on from NW_004955427.1 coordinate 23,930,472, forward strand.
ATTTTATCTTACACTAATTCTCCCACATTTTTCAAAAACTGCAAAGATCCATACACAGATGACTGTGCTCTGTCTCCCCACACTCTCCACCAAACCTAGGCTGTCCAGCCCATCCTAAGAGCAACTCACCTGGCCGGAGGTCCACAGCCACCTCCTGCGGTGCCATCTGAATGACATCTGCGCCCGAGGAACTGGAGCCCTCACTGCTGAGGGGCAGGCTGCGCAGGATCCGTGTGCTGCTGGCCGGACTCTCGATCTCGCCACCACAGCCGTTCTGGAGGAGGTTCACCCGCAGGTCACACCGGGAGGTGACTGACCGTGAGTTGCCAAAGACCTGGGTGGGGAAACAGAGGCACAGGGCAGGAGGTGGTCAGAGTTTCTCTCCAGCACAACTCCACATTCCATCTGCATTACTGAAATTGGAGACACTGATAATCCCCATCCCATATGCCTCACCGAGGATTAGGAGAGCAAACTGAGGTGCTGGATGAGAAAGCATTTGTAAACCGCAAGCACTTCAAAAAAATGTTTGATTTTAGCTGGGTGTGGTGGTGCATACCTGTAATTCCAGCACTCTGGGAGGCTGAGGCAGGACGATTACAGATTTGAGCCCAGCCTGGGCAATTTAGCCATGGACAGAGGACTAATATCAAGAATATATAAAGAACTCAAAAAAATTAGACCCCTCCTAAAATAAAAGACCCAATCAAAAACTGTGCAGCTGAGATGAAAAGATACTTCTCAGAAGTACAAATGGCCAATAAATATGTGAAACAATGCTCGTCATCTCTGCCCATCAGAGAAATGCAAATTAAAACTACAGAGATAGTATCTTACTCCAGAAAGAGCAGCTATCATCAAAAAATAATAATAACAAACGCTGGCAAGGATCTAGGGAAGAAAGGAACCGTACTACATTGGTGGAAATGTAAACTAGTACAACTACCATGGAAGTCAGTGTGGAGATTCCTCAAAACACTAACAATAGAAATTCCATTTGACCTAGCTACTCCACTTCTAGATATTTTCCCAAAAGAATTAAAATCATATTATAAAGACACACACCCATGTTTACAGCAGCACAATTCATAATAGCTAGGTTTTGGAAACAGCACACATGCCCAGATGAATGGATAAGGACACTGTGATGTTTATACACAAAAGAGTACTACGCTGTCATAAAAAGATAAACTTGAGGCACTAGTAGGTAAATGGATACAATGTGAGAACATAATACTGTTAAATAAGTCAGACTCACAGTTCAAATATCACATGGTTTCCCATATATATGAGAAACAATACATAGTAGAGAATTTCACCCAAGCTTCTCAGACATCCTGCTCCATGGGATCCATCCCCCATCCCCACCCCCAGTGCTGAGGATTGAACATAGGGCCTTGCACATGCTAGGTAAGTGATCTGCCACTGATCCACATAACCCTAGTCACAAGGGCTCCCCCAGGTACGGATGTCTCTGGCATATTCCAAAGCAGCCACAACTGACTCCAGCCATAGGGTCCTTTTGCCCAGGAAAGGGACAGAGTGTGCTGCAGACCCCTGCAGGGAATGTCAACCCACGAGACCAAGAGCATCTACCTCTTCCCTGAGCTCCTTTCTAGATAGTTTAACTCTGAACAAGGACAAATGCCCATTTAAAAAGAGGAAATCAAAACCACAGAGACCAAGGTCATATCTTCTGATGCTTATGACCTTCCAAGTGCATCAATATAAATCAAGAGAATGTCTCACTAGCCACATTTCTAAGTGCCAGAGTCAACGGATGCAGATGCCTCCAATTATAAACCCTGGAAGAAAAAACTCACGATGAAGAAAATCCTACTCCCATGCCATCTGGACGTGAAATGTCCTGGAAGCTCCAGGCCCCAGAGACCTGATGCTGGCCCTCTGCCAGACGGCGGAACCTAGCACATTCCAAGCGCATCTCAGGCCTCAGCCCTCTTTCACAGGAACCGGAGGTCTATAGACCTCAGGCCATCCAAGGAGCTGGAGTGCTCTGGCCCTGGTGGCCTAGGCTCAAGTTTGGTGCTTTTCACCATCTGCTTCCATTGCAGCAAGGCTCCTGCAGATTCCACAGCTAGAAATGACTGGGCCGACTCCCTGCCTCTCAGTGCAGTACTTCTCCACTGCCCTGGGTGCAGAAATATCCCTGCCATCTACCAAACTCAAAGGACAGCCGCTTCATACAAAGGTACAGAGTGGGCTCTCAGGGAAGGACCGGGAGGGTTCTTATTTCAATAAGGACAAGTGGGCACAAGCTGCAGAATGGGCTTCTAATGGCCACAGCACAACTGCTCGGAGGCCCTTGGTGCTGTGGGCTGGCAGGGTTTTCAGTGCCTAAGTGACAGTCCTCCAAGATCTCCAGAAATGCCCGCAGCAAACTCTCCAAGACACACACAGATCCATGTTACAGGCAAGTGGCCAAGAACAGGAACTTGAAGTATCCATGGTGACCTTTTTTTTTTTTTTGGTGGTACTGAAGCTTGAACCCAGGATCTTCTCACTGAACTAAATCCTCAATCTTTTTTTTGGTATTTTATTTTGGGATAGCACCTCAATATATTGCTGAACTGCCCATGCTGGCTTGAGTTTGCAATCCTCCTACTTCAGACGCCCCCAAGTTCTGGGGTTATAGGCATGTGCCACTGTGCCCAGCTACCTTGGTGGCTTTTGACACTGTGGTAATGGCAAAAGAAAGGGAAGAGACAGCTACCCAACTATGTCGCTTTAGTTTTAGTTCAAGCTTTAGTTTGAACCTGCTGTAGACCATGCGGTCACTACTTATTACACCACACTGCCTCCCTGTGCATGCTGTTAATTAAAATCCTCTTCCCAGCCAGGCACAGGATCACATGTCTGTCATTCCAGCACTCTGGGAGGCAGAGGTGGGAGGATCACAAATTCAAGCCCAGCCTGAGCAACTTAGCGACTTAGGGAGACCCCATCTCAAAATAAAAAATCAAAAATTGGCTATACCACACAACAAAAATCTCTTTCTCCACAGTGAGAGTGCTCAGGGCAGTTTAGCAGCATGGCACGAAGGCCCGTGTTCAGGTTCCCCTGTGAACAACACCGGCCAACCGCTGCTGAAGCTGGTAACTCCAACGAGATGTGGTACTGTTTTAGGTGTTTTAGGTAAAGGACACATTTCTGTGTGTTTTAAAACGGTGGAAGAGGGCGACAGTGCAAGCCCTGGAAGAGCGCAGAAAGGACAGGCTCTCGGGATGCGGGGTTGCAGGCGGACAGCCCAGGTGGGAAGCGGGCACCAGCGGGACTGGCCGCCTCCATGCTGCTTCTCACTGCACATGGTAGGCCAGGTACCCTGCCGCCCGCCTGGCAAAGCCTGTGTGGGTCTGAAGGGAAGGCAATGAGTGACAAACCCAAGTGGGCGTCATGGGCCAGCAGCACACTGCCACACACACTCCTAGCCTGGGGCATAGGAAGTCCCTCTGCCAGCTTTCAGTCGGCTCCTTTAAGTCACCAACCAATGTCTAGGAGGCCTCTGCAACAGGTCAACGTTATTCTGTTCATTTGGTTCAAACACAGAGACATGCTTTTTTTTTTTGTCCTTTTAAGACAGGATCTCCCTATGCAGTTCAGGCTGGCCTTGAGCTCACTTTGTAGCTCAAGCTGGCCTCAAACCCATGGCGATCCTCCTGCCTCAGCCTCCTGAGTGCTGGGATTACAGGTGTGTACCACCACACCTGGTGAGATGTGTTCTTAAACAATCAATATTTTAGGGGCTGGGGATTTAGCTCAGCGGCACAGCGCCTGCCTGTCAAGCGCGAGGTCGTTGAGTTCGATTCCCGGTACAAAAAAAAAAACCAAAAAAAACCAAAAATCAATATTTTATTGTGAGCTGGATTCAACACTGATTTTTCACATGAGCTCCCCAGCTCGAAGGAAAACACAGTCATCATTACCTTCCCTGCCACCAGCCTTCCCCAGAAGGGCTATCCCGCTTCCTGGCCTCTCCTCTGCCTCCCTCCTCATCCCCTACCCCTCCTTCCATCTTCCCCACATTTGCTCCAAGGCCAGGCAGCAGCAAGGTGTCCCCCAGGCATCCAATGCCCTCAGGCCCGCTGTTCTCCCACAGCGTCTCAGCATGTGGTGGCCTCGCCTAGCCTAGGACTCCTCCTGCTGGACTTCACAGAGGCCTGGTACTGTGCCTTTTGTCCTCTCTGGGGGCATTGACCCCAGATGTCCTCCTGCATGCATCACTGGACTGATGCCTACAACACAGGCTGCTGGTCTACCCACGCACCTGTCATTCCTGACACACGGCTGAGCAGGTCTTCCCATTCTCACTGCAGTTAGGTGGAGCAATGGGGCTGAGTTTTAAGCAGGAAATGGGGACAGAAGGAATGTGGGCCATCCTGGTCCTTGCCGTGAGAATACCCGCACAGTGTTCCGTACACGTGCCTTGGCAGAACTGGCTGGGCATGAGCCGTGGGGATGGTGCTCTGGGATCCACACAGAGATAGGCAGAGACCCTGTCAGGGACCTGGCCCTGCTGGTGGCCACACTGCAGCCCTCCACGGACTTCCCATCACCTGCTCTCTGTGGTCCTTACTCCTGGGATGCCTCCCAGGATGTGGTTACAAAGGCACCAGCTGTACTTATTCTAAGGAGCAGGGGATCAAAGCCACTCCTGGCTCTATGACTCTAGCCCCTGACACACAGTCAGGCCCTGAAAGAAGCTCACCACAGGCAAGACAGCCAGCCACCTTGCAAGGCAGCAGCCTAGGAAGGTCTGCAGCCCAGAGTGTGGCTCCGCTTGAGCAGAGAGGGAACCCAGTGGAGTATAGGGAACCTGGCTGGGACAGTGATCTGCTCCTTAGGACAACCTCATTCACCGTCAGTACCAGGAGGTCAGACTCCAGGGAGAACTAGTACAAGAAAGAAGAAACTTAAACAGAGCCCCCCGCTTCTCTGCCCCATTCTACTGGCCACATTTCACCAGGAAATGCTATGGACGACAGCAGCAGTTTCCTGGATAACTCACTTGGTCATTGCGGGGCACACAGACGTCTAGCAGCCCCCACCCCCCACCCGCTATTTATTCTTCTCACAGCACGGTGCCAGCAGGGCAGAAGGGTAGGACAGGCCACTTTCATTTCACGCACTGAGAAAGGAAGAGTCGATCATGGCAAAGCTGAGATTCAAATTCTGGCTTTCTAATTCAGTTTGTTTAACAGGTGTGCTGGCTTGTGTCTAGATATCTCCTGGAAACCTCATGCAGTCACAGGTGGGGCTTTCTCAGACATGCCTGAATCTAGAGTGTGTGGTGCTGGGACTGACTCATGGTGCAATGCTAGGCTCAAGGGCACTAGGATTAGGGTGTGAGTGCTACCTACCCTGAGGAGCCTGGGAAAGATAAAAGTGGCAGAAAGATGCTGTCAAGGTCCCTGTTGTTTTGCTACCTTCTACCCACCATGCACTGTTGCCCCTCTGCCATGTACCACCCTCCCTTGGAGCCAGCCAATTATGGACTGAAACCTCTACAAACTGTGAGCTAAATAAAACTTTCCCCATTTAACTCTGGGCAGCAGGTATTTTGTCTTAGCAATGAGAGAAAAGTAAGACAACAGACCTCTTATCAAAAATGAATTCCAACCAGATTCTTAGATGGATACTGAGGATGCCAAGACAAATAAGACAGTTTAGTTCCTCAAAAAGATGATGGTTTTTAGGTAGCAACAGGGGTGAAGACAAATCACCCGTAAAAGGTTATAGGTGCTAAAGAAGGGACACAGAGTATGAGGAGACAAAGAGGGTCATGGCCCAAATGCAATAAATAGCTGTATAGTGAGCTAAATAGCTTCAACTAACATTTATTGAGCAAGTACTATGTGCTAGATACCTTCTGGGTACAACAAAGAGGTAAAACCCCTGCCCTAATAGTTCAGCAGAGAGAGTTTCCATTCTCATATCAAATAAATGGATGGACAGATGGACAGGTGGACAGATGGATGGAAGAACAGATAGAGTCGTGTCTGAGAGGAAACCAGGTAAGCTTTCACACAGTACATGTCTTCAAAGCTGGAGCATGCAAGTGACAGGAAGGTAATACTGGGAAGGCCCTAACGGGGGAAGGAAGAGTATAGGAATCATGAGGGCTTCATCAGGAGGAACCCTGGGATCCTCATGCTGTTCCTTCTGATGAAGGAAAAAGGTTTGGAGAAGGTGAGGGAAGAAAGGGCAGGAAAGAAGGGACCTCACAACTTTGATCTGGCATGCAAGTCACAGGAAACCAGAACAGGTTTTAAAGAAGGTTATAACAAAGGCACTACTATTAAGTACAAATGCAATGAAGGGCTTATCCACTGCAGACAGTCTGCTCTCAGAGGAACCTGATGGGGCATCTTCCTGCTGGGAAAAGGTGCTAGAGAGCCCATGTGGCAACAAACAAGTCGTGCAGTCTAAAGAAAAGAGCCTGGGCTCGGAAGCCAAAGCAGACAGATACGAACGAGGCTCTTTATGTCTCTGAGGCTCAGACTGTCACCAATAAAGCAGGTGTGTTAGCCAAGCATGGTGGCGCATGCCTGTAACCCTAGCACTCTTGAGGCAGAGGCAGAAGGATCTCAAGTCCAAGCTCAGCCCGTGCAGCTTAGCAATTTAGCAACACCATGTCTCAAAATTTAAAAAAGGGCTGGGAGGTGACCCAGTGCACAGGCCCTGGGTTCAGTCCCCAGAGTGTGCCACCACACGTGAGGGAGGAGCTGCGAGAATCAGAGACACTGTGTACAATGCACACTGTGGCATGCAGCAGGGGTTCCCACACAATTATTAGCCACCGTAGCTTAAGGAAATCACTAGACCTCTAAGCTTTCCTGCATGGAGAATAATCCTAGTCATACAGACTGAGCCGGTCCAAAGCAGCGAGTCTTGGGTTCCTCTACAAATAACTATAACGATGCAACTCACACAGGGAGGCCTTATGCGCTGTGGTTCAGACAACAGTTCAGACAAGTGACCCAGAAACTTCCTTAAAGACAAGAAGCTTAGAAATGGATCTTTTCCTGGTTAGCCTAGCAAACCCTGATAGCTGCGTTGCTTATGGCAGCAACATGCCTAACATCACCCAAACTTGTAGCCCTTCCTATAGTACTTTCAGCAATGGTAGCTGTTATACTGAATGACTGACTGACTGATCGCAGTATTGGGGATGGAACCCAGGCCCTTCCTTACACATGCCAGACAAGCATCTACTACTGAGCTACATCCTTGTTACTTTTAAACCAAACCATTCCACAAAGGTCAATAAGCAACATCAACTCCACACTGTGAGCTGAAGTTCTCTGAGGAAGCCGCACCTATGTTACAGATTCTGCAGACTGCTCGACCTTGGCTGAGTAGACTGCTGTGACTGTGGAGAGATGGAATGTTGTAGGTCGAGAGCCAAAATTATCTTGGGCTATTTTAGGCCCTTTAATAGCCATGTACCATAACTTCTGTTTCTGACCTAATATTCTCGTGACTAATAAAGAATTCACCACTAAGTTTAGCAGACCTCTAGCTCCACCAACCCTAAAGCTCAGAATGCCACAAGCCAACACCTGAGGCCTGTGGAAGAGATTTCCCTACCTTGCTATGGCCACCCAGATGAATTTGCTCCCAGGCACTGGGAAATGCCATAACTTATGACTCTCTTTTGTTCTGTGACTATAAAAGTTCACACTGCCTCTTCCACAGCAGAACATGTCACTCAGGGTAACTTGAATCCGTGCTCTGAGGCTATGGTCATTCATATTTGGCGCATTATAAAATTTTCTTTTTTCTTTTAAAGCAGAGACATTATTTTACAGGGGTACCACCCACCCAAGGCATGCTTTGAATTGTTACACAGCACACTCACTTCACAGCTTGGGTCACCTGGAATTCTGATCCAAAGATCACAACACTACCAGAGCCCTAACTGGTTCCCACACAAAAGGGAAGGAAAACCTTTCCCTAAAACAAGATTGACATTCAACACTATTGAGAGACCCGACTTGACATTTCATTGACTTGAATTTTTCATAATCCTATCCTGGACAGCAGCAGAAGACACACATTTTTACGCACTATAAATGTGTGTGGCAGCCCGGCCCCGCCCTGCCCCACCCAACCCACATACCTCTTTGGAGCACCAGGCACATTTTGGGTGGATCATCAGACACTCTTCACAGGAGGAGGCACTCCCACTAGTACACATGTTGAGACCTTCAAAGCAAGGTAAAGATGCACCGATTAGTTCCTGGCTATAAACCTTATTGACGAGGGCTTTGAATGGCTTGGGGAAAGGGGAGCAGGGATTACCTCCTTCTTTCACAGGGGGTCTAGGCTAGGGGTACCCTGATGGCAAACACTGGGTAAGGCTCATCGGCTGAGCCAAACACTAAGTTCTGAACATCCGCCCTGCAGGCACACTTACAGCAGCCCCAGTTCTTCTGCAGGGGCTGCTTAGGTTCCATCTCTTTCAGTCCATCAAAAAATGACAAAAAAGGGGCTGGAGATTTAGCTCAGCGGCACAGCACCTGCCTGGCAAGCGCAAGGTCGTGAGCTGGATTCCCGGTACCGGAAAAAAAAAAAAACGACAAAAAAGAACAGAAAAGAAAGGGAAAGAAAGAACTGGTGGGTTTCATTCAGGTATAAACAAAGCAAATGCTAAATCAGGTACTACCTCATCACAATCTAGTATACCGAAAGAACTACTATGCCCCTCACAGAGGAAATACAACATTGGGTTAATGCAAAGGAAATCCATTGATTAAACATCTACTAACGGGTCGAGGAGAAAAAGCCCTATCATTGCCTGGTGGGAACGAAAAAGCTTTTGAAAACATTCAAAATCCATCCCTGATTAAAAAAAAAAAAAAAAACAGAAAGTAAGATTACAAGGAAACTAGCTGGGCATGGAGGCGCACGCCTGTAATCCCAGCACTCAGGAGGCTGAGGCAGGAGGATCATTGTGAGTTTGAGACCAGCCTGGGCTACAAAGTGAGCTCAAGGCCAGCCTGAACTGCAGAGCCAAACCCTGTCTCAAAAAGAAAAAAAAAAGATTACAAGGGAACTAACTGCCTTTTCATTGTAAATGTTACTTATTTCAAACTCAGGCCAGTCCTCCTCCTCCTCCCACCCCAGACTGCAGAGGGGTCCCAGAGGCAGGCTCAGCTGTGCAGAAGAGGTTAAATGCACCGCATGCTCTCCGCTCCACCCCACCACATTCCCCACTTTCACCTCACACACTACAGTAGAAAAACCACAGAAATCGCACACGGCAAGGGAACAGAGCTGATGGACTCAGAAGCTGCACTGTGACATGAGAAGGAGGAGGCACCTGTTAGGATGAGAACGGCAGCTGAGGCAGAGGGGAGAAGAAGCCGCGCGGCCCTGAGATGCTGGAAAGGGAGGGAGAAGACTTTGGGAGTCAAAAGGGAACAGTGGTTTCCACCGGCCGGAAGCCCAGGCCCCCACATGCCCCAGAAATTGCCCTATCCGTCAGGTGCCATGGGCCTACTGCCCAGGAGCCTGGATCCGCGGTGTAGGGATTCCTCACCTTCCTTCCTGCTGGCCCCTCCATGCACCAGATCAGCTGCCCTCTCACTGCCAGGCCTGCAGCGGCCAGCTGGGTGCCAGCCACGTGTGACCCTTCCACAGGAAGAGGCCCCCCAGGTCAGGCCAAGGTCTTAGAACACAGCAAGCTGGGAAACTGGGCCTGCCTGCAGCTTGCTCTCATGACAACCTCCACTCTTAATTTTAAAACACCCACTCAGTGATCTCCAAACAGATATGGAAGCCTTTAAAAATCAGAGCATGTGCTGGAAACAGGGTTCAAAAGGTCAGTTTTGTTTTTTTAGTTAAATCCCCTTACCTCGCCAGCAACCACGGAGGATGGAAAAAAAATCAAATCTAGAATAAAAGTTAACTTTCCTCCGCTTTTCTACCTTATCAAGTACAGACTCAGCTCCCCGTGACATCTGTTTTCTTTCTTTCTTTTTGGATGTATAAAATCTTTCCATATAACTATGGAACTGCAGAAGCTTGCAGCTAAAAGTGTTTTAAGACAAGCTGGTTAGGTCACCTCAGTACATGGATAAAATCAGGAGAAAAGCTGAGGAAATGACCCAAACAAGGAGTCCTGTCTACAACAAAGAGGTCCACTGGGGTCGCGGGCAGCGGGTACCCATACAAGGCCAGGAGGCCTCCCTGGTGACACAGGGCTGCTGTGACACGCTGAGCTCCAGGCATCCTGGCACAGACCTCTAAAGCCCCCAGGTCAGAAAGGAATTTAAGGTGAGAGGTCTTACTTAGGACTCTGCTCAACATACAAATTCACAAACAACTTCCTTATTACCAGAGCCTGGTCACTGAGCTCTGAGACCAGGGGCTGGGGATTCAGAGCTCAGGGTGGGAAAAACACCTCATCTCCACAGACAGAGCAGACTGGTCTCTGGTCATCTAGTCTACCCACCTCAAAGACCTTGGGCATGCTACCTAAAGGGCTCCTTGGATATGACAGATGCTTGGTATGAAACACACTGAACAACTATAAAAATAAATGTAACTGATGCTACATTACTAATTATTTCTAGTGTTATTCCATATTCACATGCAGTAAGAAAGTAGTTTCACTGTACTAAAATTAGGCTGTGGAGTTAGGCATGGTGGGGCACACCTGTCATTCTAGCACTCTGAGAGGCTGAAGACAGGAGAATCGAAAGTTTGAACCGTGCCTGGGCAACCTAGTGAGAACTTGTCTCAAAATAAAAAAATTTTAAAAGAGGGTTTAAGATGTAGGCCAGGGTGAAGGCTCTACATTCACTCCCCAGTTCAATCAATCAATCAACCAGTCAGGGTGCTGTGGGACAAATCCAAATGCCGGATACACTGTACTAAGCACATCATCAACACTGAACACTATAGGGGTGGGGGTGGGGGTTGAGGCTAAGGTTACCCAGACAACACCCAAGACCCTGCACCCCAAGAGTACCAGGTACCAGATAGCAGACAGGAGTTCCAGAACCCAAAGCCATGCACCAGATCTATCCTCTTCGGCATCTTTCCTCTCTCCACCTATTAATATTTCAGAGTTTGGATTTGGCTGAATGAGTCACTGGCACCAATAAGCATTTCCAAAAGGAAGGAAGGAAGCAATGAATGGAAAACTATACAGCTGCAGTTCACAAATGTCAGAGTGTCGTGTCTAGGGCACGTAGATACGCACTGGTGGCCTGGACAGTAGCCACATCTTCCCCTGGTTGTTGTCTGTGTGGTGACTGCTCCCAGCCCAATTTCAACTGCCTTCTGCCCTCTGGCTTCGTGACTCTCCAGTCCAGGGCTTACTGCAAACTATCATCTAAAATTAAACTCCACTTCCGAAACATATTGACTCACCCCTCTCATCAATCATAGCCAGGCTGCTCCCACGCCTGTCTGACCGATCATTCCTTCAAGAAATGCTTGTCCTAATCAGTCCTTCCTGCTGGCCCCTCCACTGCCAATAGCCTGAGCTTCGGGTCTAGTTTCTTGCAGTGGGCCTCCAGCCTGGGCCCCTCCTCCAGCTTCTCCTACCTCTGTCCACCCACATGTCCAAGATCAGATCACTGCCACTGAAGCATACATCCAGCAGCTGGGGTTTCCTGATCAAAGCATTCAACGGAACAGAAGTAGAACAGAAGTGGAATCGCCTTCCTGGCTCGAAGGCAGCAAGGTAACTGGGGCTGTTACTCCTCACGCCTTTACTGTGTCTGTTACATCTTTCCTAAAACAGACAAATGTTCCCAGTACAGAATCTGGTAACTACAAGGGGTAATCAAAACACACGGGCAATGTTTACATTTTTCAAAACTTACTACAGTAAAGGTCACATTGCCATTAATCCCCCTCAAAATACTTCCCTTTGCTTCAAACAATTATTCCATTGTTCTTGTAGCTTTGTTTCTTTCTTTCTTTTTCTTTTAGAGACAGTGTCTCGCTATGCAGTTCAGGCTGGCCTTGAGCTCACTTTGTAGCCTAGGTTGGTCTCAAACTCACAACGATCCTCCTGCCTCAGCCTCCTGAGTGCTGGGTCTTATAGCTTTCTGAAGCAGTTCTGGAAGTCTTCTTTCATAAATGTTATTATGAAATGTGATCAAAAATTCAGTGAATGTTGCAGAGTGTGATCCAATGTAAAGGCAGCCTTGTAAAAAACATCATCCACTTTATTCACCAAATCCGGCGCTGTTTGACTTCCGGCTCTTCCCAAAAGTCAAAATGACTCTGAAGGTAAACCATGAGGCAGCCATGACAGCACAACTAAAGACACCTACAGAAGAGGACGTCCAGAACTGCTTCAGAAAGTGTCAAGAAAATGGGTAAAGGAGTCTAAAGTGAGGGAGTACATTTATTTTGAGGGGGATTAACGCCGAGATTTTTTTTAATGCAATAAAACGTTTTAAAAATGTAAACACTGTATTTTTTATCATCTGTAATCCTATAGCCAAAGATGTTACCATGAAATGCAAGTATATCCTAGGACAGTGACAGCAAATCTTTTAGAAACCAAGTGCCAAACTGCAACTTAAAACCCACTTATTTATCACAAAGTACCAACAGTGCAATTAAACTTGAATACTGAGGTATCAGTTGAAAAAAATCAACTCTACATTAATTTCTTTTCTCTTAAGAACACAATAATACATGTGCCAGAAGTTCACCACCACTGCCCTAGGAAGCCTCAACTTCAGTCACTTTCCATCTCATATGGCTTTCTGTATATCAGGCATCTGCTGAACACCCAACAATACTGGCTTTACAGATATGACTTCTATTTTTGAAGCAGTGATTCCTATAGTGGAATACTACACAGCTATCAAAAAGAAGGAGCAGTTCATTCTCTGCATACTGATAAGAGCTAACCCCTACATACTTTTAAGTTAAAAATAAAAAGCAAGATGTAGAACAGTACATTTAGTGTTGCTTTCAAATAAAAATAGGGGAGGTATATTTGTCACATGTACACAGAATCAGTGACACAAGGAACCTAACAGGAGTTGTCTGTACAGGAAGAACAGGGCCCACAGGGGAATACCCTGGGCTAAAGGATGACAAGACAGGGACAGAGACTGCTCACTGTATCCCAGTCATGCTTTTTAAAAATGATGTGCTGGGGAGAGGAATAAAAATAAAAATGATGTGCGGGGCTGGTGACACATGCCTGTAATCCCAATACTGTGGAAGGCTGATGCAGGAGGATGTCCAGCATGGGCAACTTAGAGACTTAGTGAGATCCTGCCTCAAAAATAAAAAAGGCCAGGGATCTAGCTCAGTGCCTTGTGTCCAATTCCAAAACCACAAAACTAACAAAATAAAAACCTGTAATTCCATTTAACCATGAGAAAAATATCACCCAAGCCCATAACTGGCCAGTAATCGAAACTGTCAAGGTCATCAAAAAGCAGGTACTGAGAAACTATCCCAGCCAAGGGAAGCCCAGAGAGACATGGTAACTCCAGGTAATGAGGTACCCCAGATGGGATCTTAGAACACAGAAAGTCAAAGCCAATCCACGTATGGTGGCACACGCCCATCACCAGCAGCTGGGAGGCTGAAGCAGGAGGATCTCAAGCTTGAGGCCAGCCTAGACACAGTGCAAGACTGTATCAGAGGAGTTAGAGGACGACGAGGTGACAAAACTCAGGAAATCTGAATGAACTACGAACTTCGGTTAATGATAAGTAGCTCACTATGGTTCATTAATTGTAGCAAATGCACCACACAGATGTAAAATATTAACATGAGAAACTGGGTGTGGGGTACATGGGAACTCTAGTCTCGATGTTTTCATAAATCTGAAACTGTTCTAAATTTGTTAAGTGTTTTAAGGCCACTGAAACCACGGACGGGGCAAGGGAATCAGCTGAATACCAAGCACCTTGACCTCAGCCATAGCTCTGCTTCCCAGGACACAGCAGTGAGGGGCCTCTACCAAGGACTCCAGACACTGCTGCCTGACCGGTTCTAGAGAGGTCTCCGTCCCTCTCTCTCTCCCCTAAAACATCTCCTCCTGACAAGCCGCACACACAGACCTGACTTCAAAGCCGGTTGTAGAAAGGCACAGGCAGGTGAAGACAGGCTGCCTCCCACTCCATCCCCGCTGCCAAGACTCAGGGCCACCCTGCCACCCCACGGCGAGAGGCACCCCACTAGGCACAAGAGATGCAGTGATGAATGACCCAACAAAACTCCCTGCACCCACAGACCTCACACCCTGGTTGGCAGAGACAGACGATGAGCAGGAAGAAATGAAGGAAGGAAGGAGCTGGAAGAGCCAGCACGGAGGAGCAGGGCTGGCGGCGAGGCCAGGGCAGGACAGCCAAGAAGAGGCTTGTGGGGCTGGAAGCTGGCTGCGCGGCTCTCCACGAGGACAGCGCTCCAGACAGGAGGCAGAGTCCACGGGGCTCCTCACCACAAGGAGCTGGAGACAGTGGAGGTGCCGGAGTACAAGAGGGGAAGCTGAGAGAAAGGCAGGGAAGAGGGGGAGACTCACAGAGCCTGGCAGAACTTGTAGAAGCCGCTGGGGGGTGAACTTCATGGTCCGCCTGCAGTTTTATCAGGATCACACTGAGGAAGAGGAGGCAATAACTACAGGGGTCAAGTGCAGAAGGAGGTCCCAGCTCTACCACAGATAATCCACCGACTCTGAACCACCCTGGCAAAGTGGGGAGCGGACCCAGCAAGAAGAGAGTGCCAGCGCCACCCCAAGCCTCCCTGGCAAGGTGAGCCCATGCAATCTTCGGCCCACCCTGCCCCGCAGCCCTGGAATCAGACAATGCCTTCCACAGGAGCCCAAAGAAACCTCCCAAGTGGGTCCTTTACATTTAGAAAGACCACTAATCCCACTGCAACTGGACAGACAGAAAACAAACCATGGCCACGGGCTCTGCAGAGCCCTCAGCCCCAGAAAGCAAAATACCTGTCCAAGGGGCCCTGTCCCGTGAGCCCAGCTGCACGTGGCCACGGGAAAGGGACCCTATTATTTAAATACTGTGTAACTGTCCCACAGTGCTGATATTCTTACAATCTCTCAGAATATTTTCACAACCAGGCTGATGAAGAAAAAAGTTGTTACTAAGGCAGGCAGGCACAAAAGGCCTTCTGCCAAACAACTTAGACTTAGATATTTTAATTCTCCGTTGCCTCAGTAGCTAAATAGCATGGAGAACAAGCAGGAGAGGAATACTAATTGAGCTAATTAGGCCCTGCCCTTTCTGCCTCGGTCTCCTTTAGAAAACCCCTGACTCAAGGATGAAGTTAAAATGTTAAAACAGCAGTCTGCAGGCCAAGGCCAAGCCTGTGTCTGAGCGTTCCTGTGCTCTCTCGCTAAGCTGCCTGAAGAGAGCTGCACACCCAGCCAACTTGGGGCCGTCGCAGATGGTCACCCAATCCCACGGTGGTGAGGGTAGGGGGTGGTGAGGGTCAGTGCTGCCAACATGAGTCCGCTAAACAAAATAAAGGGCTCTTTTAGTACTCAGCACATTCTAATTTGCAGGGCATTTGCTAAAAGAACATTTGATGGCTTTAACAAATAAACTGTCATAGCAAACCTGACTCTAGCCATGCTGCAGGGTCACAACAGTTCCTCCCTCTGTTCAGCGAGCAAAGGGTGGCAAGAAAAGGCCTCACCCCAATTAGGGCCCCTGGTTTTGTGCTAGTCCAGCCTAGAGGCTCCTGGTTCCTGACAAGCAAGAGATACCCCTGATGGGGAGGGGACGGCGGCTGTTAGCCTGGCAGGGACTTGTTGCACTTTAGGTCAGTTTCCTGCTGGATTCACCATGGTCTCTCTAGAGACACCCAGGCAGGCTCCGGCCTGCAAGTCACCTCTTCCTTTGGGTAACTTTTTCTTTCATACTGTGTTCCTGGTAGCAAGGCAGAAATGATTTCTGGACAAAGTACCTGCTGCAGAGCTTCAAGAAAAAAAAAAGAGAAGGATGAAAAAAGAAATATAGAATGTGTCAAGCTGGATCTCCTTAGCAGTTCCCAAATTTGAATTTCACAGAACACGAAGATTTGAAAAACAAAACAAACAGAAGTAGAAGACGGAAAATTAATACAAGCTTGCTGGGTTTTTACGCTGCCAAAAAAAAAAAAAAAATTTAAAACTACTGTTACTGAATAGTAGTAAAGGAAAACTCTTCCACTGGAAATACATAAAGGACATAACTTTAAACTAAAGTCCTTGTGAAGGAAGGGTCAGCTGACAAGGACACTCCTACGTGTGTACTCCAGGGCAACACAGACTACGTCTCCCTCCTCTCACACTTCCCCGGGACCCAGTCAGTGATCGGGCGGGTCACCACACGGGTGTGTGGAACGCACTGATGTACTGAGCTCCAGATGATTATTCTCACATAAAGAAATCCTGCCACAGTATTAAGCTGAACGGAGTTTTTGTTTGCGCGGGGCCCTCCTCCGCTCTCACAGGGAAACCTCCCCTGCCTTCCAGTAATAGGGACGCAGTAGGGGAACCACCCTCCCCTTGGGCAGCCAGGCAACCACTGGGCTCCAAGGAGCAGACCAGGACCTCGGCTTGAAAGTGAGGCATGCACCCCAACGCAGTCACTTCCTACGGTAAAGGGAAAAGTGTGAAGCTCCCTTCTTTATTTTGTTCGCCTGCCAGCCCGGGCTCACACGCACATCCTTCCTCGGAAGGGTTCCTGACTGCCACTCGCAACTCGAGACCCTTAACCTAGGTGACCGAGCGCCCCCGGCACGGCCGCCAGCCCGGGGCTGCGTCAGGCTGCGGCGATCTGCACAGCTCTGCCCTTCCCGGTCTGGGAGGTGCGCGGTTCGCAGTGTCTGTGGGTCGTGGGACAGAGCCAGGCAGAGATCAGAAGTGGAGCCTCATCCAGGTACCAGGTGGGGTGTGCTCTCGGGATGTGGGTCCCGCTCGGATTTGCGGTGGCTCCGGAGGGACCCGCTGGACACACCTCCAAAGGAAAGCAGTCAGGACCTGCGCGGGGAACTCGGGCTCTCTAAGGGCCCCTGTGCACACTCCGCGCCAGGAGGCGAGTCCTGTGGACCGGCCGGGACACCAGGCGTGGGCTGCAGAGAAGACCCGCGAGTCCCTGGGACTAGGGGGCCGGTTGCATCGCTCCTCGCGCCGCCCGGGCCGCCACAACAGCCGCTTTGTGCCCGCGAGGAGCGAGCCCGGCCCGGGGCGGGGAGGGCGCGGGCGC
>NW_004955427.1:23950744-23951864 GCF_000276665.1 Chinchilla lanigera
TTTTTTTTTGGTTTTTCTCCGGTACCGGGAACTGAACTCACGACCTTGTGCTTGCCAGGCAGGCGCTTTGCCGCTGAGCTAAATCCCCAGCCCCCTTTGTAGCTCAACTCTTAATGGAGGCTTTAAGAAAGGGCTCTAACAGCATTGTTTGAGATCATTCTGAGACAAAGGATACAGATGATCATTGAAAGGGTTACCTTTTACTTCACTGACAAGTGCAGGTAGGGATGATGGATAAGTGGAGATTTTTCTGGTTACTGGTTACCCAGTTGGGCTTTTGGGACTCAGCTTCACTGAGGAATCTTCAGGTATCTGCCAGAGAGTTGCCCTAGCCCTGACCCCTCAGTTGCTCTCTCAGTTTCTACTGGTCCACACAACCAGAAATCTGTCTCTGCAAAGGAATCTACCTATCTGGCCAACATCTCATCTATAACTTACTAGTGGAAGCATTTTTCCTATACACATAAATGATGAGAATCAGACCTAGGAGGGGGAGAGAAAGAGTGAGCCAGAAGGTTGGGGATACTCCCTTAAACTAAATGTTTTTGTTCCTAAGTGTAGTCTTTGGGGAAATAGCTCCTTCTGCTTTCACCCAGAAGTTGATTCTTTCCATGGGTCTCAGGTTCAGTCTCCCAGGAAAGACTGTTGCCCAGAACACTAAGCCAGGACATGGCTTTTATGTGTGTTCTTCTGGACAGGCAAAATTCCAATGTTGCATTTGACCAAGAGACAGAGTATGTGTTCCTCATCTAAGATAATTTCCCTGTCTTCAGCATTAGCAAATACTCATTTACTGTGGGCTTAACTTAGTTGTTGGGTAGGAAAAAAATGTTGGAGTGGTTTAGAGTTCCTCTTTCTCTAACCTTACATGCCTCCAAAAAAGGAAAGCACAAAATGGTAGGGAAAGATCAGAAAAGATTGTCTTGTCACCAGCAGAAGATCAGACAGAAAGGAAACTTAAACAAAACAGGCTCACATTTTCTCTAGAGTGTAGAGAAGGATCAGGCAAGTTTGTCTCAGTGAAACTTGTCCCCCAAGTCTTAAGAATGGCCACCAACCTATCATCTTTTAACTGGTAGAAGCTATCCTGTGATTTATTAAGAAACATGTTTTTTTTTTT
>NW_004955427.1:23951964-23962284 GCF_000276665.1 Chinchilla lanigera
CCGCCACCATCCCTCCCCGGGCGCACGCAGCCCAGTCCCAGGCTCGCCGCTGCCCTGGCTGCCGGCTCAGACGCCGATGTCGCCGAGCGGGACGCTCCGGGCGGGCGGGCGGCTCCTCGAGAGGGCTCCGGACGGCCCCGCGCAACTCTGTGCGCTCGCCTCCGCCCCTTCCTTCTCCCTCCGGCCCGCCAGGCTCGACTTTCCTCCTATCCCTCCCTCTCTGCCCGCCAGCCGCCACCCGGCCGCCGCTCGGTCAGCTTACGGCGGGGCGGGGCGGGGCGGGGCGAGCTCTGGGCCGGGCCGGCTCCGCCCTGAGCGGGACCCGCCGGACGCACAGAGGTCCGGGAGCGCCCAGGTGCGAGTCCCTTCCGGCGCTCCCGAGGGCGGCTGTTCCGAAACTACTGGTAGGGCCCCGATCGGGGTCTTGGCGGCCTGTCCCCAGTGGGGGGACAGGGCACGCTCCACTGGGCGAGCCTAGATTACTTGGGCCGTGGGCGATTGTTAGACTTCAGGAGCGAGACCGGGTCCCCTCCGGTTCCCCCAGCCGCGCGGCCAGCCTGGCCTCGAGGCGACACTGAAGCGCCTGCGAGTGCGGCCGCAGGACTGCGCGCTGATGGGATAGGGAGGGAAGGGGAAGGTACAGATAAAGCCCGCGGTTCACTTTTTAACCTTTTGTTCCTTTGGAGGATTGGAGACTGGCCCATGTGCCGCTAGCCTTAGTTTCCCTGACAAGTGCGCTGAGGGCTTCGGTGACCAAACTGGTACACTCAAAAGCAAATGTCTTACCATTCACATCTGAGCTGGATCTGAAGTCGCCCAGGAAACGAGTGGGGAAGGGAACTTCTCAGACAGCTCCTGCAAAAGATCTGATGGGCTTGGCCGGGCCTCACGGATGGGTGGAATGGGTTGAGACCAGAATGGTTTGTATCAGAGAGAAGAGGACTGTGAACTGTTGCCCCTCAGCCATGCCACCTTGCCTTAGAGCCATCTGAGTATGGACTGAAACCTCCACAAACTGTGAGCTAGATAATCTTTCCTTCTTTAAAGAAAAAAACCAGAGAGAAGAGGAGCATTTGTGTAGAAGGAAGTAATGGCAGGATACCTAACATGGACAGAGAGCATGCTGCCAACCAGGTACTCTGCTGAGTGCCACACCTGTATTAACGCACTGAACCCTCTGGTTATCCAGATGCGGAGACTGAGGCATACAGGACTTAACTTGCTGGAGAAAGTGATAGCTGGAAGTGAACTTCTGTCCAAAAGTTCAGAGCGGCTGAACTAAGAACAGAAGCAGTTGAGAGTAAAGAACAAAGGGGTCCCATTTTTGCATGTGAGGAGCCAGCTGCAAGGAGGGTTGAAGGGCCAGGTAGAAAATCGTCCTAACTGCTGTGTTTCAGGAGTTTGGATTTTAAGCTATGCTTGTGCCTGCCTCCACCTCCCAAATGCTGGAGGAAGCCCCAGTGCTGGAGGAAGTAAACTTACTCTTGTAGTACAAAGTGCCCGGGGGCAAAGTTGCAGCCAACCTTAGCATGCTCCACATTGCACTGACTGCCAGCATTTTATCCTTAAAATGCATGCAAATGTTACTGTAGTCTGCAGTTTCCTTGTTTGTAAAAGCATGTTTGGCCTCATTCTCTAGTAAGATTGCAGAAACTGCCCCAGGTTTATTTTAGGATTACCTGCCCCTCAGAGCAGTGGTGTGGAGGAACTCTTGGCCCACTTGGAGGGGCAGTGATTATAACTAATGGGAAGCTAAAGAAAGACTTTAAACTAGGAGGCATCATATGCTAAGCAGTCATGAGCCAAGTGGTAATTTAAAAAGATTTGTCCAGCAGGCATGTGTAGGATGGATTAGATGAAAAAGGAGTCGAGTCCTGGAGACTGAGTAAACATTGTGTTAATAAGGACGCTAATAACTTGCATATGCCATGCATTCTTTGCATTTCGGCCCTGTAGTGTCAGATCTTCTGGGCACTTCTCTACCCCAAACCGGGTGTTTCACAGCTGCTGAAACAGCCCCCTTCATCCCACAGGCAGCACACACACCCTTTTTTGCACTGCACCTGGAAAGTGCTATGATCCAACCTCCCCCTGCTCTGCTATTTCCCAGCCACTTCCTGTCTCACCTAGTGCTTCCCCCAGTGTTCAGCCTGCCCAGACCTGCATAAACCTCTGATCCTCTGTGATCCAAGCTCCATTATTTTAAAACCGACTTGAAGATGCCTGTTAGAATTCAGAGCCTCTGCTTTCTGGTTTGTGCCTTTTTTCCTGCCCAACAACCCTTCATTGTTTTCATTAAGCCAGAGCATGGGGGTGACCTTCAGTAGTACTTGACTTCTTCCTACTTGATGAATTGAGCATACCTCAGGTACACTGCACATCCAATCGCTGCAGCGCCTCTGGGCTGGGACAGGCTGAGGTTGGATCCATTTGGAAGTGCTTATGCAGGATTGGGGACCTGTTTAACATCCTGCAGGGTATCTGAGTCATGCATTAGACACTGTAACGAAGGGATGGCCTGTGTGCCTTAGAACTGTGGCTGCAGTAGCTCTCCTGGTACCAGAGGCATCCAAGCTGACTTTAGGCAAAGATCTTTTTGGACGTACACCTCACAATATGGAAGAATATGATGCCTATGAAACAGGGTACAATTTTGGCCAGCCTTTTTTAAAAATTCATTTTGTGACAGAATTGCCCAGCCTGGCCTCAAACTGATACAGGGATGATATAGGAACTCCAAATAATGTAAGGAAAGTATAACTCCCAACCTGCTAGATGTCCCATACACCAAGTTAGTGTTCTCTAAAATTGAAGAATGAATTGTAGGAGCAATGGAGGTTAAGAGTAGGAAGTATTTATTAGAGAGTATTTATAAGAGAGACAGAGGGGTTCTGAGTGAGTTGCCAGGGATCCTGCTTCTCAAGGGAGTTTTATAGAGCAGCACCATGAGGTGAAGTGGGTCAAAGGTGGCACAGAACTATAATAAACAAATAAGATTGTAAGTATAGTCACTTAGGTAATACTGATTCAATGAAAAATCACAAGGTCAAGGACTTTCCTGGAAGGGGTGGGGTAAAGAGTTTTGGTCCTCTATTTATCTTTGGTCCTCTATTTATCAATCACTGCTGTTCATCCCTAGGGGAAGTATGTAGGTGTAGTCCTTCCTGTTTTTCTTGAAGCCTGGCCTTTAGTGAATGTGTCCCCAGCCATAGGTGTCCTCTGCACTGACCTCTCAAGGGCCAAGCCCTGTCTGGCTGTAATATTTCTAAATAACCTAGTTATCTATACTATTCTCCCCTCTGCAGAAGTACCCTTAACTGCTATGAGGGGAAAAGGGGCAAAGTTTTCTGTCTGCTTCTGGCTGAAGGGGCTCATAGTTATGCCTGGGAGTCAGAGATACTTCACAGACGTTCAATCTAAAGGCCCTTGATAGATGCCAGGTGATCTTGTCTTGGGTAGATGTATAACTGTAAGTCTGGAGGAGACAAAGAAACAAGTATGCATGTGCCAAATAATAAGATCAACAAGATAATTATGGATATAGTTGTCAAAGGTTTCCACCAGGAAGAGCCAGTAATAGCTTCCTACAGAGAGGGTAAGGAGAAGGTCCAAGGAATTTCAGAATCTGATGTATCATTAACTTGTCCTCTAATACCTTGAACAGCTATTGAGATATTAGCAGAAGGATCAGGAATGTACCCACAACATTCAGCTTTTATAGCTGGGCATAGTGGTGCATGCCTGTAATCCCAGCACTCGGGAGGCTGAGGCAGGAGAATAGACCAGCCTGGGCTAAAAAGTGAGCTCAAGGCCAGCCTGAACTGCACAGCGAGACCCTGTCTCAAAAAGATTAAAAAAAAAAAAAATTCAGCTTTTACAATTGCACACCTACACACACACCTGTGCTGCTGTTAGAATGTCTAATGGTATCTGATTTTGGAGGGGACCTTGGCTTGCCTCATTAATTTTACATCTTCCTTCAGGAAGGAGAGACCAGCCATGGTGTTGTTTAAGGCTTCAATGTGTTGCATGATATCCTCTAACCCTAGAAAAGGGATACAGATAGATGCAAAGTGAGCATACCAATAAAACACACTTCTAGACCACTGATGTCATAGGTGAGGTAAATTTGCATGTTTGTCAATATTTTTCACACTTCTGCTTTGTAACCCATGCAAATCCCAGCATGCATCACCCTATCCATCTAGGGCTACTAATTGGTTCCACAGGACTGATAAGTGCCATTGGGGGCTTCCCATCTAATTCCAGGGTGATTAAACCAGTTTGTTACAAACCAGTCTTTAGCCTGTAAAGTTATTGTGTGTATACACTGCTCAGGCGGTGTCCATCCCAAATATTTAGTAGAGTTAGGCCAATGAGAACAGGAGTGATTTTTCTGTTCCCAACCTAAAAGGGGCTTTCTACTGAGGAGTCCTATACTGGGGGTTAACCATGAATAATCATCCTATATCTGAAAATAGCCGTCTTGCTGTCTGTGGTTGTTGGCCCTCAGGATAAGACCCTCACTCTTACTTAATGGGGTCTTACTAGTGCCTGTAGAGAGGCGGCAGTGGCACTGTTACAAAAAATGTGATTATGTCCAGTATAATTAAGAGTATAGTGTAGACTCAGTTACGTTGTAATAGCTAAACTATGAACCATTGAACTCTTTCATATCTCATCAGTACAGTCTTGTAGCTTATTCCAGTCATCTCCTTGGAGTGGGGATACCCACCAAGGAAGTCCTGATGTACTGTACAAGGGGAGAAGGCCACGCATCCAGCAAGATCTTTGTTGTAACAACTCTGCATATTCCTGTGCCCACACTAGAAAGGAATTCCACTCTCCTTTAAGTGGTAATTAGGAAAAGGGCTAAGAGTAACATCTTAAATCACTTATGTGAAGGCTTTGCCCTCTTCTTGAACAAGAATTTTAAGTCATCTGTGTGTTCACAGGAGTACTCGGATGGTTGTTCACACTCAGCCACAGCTTCTGGTTCTCAGGGCTTGAGTCAGGTGTAGTGTATCCAGGAGTTCAGGCCTGCTACCTGGTCATCTGATGGAGCTGACAGGATCACAGTGTATGCTCCTTCTTGCTTTGGTCCCAGGGAAGGAGGATGATGAAGGAAGAGACTTTACCAGTACTAAATCTGTGGGGTGGAATATGGGATTCCCTTCTCTTTAAGCTGAGCTTCCATTAGCTGTTGAAGAGTCTGTTAGAACTTAGCCAGTGAAGTGACAACTTTCAGTAAGACATCTGTTTCTCTATAAAAGAGAAAATTGTTAGTGAGAAAAGGGCATCCATAAAGCATTTCAAATGGATTGAGGCCTAGAATTTGAGGTTTATTTCTTACTTTGATAAGAGCTAAAGGTAGTAAGTGAGGCCACTGTACATGGCTCTCCTGAGCTATTTTGCGAAGATGTCTTTTTAGGGTCTCATTCATTTTTTTCTACCTTTCCTGATGGTTGTGGCCTCCATGCACAATGGAGGTGACAGAGAATGCCCAGTGCCTGAGAGACCCCTGTGTGACTGTTGCTTTAAAAGAAGGCACATTATCACTCTGTAAGCTCTTAGGAAGTCCAAATCAGGATGACTTGTGAGACCAAAACCTCCATCACATCTTGTGCCTTCTCTGTTCTACAAGGGAAGGCCTCCACCCAGTTTGTGAAATACCCAGACCAATAACTATTGAAGTCGCTTACTCTTTGGCATATGAGTAAAATTGAGCTGCCAGTTTTCTCTAGGATATTTGCTGTTATTTCTGTACACCTGGAGGAGTTTTGTTCTGGTTAAGAGGATTGTTCTTTTGGCAGAGCTCACATGTCTAACTAACTGTTGTATTGTCTGAGAAAGTCCCTTTCCTATAAATAATTTTGAGGCCATCCGGTGGGACTTGTCTCTCCCCAAGTGAAAGGTTTGATGTAAAGACTTAATAATAATTTTCCTTTGTCAGCACTAGGAAGGAACAGCTTACTGTCACCTGACTGTAACCATCCTGATGGAAGGAGCCCCTTCAATTTTTGACAGACTATTTGGGTCAAGTATGATCAAGGGGGGCCTGAATGGGGGGCAGGTTCTTTCCCTGTTGCCTCATCCAGTTGATTACCTTGAGATACTTCATCAAGACCTTTTTAGTGTCCTCTGCGGTGAATTACTGCCACTTTGGAAGCCATATTGATATATAATAAAAGATTATCTGTCTCTTTATGATACTTTATGGGAGATCCACTGGCTGTCAGATAATTTCTTTCCTTCCATTTTGCTGCATGGGCATGTAAGACTAGGAAAGCCTACTTTGAATCAGTATAAATACTGACTTTCTGTCCTTTACTGAATTATAAAGCCCTGGTCAGAACTATGAGTTCTGCTGGCTGGGCATTAGTCCCAGGGGCAAATGAGGAACTTTCAAGTTCTGATGTATAGTCACTATTGCACACCCTGCCTTTCTTGTCCCATTTTCCATGAAGGAACCGCTGTCACAGAAGAGGGTCAAATCAAGGTCAGTAAAGGCTGTGTCTAACAGGTCTTCCCTGGTTGCATACATATGGAGAATAACCTGTTTTGCAGTCATGTCTTTCAGCCTTAATTTTCTCCCTTTCTGGTAGAAAGGTGGGAGTGTTTAAGGAAGAACATGTCTTATTTGAATGGTTGGTCCTTCTAGAAGTAGAGCCTGGTATTTAAAAAATCTGTTGTTTGATAGCCATAGGCTTCCTTTGGAGAATGAAGTCCTGCCACATTATGAGGTGTACGTCCAATAAAATCTTTGCCTAAAGTCAGCTTGGATGCCTCTGTACCAGGAGAGCTACTGCAGCCACAGTTCTAAGGCACACAGGCCATCCCTTCGTTACAGTGTCTAGTTCATGACTCAGATACCCTGCAGGATGTTGAGTAGGTCCCCAATCCTGCATAAGCACTTCCAAAGCCACTCTCTGCCTTTCATCAACATAGAGATTGAAATGGTGTCCTGTCAGTAGGCTCAATGCTGGGACATTTAGAAGTACTTCTTTAAGCTTCTACAGTGCAGTCTGGGAATCAGGTTCTCAGGTTAAAACATAGGTATCTGCCTGTTGAGCTTCTTTCATAAGCTGATAGAGGGGTTGGTTGTGTGATCTCACCATATCCTGGTACCCAAAGGTGACAAATCCTGTAATTCCTAGGACTTCCTTTAGCTATTTTGGAGTCTTAGACTGTGGGAAGGAAAGAATTGGTTTAATTCTTTTTCCCTAAGCCTTCAGGTTCTTTTGGATATAATAAGGCCTAAATATTTTACCTCTAGGCCATGGAGTTGTACCTTAAATATAGAAACCTTATAACCTCTGTCTACTAGAAAATTCTTGAGTATGGTTGCCTTGGCTAGAGGGTTCTCCTGAGGGGGTATATAACATATACCATCTACATATTGTAAGACTGTGACCTGGGAAAATTTGAAACATGCAAACTCACGGGAGAGCACTTGCCCAAAAAGATGAGAATTGTCTTTGAACCCTTGAGGAAGTACAGTCCACATCAGTTGAGAGCCTAGTCATGAGGATTTTCAAAGGCAAAAAGAAACTGGGAATCTGTATGTAAAGAAATACAAAAGAAGGCATCTTTAAAGTCTAACAATGAAAACTAGCTAGCATGTTCTGGGATCTAAGAAAGGAGAGTGCACAAGTTAGGTACCACCAGGTAGATTGGCACTACTGCTCATTTATCAGTCTAAGGTCCTGTACTAACCTCCATTCCCCACTGGGTTTTTGGACTCCTGAGATTGGAGTATTGCATGGGCTGTTGCAGTAAATCTTGTGTCCTTAAGTTATCAATTACAGGCAATAATCCTCTCTTAACTTCAGGTCTTAGAAGGCACTGTCTCTGGTGAGGAAAAATAATAGAATGTTTGAGATATATCTGTACCAGAGCAATTCTTACTGCCCTACCTATTCTACCTTTAGTTGCCCATACTTCAAGATTTATTTCTGTCTCTACAAGGCGGAGGCAGCATACCTGACCTGGGGGCATATATTTTACAATATTTAAATAAGATAAAATATCTCCCCTTGAGAGGGGATCTGGAGTTTCAGACATAATTAAAAACGAATGGGTGAGCCTGGCATGGTGGTGCATGCCTGTAATCCCAGCAGTCAGGAGGCTGAGGCAGGAGGATCATTGTGAGTTCGAGACCAGCCTGGGCTACAAAGTGAGCTCAAAGTCAGCCTGAACTGAACAGTGAGACCCTGTCTCAAAAAGACAAAAAAAATAAATAAAAATGAATGGGTGAAGAGAAAATCATCCCAGTTATGGCTGCAGGGTTGAGAAATAGCAAGTTATCTCTTCTTTGGTGACTGTGTTCATTAGGATATGACATCTGGGGGGCTGGGGATTTAGCTCAGTGGCAAAAGCGCCTGCCTGGCAAGCTCAAGGTCGTGAGTTCGGTTCCCGGTACCGGAGAAAAACCACAAAAAAAAAAAAAAAAAAAAAGGATATGACATCTGGGAGGTAGGCCAGGGTTGAAGAGGTGGACCAAGAGACATGCGCCAATCTCCAGCAATAGGCTGTTTTCTTTTCCCTCTATAGTCATGATTGCCCAGGTTCCTCCATGGAGATGACAGTCTGGCCAGAGGGAGAAGGCAGAAAGTGCCCTGGGGCCCATTAGTCTTGCTAGACCAGTTGGTAAGATGGGTCTGAGCTCTGGGGCCTCCACCTCAGAGCGCAGTCTGACTTCCAGTGACCATCTTTGTAATCAGGGTATGGCTTAGAGGGGCTTCTAATTGCAGTTCCTCCTAAGATGACCTGGTTTTCTGCAGTGGTAGCAGGTGAATTTAGTCACTGAGCTCTGCTTGGAGCCCTGAGAATCAGACTTAGGGTGTTCCTTTTAAGGCCAAAACAAATGCAGCCACTTCTTTTTGGTCTCTTTGCTTTCTCCTAATATATAATATTAAGGAAGCAATTTTTACTAAAGTATCAAGTGTGCGATCTGGTACAAAAGCCATCTTTTATATCTTTTTCTTAATATCTAGAGCTAAGTGGGTAACAAACTTGTCTTTAAGAATACTCTGTCCCATCAAATCAGGAAGCATGGACATGTTTCATCAGGGCCTCTTATAAACAATAGAAGAAGGCAGAGGGGTTTTCATTTTTTTCCTGATAAATACTTGACAGTTTAAAATAATGTGAGGCCTTGGTTTTTGCCCTTCTTAGATCTTCAAGGCTGCATACCTGAAAATGTCTCCTACTCCAATCTCCTGTCTGATCGTTAGGCCAGTAGGGGTCTTGGGTAGGGCCTTCTTGGGCTCCTGTGGCAACTGGTTGTTCCCTGGCTGCCTGCCTTCCAACTGTCTAAAATTAAGATGATATTCATCCCCAAATGTCATAGCAGCTTGTAATAAGTGCTTGTTTCTCAGTAGAAGTTAATGTTTCCTTTAAGGGTAACACTACATCTGCCCAGTTTAGTTTATAAGTCTGAGTAAGTCGTCAAGAGGACTGAGGACTGAGTAAGTCCTCAGTGTACTTATCAGGGTTGTCTGAAAACTTTCCTAGATCTTGTTTGATCAGTATTAGATCATTGAAAGGAAAGGACATGTGAATACAGGTAGTCTTGTATGGCTTATAATTATACTTTGATCACAAGAATTATTTCTTAATGCAAAGAAAGTCTGAACTCAATTCTAACCATTTTTTCTCTTTCTTACAGTACAATTCTAGTTGTGAAATAGCACAACTAGATATAATAGCACAACTAATACTTTCCTTTGCATTCCATTTTGGCTCTAGTGAGTAGGCAGGCTACTCTTTGGTACACAAAATACAAAATGGCTCTTTTTCAACAGAAATTTGTAGTCATCGCTAGCAACCACAATTTACAAGTCAGTAAAGGCACATCCATCAGTTTTACATGTACATGAAAGAAGAGAAAAGTTGACTAAAAATCTCTTGTTGGGCCGGGGATGTAGCTCAGTGGCATAAGCACTTGTCTGGCAAGCCTGAGGTAATGAGTTCGATTCCCAATACCAAAAAACCCCAACAACAACAACAACAACAAAAAAAAACCCCCAAATCTCTTGTTTACTTTCAGCATATGTAAACCACAATTGTATATTGCCTACCCTGATAGCCGCTTTTCTATGAAAGGCAAATAGTCATTGTAAGTTACCTCAGCTTAGCCTCCTAGATGAAAAGGAGATCTGTAATTAAGGAATTTTAAAGTTAACTCCCAGTGAACCAGAGAAAAACTGGATTTTCTAACTTATTAATAGAGAAGAAAGTCCAGACCTGTAACTCAACTTTTTTTTTTTTTTTTTTTTTTTTTTTTCTCCGGTACCGGGAACTGAACTGATGACCTTG
>NW_004955427.1:23963357-24001824 GCF_000276665.1 Chinchilla lanigera
TTTTTTTTTTTTTTTTTGTACTGGGAATTGAACTCAGGACCTTGTGCTTGCCAGGCAGGCGCTTATGCCACTGAATTATATCCCCGGCCCAACATGTATATTTTCTAAATATGAATTAGATTTCATAAAAAGACCATTTTATAGCATTTCACATCAAAGTCCACTAGGGGATGCTCTAATGCTACTATTCCTTAGTGCTGTTGTTTGAGAGAACAAACTATAACAGTCAGATCAAACAAGGAAAGCTAGTAAATTCAGCAACTAAATCCAAACGCAACATATGCAAAACAAGAATAAAATGTCCCATTAAAGAAGCATCATAACCTTCCCATGTTCTCAAATTTATCATCATTTTAACAAAACACTAAGCAATTAACAAAGACATAAAATATAAAGCATAAGAATTTTTTTTTTCTTCTGGTACCAAGAATCGAACTCACGACCTCGTGCTTGCCAGGCAGGCACTGTGCCGCTGAGCTAAATCCCCAGCCTCCTAAAGCATAAGAAGTTTGATTGCCTAAGTCACATTCCAGAACCTATGAGACAAAAACAAATTTTTGCCTACATCCAATTATCTCAGTGGGACCTCCAAATGATATAGGGATGATATAGGACCTCCAAATAATATAAGAGAAATATAACTCCTAACCTAGAGGATGAGGATATAGCTGTGGCACAAGCACCTGTTTAGTAAGCACAAGGTCCTGAGTTTGATTCCCAATACAAAACAAAAACAAAAACAAAAAACCCTCCCAACATGCTAGATGTCCCATATGCCAAGTTAATGTTCTCTAAAATTGAAGAATGAATTCTAGGAACAATAGAGGTTAAGAGTAGGAAGTATTAGCCAGGAGTGGTGGCACACACCTGTAATCCTAGCACTTGGGAGGCTGAGGCAGGAGGATCTCTGTGAGTTTGAGGCCAGCCCAGGCTACAAAGTGAGCTGAAGGCCAGCTTGAACTGCATGGTGAGACCCTGTCTCAAGAAGACCAAAAAAGAAAAAAAAAAGAAAAAAGAAAAAGAAAGAAAGAAAAGAAAAGAAAAAGAGTAGGAAGTATTTATTGAGAGAAAGAAAAGCTTCTGTCTAAGAGAGACAGAAGGGATCCTGAGTAGGTAGCCGGGGACCCTGCTTCTCAAGGGAGTTTTATAGAGCAACACCATGAGGTGAGGTGGGACAGAACTATAACGAACCAATAAAATTATAAGTATAGTCACTTAGGTAATATTGATTCAGTGAAATATCACAAGGTGAGTGTGAGGTGGGACAAAACTATGGTCAACAAATAGGAATATAAGTATAGTCACGCAGTTAATATTGATTAAATGGGGATCAAATGGGGAGGCCAGTCATAGCAAGCACCCATGGGATGGACAAGGACTTCCCTGGAAGGGGTGGAGTAAGGATTTTTGGTCCTCTGCCCAATGTGATTGATGCCTATTTAGAATATCAATCACTGCTGTTCATTCTTAGGGGAAGTATGTGGATGTAGTCCTTCCTCTTTTCCTTGAAGCCTGGCCTTTAGTGAATGTGTCTCCAGCCATGGGTGTCTTCTGCACTGTCCCCTCCAGGGCCCACCTTGTCTGCTATAATATTTCTAAATAATTTAGCTGTCTATAATAAAACTTTCAGTCCTCCTGTCTCAGACTCCCAAGCAGCTGGGGTTATAAGTGTGCGTGTATTCCTTTTTATAGCAAAATGTTCTGCCGCAGGCTTTTGTCTCTTTGTGCACCGTGGCCCTGTTAGAAAAAAAATACCATACCAGCTGTGAGAGTTACAGCCAATGCAGGACTGCTAAAGGTGAGCGTAAAAGTATGTCCATGTGGGTCATAGATGCACAGGGTGCAGATGACAAGCCCATGAGCACACAGGGTTCCCTGGTAATGAAACAGCTAGTTACATGAACTGGTGCATAAAAGATCCGCAGTAAGCATTGTTTGTTTGTTTTGGGTTAAGTGTGCACATTATGGTTGTGCTGAGTGTGAAGTGGGGGGAATTTCACACCCAGAGGCCAAACACCAAAAGGTTCTTGACGGAAAGTTTCTATAATAAGGAAAGGTGTTTCTGTTTGTGTTGTTGCTTTTAATGTACAAATGTAGCTGCAAACCATAAAAATGTCAAGTTTCTCTGACTTTGCTAAGAAGCATGCACTTGTAATCTTATTTAACTAGCATGTCTTTGGTAAAGAATTCACGTATTTTACACCTCTCTGTTCGTATAATTATCAATTCTGAAAATACTTATTACTGATGATATCTTTCTGAGAACAATTTTTCCTCTTTTGTGAGACAGGGTCTTGCTATGTAGTGTAGGCTGACCTTGAACTTTGTCAAGTAGCACAGGCTGGCCTCGAACTCGCAGCAATCCTTTGACCTCAGCCTCCCAAGTGATGGGATTTCAAGAGTGCACCACCCTGTCTGGCCCAGCAATTTTTCAAAAGTTAGTTTTGAAAGTGTTTTTAAGATTAAACATTCTCAGAGAAATGTATGTTTTCTGGCTCTGAAATGTGTAAAAACAGCATCCATTAGTAAATTACAGTGAGATATTTTTCATGCTTTTTCTTTTTAGAAAAAAATCATTTAAAATTGTCAGCTTAGACCCAGAAAAGTCTCTGCTGGAGTTTTTCACTAAACGCCCTTTTTCCACTCCAGTAAAACAATTGCAGTTTGTTTCTCTTTTCCTATGAGCTACTCCACAGTACCTAAAGGGTGAAGGTTCTTTTCTAGTTATTTCAGTTAAAAAAAAAGACTATGAGTAGGCTGGATGTGGTGGCCCACACCTGTAATCCCAGCACTTGTGAGTCTGAGGCAGGAGGATCACCAAGAATTTGAGGCCAGCCTGGGCTACATAGTGAGTTCAGGGCCAGCCTGAACTATGTAGTGAGACCCTGTCTCCAAAAACCAAAAACAACAACAACCAAAAGATTATGAATAAAAACAAGCACACACACACAGTTTAAGTGGATCATGGCTGGAAAATTTTGAGTAAATGCCAGAAATATAGGAGTGAAGAAGGGACACAAAACAGCGCTAGGCCAGGCAGGTGTGGCCTGGAAGAAATGTCCCTGAGTGACAGCACAGAGGTCCTGAACTCTGCAATCCAGAGATACCTGGAGACAGGAAGAAAGACGCCGCTTCACAGGAATGCTTCTGGAGGCTGAGCTAGCTTTCTCCCTTGGCCTTCTTGGCCACTTTCCTTTTTTTGTTGTTTTTTTTTTTGTTTTTCATTTTTCTTCCGGTACCAGGAATCAAACTCACTACCTTGCACTTGCCAGGCAGGTGCTTTGCCACTGAGCTAAATACCCAGCCTGCCACCTTCCTTTTTATTCTCCTTTCCACCTCCATTCCATGCTGCCTTGCCTCAAACTCCTCCCTGTCTCCCTTCCTTGGGAGTTCAGCACCCTTTGTAAAGGCAGGGCGAGCTTCTGGTCTCAACCCTTCCTGGAGCGCACTGTTTGGGATGTCGAGGAGGATGGAGGCAGCTGCTTGAGCACCAGGTCGGCAGAAGCCCAGGGTCAGCCACTGGCCAGCAGCCTGGGCTCACCTTTGTCCTGTGTGCATGGCCAGCCCTTCTGTAGAACACAGCCCTCATGTTCAATTGCTACTGGAACAGAACTAGAAATGTCTACCCAGAATCAGAAGAACTGAGTTCTAGGCCACAGTGCCATCAATCAGCTGAGCAATGGGCACCTTCCTGCTGCTACTCTCTGGGGCTGCTGCACTCATCTGGAAGGTGAAGTATCTCATCCCAGCCAGAGCTCTGATTGCTACTTGCAAGGTCAGATGTGTTAGCACCCTGCAACAGCTCCCGGGTACATAACATACCCTGATTTACCAACTTAAAATTACTCTTCAAAAAATCAGTGCCCTCAGTAGAGAATGTAAGGCCTGTTTGAACATGTTGTCTTCGTGGGGAGCTAAAGGCCTGCCTCCAGGGTACACTCTGAAAATGTCCACTTCTTCTCCTTAAAGGACAGCCCAAGGGGCTTCCTCCAGCTGCCTGGAGAATGCCCTCAGATTAGCAACCACAGCGAATTCTTCATTCCACAGAACCCAAGAGCCTTTGGTAGCTTCTCTTCTCCCAGCTTTGGGGAGCTCAGTCCCTGTCTCCGCCAACATGTGACTGCAAATTAAAGCCCCATGCCTGCAGCGCCCCCTAGGGGTTCTTCTGATGTTCGGCGACATGTTCAGACTTCCAGAGACCATACTAGGCTTTCCATGACTCAGAATGGCTCAGGGAGGAGTCACGGTTGGCCAGAGGGGCAGCAACAACGGTTCATCTCCATCCATTGCCTACAAGTGTCACCACAGGACTTGGTGGTCCATCAACGTGTGCAATTTTATGCATCAATTAAAAACAAATAAGTAAAAAAAGTTCACATCATGGTCACTCTGGTAGCAGGCAGCTTAGGCGTAAGCAGTTGATATCCATGTCGGGCAGGTGTAGAGCCTCCTGGTGTAGAAGTCATTCATTTGTAAGAACTCCACGAGTGTAACATTCCAGGTTCATCACAAAAGGCAAACCCAGCTCAAAGAGTCACCGCACTCAGACAGGCCTTAAAAATGTTTTCCCACCAGGTATTTATAGTTTATACACTCAACACTGTAAAACATGTCTTATTTCCCCCATTGGCACATTTGGGCTCAGAGAAGTGACAACAATTGATAGCATCAACATTTCCTGACTCTGAGGTCCCCTGTTCTTTTGGTATTTCATAGCTCCTCCTTTGGAATGGAATTCCTGGTGTGAGAGTGACTACAGCAGAGTCTTCACATGATTTAGATGTACTGCAAAGATAGAATGTCCCAGTGGTTTCTAAAGCATGACAACATTTCTCATCAGGTGATTGGTTTTGCTTGTGATTGTTTCAGAAAACATATGCAGGTTAGATTAGCAGATATGTCTGAAAACACCTGGCGCCTGTCAGGCCTCACCTGAGAAAGACTTTCTAAACAAACACAGTGCCCTCAACAAATAGCAGGAATCCGTGCTGCCCTCAGCAAACAGAACTGATGGCTATAAAGAAATTTAGGACTGGACCTGCGGTCTCCCTGCCACTGAAGACCCAGCTTTATATGCGCACCTGTGCAGATCACCTTGCCGCTTCTCAAACGCTCCATCCAGATTCCTTGGGACTATGACCCCCCCTCAAACCCAAAACCCTATGTATACACATAGCCTCCCCTCCAGAAATTCACTGATATCAGTCCAATTTCAGCCTGCTTGTACCTAGATACATTAAATCTAGTTTTTCCCACAGTCTCAGTCTCCAGGTGTTTCCTCGCGTGCTGTTAATTAACAGCAACTTGCAGGCATTCGTTGGACCTGTCCTGCATTTCCTGAAGTGGGTGGTGTGCAAATGATTTCCTAGGGCAGCAGCTTTGCCCACTGTCTTCTAAGCCGTGTGACACTGGGTCGCAGCAGGCCTTTTGTTACACAGGGCTCCATGCTTAATCGTTGTCCTTTTAGCATTCATTCCTAAACCACCATCGGATCTCCACTCACAGTAAACACAGTGCTTTACAACCTGAGATCAATAGGCAAAAATGTAGTAAGCTGCGAGGATGTCAGACTCCCACAGTAGGCCAGACAAATCAGCTTTCCAAAGGCAGCTAAAGGGTGGGGCCAAGCCAACCCCAGGCAAGATGCTCAGGAGCCCAAACTCTGCTGGGCTCCTTCCAGTGAGACCACCCAGGGCACCTAAGTGTCACTCCACAGCAGAAGTGATGGCCAGGGGGTGTCCCTCACCAACCCTCACTGATCACACAGGCCTGGTACAACGGAAGGATTGGCAGGACCTTTTGTACCTTGTGTTTTTTCTTTCTCTGTGGAAGGCCTCTTCCTTGACCTTCACTGGCTGACAAAATTTTTGCTCATCTACCCAGCTCCAGTGCTGCCTCCTCCATGAAGCCTTCCAGAACCCTTCCCACACAGTGTCCTTCAGGACTTCCGCACGGCCTCCATGCGGAGAGCTGAAGCGGAAGTTAGTGGTTTATGGCATGGCCACCTCTCTGATTGAATTCCCAGCTCCCTGAAGGGGAACACTTACAGAAGTGTTCGTGGGATGACTCATTTACTCCACAAGTATTTATTGAGCATATGCCATGTGCCAGATACTGTCCTAAGATGAGGGACGGAACAGAGGGATGTCCTTGGGTTGGAAAGATGGGAAGACTGTGTAAGGTGAAGGAAGGGAGAGGACAGAGACCAGAGAGCTGTTCCCCAGGTTCCCATTCTTTGCCCTTCCTGGACCAGTCACTCTCTGTCTTTCTCTCCTTCTCGTGGTGTGTGGGGTCATGGTTCTGTGACTGATTCCTACGCAGTGTTGTGGGGAGGAGCAAGGTGCATTCATATCAGATCAGATTCATAGAAACCTCCTGCCAGGTCGTCCACACTGTCTACTTCCGAGATACAGGCAGGGAGTTGAACCTTGAGAACACAACAGGCAAGGAGTCTGAGTCACCACTCCAAGTATGTGTGTATGTGTGTGTGTGTGTGTGTGTGTGTGTGTGTGTGTGTGCTGGGAGTGTCACTGGAAACATAGGTGTGCAAAAATGGACATTGCTTTATTATAATATTCAGCAGGGGTACATTAACCAAATGTCTGTTTGTTGTAGGTCTTTCATACTTTGAAGGTTTTTTAAAATTTGAGACTTAGAATAATAACAGAAACTAAAAAGTAATCTTTGAAAAATTACAGATGCCAGATGATAGAGTGTGAGCTCTGCATGGCGTTTAGAGCATTACATGCATTAATTATCCTTACTGGGAAAACGTAAAGGCTCTGGCCTGGGGCTTTCTCTCAGCCTGGACTCTGGATTAGCTCTCATGTTCCCGGGCAGGCGGGCCTTGAGGATGGTCTTCAAGGAGGCCATCTCATTGGAGTGGGGCCTCCATTCTGACATTCAGTGAATATTGTTGGGGATTTTCTGTGTGGCAGAGAAGTGGGGCTGAGCGGCTCCCTCGGGATGCTCAGGGCAGTGAAGGGACTGGCTGATAGGGGATGAGAGGGACATTCGGTCACTCCACCCAGGGCTGGGTGCATTTTCGGCTTGAACCCAGTACAGAGATTACGGTTTGCACGAAGAGGAAAGATTCCTCAAAGATTCCTCCCGTCGCACATGAAGGCAGTACCACAGCTGATCAGAGGAAGGGATGGGGCCACGCCTGGGAGTAATAAGTAACAAGAGACAGGCATGGTGTAGGTCATTTTTGATGAATTAATTTAATGGAGAGAATACATTATAAAATCCTAACAACAAAAAGAATGTTTCACTTTTGCTGCTCAAGGCCCATTAACTTGTGAGTTTCAGGAAGATCAAGTCTGTGTTTCATCCACCACTCTATCTGCATCTGCCACCAAGGCCTAGGAAAGATAGGACACTCACTGTCAAATGTAGGTGGTGTTGTCCTTGCCGACTGCTGACACAGCCTACGTAGGTTAATAATTGGACATTAAGTGACATAGTCAGGCCCTGGAGTTGCACTGCCGGGGTGCACATCCTGGTTATGTCACTTACTAGCTATGTGACTTTGGACAAGGTACTTGTCTGTAGGTACCCAACCACTGAACAGGGCTTATAACAGAGCCTACTTCATAACCATCATGACAGCAAAAGGGTTTGC
This sequence comes from Chinchilla lanigera, assembly GCF_000276665.1. NCBI lineage: Eukaryota > Metazoa > Chordata > Mammalia > Rodentia > Chinchillidae > Chinchilla > Chinchilla lanigera. The sequence continues at coordinate 23,970,982 of NW_004955427.1, forward strand.
TCTATATGTGGCACTAAGAGTTGCACCTGGCATACAGTGAGTGCTCTGTAATATGCTGCTGCTGTTGCTAGTTTTCAAGCTATGCCCACCCTCATTCTTTTTTGGGGGCAGGGGGCACCGGGAATCAAACTCAGGACCTCATGCTTGCCAAGCAGGTGCTGTGCCACTGAGGTAAATCCCCAGCCAGCCTCATTCTTCAATTTTGCTTTTTGCACTGAGTTGTCAATGGACAACAAATCAGAATTCTCAGAAAACATTTTAAGGGGAAAAGCCCAACCAGACCTGCCTCACCTCATAAAAGCTGATGAAAAACAAAAGCCTTCTGCTGGTACTCTCCCCTTTCATGTCTTAACTGCAGAATTTTCCAATAAAAATAGGTTTGTCTCCTTTCTTATTTTGTAAAATGCCACCTAATAAAGTGCTGAGGGGGGCTGGGGATTTAGCTCAGCAGCACAGCGCCTGCCCGGCAAGCACAAGGTCGTGAGTTCGATTCCCAGTACCGGAAAAAAAAAACCAAAAAAAAAAAGTGCTGATGATCTCAACAATTGTACCAAGTTTTAAACACCACTGACAATTATTAACATAGGTATAAAGGCTGCGGGTGTAACTCAGTGGTAGAGTGCATGAAAGGCCCTGGGTTGGGTTCAATCCTAACCACCATAAATAAATAAGCAAATTCTTACAGCTGTGTAATGTAAGACCAATGAGATGCATGTCAAATAGTATGTTAAAAAGGGAAAATAATGTGATTTCTAATAATCCAGTAAAAATGATACAGATACTGCAACAGGAGTGCGCCACATAGCATATTTGCATATTTGAAACATAGCATGTTTCCCTGGCACAAGCGTGAGAAATGAAGAGACCAAGAAAGGGCAAGTTTAGAATTGTTGCAACACAAGTTTAGCGTTTCAAGCAAGCCTTTTAAAAGAACTGCCCACAGGAAGCTGTTTCAGCAAGCCGTGGGAGACAGTGCCACCTACTGGCCATGGTGTTTGCTTAACAGTTAGGAAGCCGGAGAGAAGCTGCGGGAAAAGTTCCCACCAACGGTTGGCGCTATCCGGATGCCTAATCACCTTCCGTGTCGGGAGGCTTGGCCCCTTCTGAGGGGTCTTGTGCATACAAACCTGATTCTAGACTCTAGGGAAGGCATGGAAAATGGAAAATAATGCGACCTTGGGCTTGACCCTGAGAGGCTGAGCCAGTGGGCTAAAGCAGTGATTCTCAAACCCACTGGAGCTTACGAAGTCCTTGTGCTCAGGCTCACCTGAGCCCATGAGGCCCTCAGGCTGGACCTGAGCATTGGCCATTGGTATTTCTCCTCGTGTGATGCCGGTGTGCCATTGAGACCTGCTGTCGGTCTGGTCTTGGCTCACCCTTTCCCCGCAGCTGAGTTCAGCCAAAACCAGCCTCAGGAAGTCTGTGCTGTCTTTAAGAGCTCCAGCTGCACAACATGTCCATGTGCCTGTCCTCTCTTATCCTGTCTGAGTCGGGCTTGGCCGAGGTGGGAGAAGTCTCTGTGTGACAGTCCATCCTCAGTTAAAAGAACGACAGCTCTCCTGAGGTATGGCTGAGAGGTGGTGAACTGTACACATAGGAAGCATAGGACCTGACTACACCAGTTTTGACATATGCCCATAAAGCCCATTGCCCAATCCAGTAACGAACGCGTTCCCAAGACTGATGGGCTGAGGTGCGGCTCAGCAGTAAATGCTAGCCTGGGTTCCAACTTCAGTACCACTGCTCCCACAAGAAAGATCGAGCTGGGGGAATGCTGTTCGGAGCTTCTGGTCCTGGGTATTTAACACTTGTCTGTGTCAGGCATCGTGCTGGTGAGAAGAAAGCAGACCCATGGTGCGCTAGCTGTCCCTGGGGGAAACTGGTGACAGCACCCCTCCAGGACACACAGAGGAGGATGCTTCTACCACAGAGTGGAGGGTGGGGAATAAGGGTTAAGAAAGACAGCAAGGAGGTGATGTCTTAGCTGCTGTAACCAGATGGAGGTTTTTATCAGCTGCTGTGATCTAAATGTTTGAGTTCCCTTCAACCCCATGCCAGCTTTTCATCACTGTCCCAAATACCTGAGGTACATACACTAAAAAGGAAGAAAAGTTTATTTAGTTCACAGTTCGGGGGATTCAGCCCATGGTAGGTTGGCCCTGCTGTTTTGGGTTCATAGCAGCACAGTACATCATGGCGGGAGCATATGGCAGAAGAAACCACTTAGCTCATGGCTGTCAGGAAGCAAAAAACAGAAGCAAGGGCCTGGGGTCCCTGGTCCCCTTCAAGTACATTCCCCATTGACCTAATGTTCTTCCACCAGGCCCCACTTCTAAGTTTCTACCACCTCTGTCTTTGTAAGTTTCTGGTTGCTGGGACAAAATACCGGACACCCAAAACCTATGGAAGAAAGATTTCTTTTGGCCCACAGTTTGTAAGTTTCAGTCCATAGTCTGCTGTGTCCAACACAGGGTGGTGTAGCAGAGGAGAAACTGCTCATGACATGGCAGTGGGAAGCAGAGAAAGGGAGCAAGGCCTTTCCAGGCCACTGCCACAGTGAGCCAGCAGGCTTTACCTCCCAACACCACGTGTAACTATAAACTCATCGCTGCGCTAATCCAGCGATGAGTATCACGCCCCCATGACCCCATCTCCTGCCCAAAGCACCACCTAGGAGTGCATGAGGCTTTGGGGGACCTCTAGGTATAACCGTGACATGCTCCCCATAGCACCGCAGCCTGGGAACCCAGGCTTTAACACATGGGCATTTGGGGAACAATATTCAGTTATTAAATCCTAGTGCCCAGTGTGATGACATTAGAAAATGGGGTACTTGGGAAGGGTCAGGTCGTGAGGGTGGAGGCCTCGTGAATGGGATTTGTGTGTCATAAAAGAGAGAGATCCCTTGTCCCAGCGTCTGAGGTTACGGTGAGAAGACGGCCATTCCCGAGGGAGCAGGTCCTCACCAGACACCAGCTCTGCCGGCACATTCATCTTGGGCTTCCTGGTCTCCATAGCTGTGAGAAACACAGTTTTATTGTTTGTAAGCCACCCGGCCTGTAGCCCAAACAGACCAAGACATTGTGTCTGGCATTGTGCCCTGGCACAGAGGAACTGGCCCCTAGCTTCCTCAGTCCTCAGTTCTTCCTGCCCTTGATGAAAGAATTCAGTCAAAACACACAGGCGGCCACACAGAAGCACAAGCAGAACTTATTGTAAAGAAGATCTAGAGAGAAGTACACCTTCAAGTGAGGAGGGCAGCAGGTTTTTCTGCACACAAAAGTTACCCCTGGGGGTCAGAGAACTAGGGTAATCATGAAGCTTATTGCCCATTTACTTGGAAGTCACTTTGGAATTGCAACATGCCTTGCTGCCCTTTTTCAGTGGTCAGTGTTTCCTCAGGGTTTTTTTTTTCCTTGTTTGGAGACAAAGTCTTGCTATGTAGTTTAGGCTGGCCTTGAACTCACTATGTCACCCAGGCTGGCCTCAGACTCATGGCAATCCTCCTGCCTCAGCCTCTTGAGCACTGGGATTACAGGCATGTGCCACCACCTCCAGCTTCTTCAGGGGCTTTAGTAATGTAAGAAACTTATGAAAGATAAATTCTTCCTTTAAACTGGGTCCCAGCCTGAAACAGGAGGGTCTTTACAGAACATTTATTTTCCTGATAACACTGAGCTGTAGGCTACGGCAGTCAGGAATGCTGGCTATTGCCTTGGGTACTCTGATTTTGGAATTGGATGGCCGGGTGGCCAGGTGTCAGAAGGATCATGCCTGGTGTGTAACCTTAACAAGTCACTGTGCTCCATGGAATCGCTTTAGATCTGAGGCCTAACAAACGGTTATAAACGTGTTGTACATCTAAATCTTTCCGTACTTAACCGGCAAGGCATGCTATTTTGGGGCCCCTCTCCTCCTTTTGTCTCTCAGGCCCACTAATGCCTAACAATCAGGCAGCTGCAAGAAGGGGCCTTCCGGGTGGAAGGGAATCAGGGCGAGTCAGTGGAGCTGCAGTGTGTGGGGGTGGTGTCGGGCACTACAGGAAGGGCAAGAAGTAGAGCCAGGTGACATGAGTGACACCTTCCTGGTGGAGAACCCTGAAAGCACCGAGCCAGGACAGGTCACAACCAGACTCACATCTGAGGAAGTTCACACTGATGGCCCTCCAAGGCTGCAGGAGGGTGGTTATAAGAACCAAAAGTGACAGTGGGTACAAAAGCCATTTTCATAAATCTCCTGCCTAGATATGTCTAGAACGTTATTTTTATTCTCATGGTAGCAATGACAGTTTCTGAAGGAGGGACAGTGAAGTCCAGAGCTTGCATGGCTCGGGACCTCTGAGAAGCTTGTGTGTGTGATTCAGAGGGGCACCAGACTGGGCTCTCTAGAAACAAGGTTCAAATAGCCTGCTGCTAGTCTCCAACCCAGAACCACCTTCCAGTGAAGGGAGGTAACATACAGGTTAGAAATACGAACTGTAAGTCCAGCTTCAGTGGTCAGCCAACTTAAAGCCATGTCTGCGTTAATTCTGCTGCTATCCACTAGCTATTTGATGGCTAATGGTTTACTGTGGGCATTAGTAGCTCTTAAAAGTTTTTTTTACTCCATTCACCCTCTAGCCTTGAGCACATGAGAGTAAACAAAATCATATCCATGAGGATGCTTTCAGCTGCAGATAACAAACCCTTTGAACTGGCATAAGAGCAAAGGAAAGTCCAGAATCTGCAGGGATGGAACAAGGCTCTGCTCCAGTTCTCTTCGTGTCTCAGTTCTACCTTCCTCTGTGTGTCAGCTGTGTCCTTAGCAAAAGTGAAGCAGCTCCCTCTTGGGAGCCGCTGGAGCTGGGTATTGGTCAAATGTGTGAGGGCAGAACAGAGCCAGAGTGCCTCAAGCAGTCACGCTACCTCAGTATTGAGAAAAGCATCCTGCCTGGACAATTACAGTCGTTAGTTGCTAGGCAACATTACGTCTCCTGATACTAACTTTGCAAGAGTATAAGATAAACGCCCCTACTGTTGAAGTCAGACCTCTTACCCATCAGGTAAGAGGTAACTCCACCCGACCCAGCTCTTGTCTCTTGTCCTTATTTTCCTCATACCTACCACTGTTTCTCTCCAGGGTACAACGAGAGACCAGAGAGGTTCCCTACAATTTGCAGCCACACAGCCCCAAGCTCACTCTGCAGAGTAAAGAGTTTTTCTTCCTGCAAACCTCCTAACAAAGTTGAGGCTACATCTTCACTGTATCCACTTAGGTCGTGTGTTCAAGTCCCATGACAAGGAGGGACAGGATTTCACTGATTGGTATGTGCCAACCTGAGCCAACCCCTGGAGCGGGGCTAGGACTGGTCCCACCCAGAATGCTGGGCTGCTTGTCATGGTGCAGGAGGGGGATGTGTGAGGGGGATAGCAGCCAAAAAAAAAGGGTACAGTGTGTTAAAATACCACTTAAGGTACTCTGATAACCACTCATGAGGACAGTAGATGTCAACCACTCCAGTTTATTATATGTCACATCTGCTGTTTAAAATCAGACTTGTTGCTGTATATATCAGCAAAGACCTGAAGTATAAGAAAGGATTGCACCTATCAAAGACATTTTATTGCAAGAACAAATAATAATAGCAAACAAAAATACCTTCAAGGGAGTCAGACATTAAACATATACAAGCACACAGTTTACACTTATAATATACACTGGATGTGGTCACCCCGATCTTGGGGGTGCTGGTGGCCACAGCTAAGCCTCTGTCACCAGGACAGGCTGGGTCCCTAGTAAAGTCAGTCTGCAAACTGAAGCAGGACTGCAGGACAGATGGACTCTGAGCACAAGCTCCTTGTTACCACCAGAGGCCTGCAATTTCAAAGTGTGCTCGTGCCGACTCCTGTTTTGTATCCTTTCGCCGGCCCTGGTTGCGTGAAGAGCATGAGCCGGAGGACGTGTTCCTTTGCTCATGGAGGAGGGGAACCCATGGGAGAAGGTGGAGCCTGCCCCCTGCTCCATTACTCATCTTCCCAGCACAGCTTCTGGCTCTCTCCTACCTCTGGTCCTGTGTTTTCTTCCGACTTCTGCTACCAACCAGCATTTTAAAAACTCTAGAATATACCCTATTCTAGACATCTCTGGTCCATAACTTCTTTTATTTATTTTTTGGCAGCAGTGTTTTTTTTTTTTTTTTTTTCTTTTCTTCACCAGGGCCTGATGCATGCTAAGCAAGTGTTCTACCACTAACCTACATCACTAGAACTTTTCATTGTATTTTGAGACAGGATCTCAGTAAATTGCCCAGGCTGGCCTTGAATTTGCAACCATCCCACCTCAGCATCCCAGATAGCTGGGAATACAGGGATGTATCACGATGCTGGACCCCAGTTCTTCTAATTAATATCAAAAAGTTCCAGACTCTCAATGGGTCCTCAAAAAACTGAGAGACATGTTTTTTTCCTGTCTTTTTGGGGTTAGGCCAAGTCACAAGCTCCCAGCTGTTAAAGGGTGTGGGAGAGACAGAAGTAGCATCCTTCTTCTGACCTGAGAGTGAACTTAAAGGTTAGCATGTTCTCCCTTTCTTGGGAGCTGCACAGCTGGTCAGTCAGGGTTCCCCAGGAGAACTAGGTCACACATCCACAAGCTGTCAGCTACAGAATAACATTCTCCAGGAACAAGTACGGTATTGTGAGGGACTCTCCTGTAGGTTGCAAATAGTGTTGGCCTGCCAGGAAAAAACACTACACCAAACCCAAATAAAACTAACCATTGCCAGGTGTGATGGTGCATGCCTGTAATCCCAGCACTTGGGAGGCTGAGGCAGGAGAATCGTTGCAAATTCAAGACCAGCCTGTGTTACAAAGTGAGCTAGCTCAAGGCCAGCCTGAACTACATACAGCGAGACCTTGTCTCAAAAAGACAAAACAAAACAAACAACTAACCATTGTCTAGGTGCTTTGTACGATTGGAGAAAAATCACCTATCTTGCAAGTGCTAACAGCATGTGTGAGCATTTAATTTCATAGATGCTTCTTTAGCAAGGAAAAACTTCCTTGCCCCACTCAGAGGCTCTGTTCAGAGAGGCCAGCAGGTGTCCAATGGTCAGGTCTATACCACACATGCTTCTCCAGGACCGTCTAAATTCTCAAAATAGTAGCTTATACAATGGGCTGGGGCTGTGGAGGTTCCACATTTTCATCATTCTAGACAGAAAGACAAAAAAGAGACAAAACTATGAGGGAAGATGCAGTCCAACAGAAACAGGAGAAAATTTAGACGCTAAATCATCAACATTGTTTAACTTCTTCACTTTCTTCCTATTCTTCCTTTTGTCTCTGTTTATTATTTTCAAGTATTTTGTTCTTTCTTCCTTTTCTTTTTCAGTGCTAGGGTTTGAACCCAGGGCCCCATGCATGCTAGGGAAATGTCCTACCACGGAGCCACACCCTCAGCCTTTTCTTTTAAAAATCATTTCTTTTGTTGACTCTCTTCCATTCCTTACCTCTTTCCTGGCCCCTTGTCCTTCTTCTCACCAACATCTTTTCTTTGCATCTCAGCACCCCATCCCTCCCCCTATGGCCACCTGTCACAGGCTTCCCCATTTCCGCATTTCATTGAGTCAAAGAGAACAGTGGCAGCTATGGTTATCCAGTACAAATCTGTGAGCAGAGCTATTCTTCTCCCAGTCCTCCCAAGGGAAGTGAAATATTACCACCCAAGGTGCCTTATCTCTTTAGAAACATACTGTTTTGCCCTGAGGTCTGGAGGGAGAAGAAAGTCACCTTGCCACTGCCTGGCTGGCAAGGGTGCCACAGAACTGCCCCAATACCCAACAGTCCTTTCTGGGCCTGACCTGGGACCTAGGTCCTCACCAGTTTAGGCCAGAGCCAGGCCTGCAGCAGCTAACTGCAAAGGACCTCCAGGCACTGGAAGCTGCTCTTTTTATAGATAAGCAAATAGAAGGCCCAAGAAATTAAGTGATGGGTTAAAGTCACATAGATGGTTAGAGTTAGGAACTAAGTGGTGGCTACTTATACTAGTGGTAGACTTTTTCTCATTGAGCTTGGTTTTTAACCAAGAGACAATAAGTCTGTGGGCAGCGAAGAGTTGATGAAGGTGCCCCTACTCTGCCCCGGGGCATTTCCCTGGGCACAACCCAACAGAAAGCCCCGACTCACCTAGCAGTAGGGCCAGGAACGCTTTACCGGCCTATGTAGGGATTTGAGAACTGATGGTCTAGGGAGGCCTTGGTCTTGACCTCGGGGAAGAGGCTGCCTTCAGCTCCCAGATTGCTGAAACCCGTCTGCTGCAGCCGCAGACTCTGGAAGTCATTCTCGATCAAGTGCTGCTCTTCGATGTTCTTCTTTCTGTTCCTTGATCTGTCATTAGTAACAAGAGTTGGGATCTGACAGTGGCAGAGAGTTTCTTGGAGTAAATGTTAATGCTTTTTAAAAATGTTTTTAAGTTTTAGTTATTGTAAATTGAGCTATGTGAGGTGATAAAAAATGTATGTAAAGTTTTAAAAAATGTATTACAGACACATGTAAAAAATGTATTACAAGACACACTGCTGTCAATCCCCCTCACAATATTCTCCCTCAAAAAAAAATATTCCCCCTCCCTTTGAATACACTTATCTTGTTGTTTTTGTCACTTTCCAGAGCAGTTGCAGAAGTCATTTTTCCTGAGTATCATTAGTTGCGCAGTCCCAGCTGCCTTGATGTTCTGAACTGATTCAGAACACTTACCTTTCATGGTCAGTTTGATTTTAAGGAAAAGTCCAAAGTCACATGGTGCCAGGTCCAGTGAATAAGGTGGATGAGGACACACTAATGCTTTTACAAGCTTGCTTTTCTGTTGGATGACAATGGGCAGCAGCGTTCACTGTAGTTTTGATCATACCTCCTCACAAAGACACTTGTGAAAGGAGTTCCAGAACTGCTCCCGAAAGTGACAAGAACGATGGGCTAAGTGTGTTTGAAGGAGCAGGTATTTTGAAGGGAATTAATGGCAATGTGTCTTTTACTGTAATAATTTTTCACTTTAACTATTTTTTTTTGTACTGGGAATCAAACTCAGCACCTTGCACTTGCCAGGCAGGCGCTGTGCCCCTGAGCTATATCCCTAGCACTGTAATAATTTGTAACACTTAAACACTCACCATATATTTCAATAACATGTATATGTATATATCCATCACCCAGATTTCCCAACTGTTAACACTGAAGCAATGAAGGCACTAAGTTTTGGACCTGACATGCATTAACCATAACCTCATTATTTTGCTCAGTGGAGATCTCTGAAGTTTAAGGACGATCTCCTTATAAGCTCTAGGATGTATGTGATCCAACATTAACATGCAATTTCAACAGCATCACTCCAGTATTGCTAATGATGTTAGTACTCTTAAGTGTACTTTCCATTTATTCCTAGAGATAACAATTGAAGTCAAAGAGAAATGATGACTCGTGGGATACAATTTTCCACTGAAGCAGAGCTGATGTCTGCAGAAGCAACTCTGTGAGGAAAATGAGTTCGAGATTCCAAGGTCTTGAAAGGACAACCAGGGTTTCTTGGAGCTGCCGGGGGTCCCAAGGGCCTGAAGGGGAGGTGCTGAAAGCCAAGCGCAGTACTGCAGTGGGGGCCGCATCTGCTCCCAAGTCACTCTGACTGTGAGCCTCCCCCCGCCCCACGCCCTGCTTCCCTCCTTCCCTTCCTTGCTGGCCCAGAGGACTCAGTCCTGCTCCTGCGGGGGCCTGGAATGCAGCCATTGCATCGACGACACTGCAGGGTGCGCTCCCACCTGCACTTCAGTCACTCAGCCCACGACTGTGGTGGCCAGCCCAATCCAGAGTCCCTGCCTTTTCACACTCCCTTGTCCAAAGTGGCTGAGCGCACACTTTCCCTCCCTACGACGTGGGTAAGAAAACGGAAACTTGGGCCGGGCGTGGTGGTGCACGTGTGTAATCCCAGCACTCAGGAGGCTGATGCAGGAGGATTGTTGGGGGTTCAAGACCAGCCTGGGCTACAAAGTGAGTTCAAGGCCAGCCTGAACTGCATAGCAAGACCCTGTCTCAAAAAGACAAAACAAAACAAAACAAAACAAAAAACCAGAAACCCCTGCTGTGATCCAAGAAGCTGGATGAGTAGCTGGGCAAGGAGCAGCTCTGGCTCTACAACCGGAAGAGGAGCTGAAAGGCATAGATGCCCCAGAGTTGTCTGCTGATGCTCACAGAACCGGTTCCGGCTTTGCTTTCTTTCCATTGAGTCTTGGGGAAGAGCTAACAGCAGAGTGGAATAAAAGAGCTGGGAGTGGTGGTGCACACCTGTAATCCCAGCAATCAGGAGGTTGAGGCAGGATCACTGAGAGTTCGAGGCCAGCTTGGGCTACATCGTTATTTCAAGGCCAGCCTGAACTGCATAGCGAAAACTTGACTCAAAAAACAAACAAAATAGAGTAAAAAGCGGTGGGGAGAGGGAAGAGACAACAAAAAATATTCTAGGGACCTTAAATCTCTCTATCCTCTAATTCTAGTGGGAAAATACCCATTCTGCCAAAATAAAAGGTCTGAACTAAATGTTAGGAAAAAGTATGCAGCTTGTTTTTAGTAAAGTGGATCCAACGGTGTATGAGGGACGGAGATGGGGTGACAGCACCCTCTCCCTGTTAACAGCAGGAAATCCAGCCGGGCTAAATATTTGCTGAATAAAACAATGGGCCCTGCTCCCCTACTCCCCTTACGAGAAGAAAATTTAAGACACAGAGCTGAGAAACAGCCATGCTGATCTGATAAAACCTTTCTACTTTTTGAAAAACCTCAGGGTTTAGGTGAGTTTGATCTAGAATATTTGCAGCAGGATGCTGGGCAGGAAAGTGACTTGGTAAAAATTATATTTGATAACATTAGTGGAATTCAATATTGTTGCCAAAGAATCCTTCATGGTTTAAGAAAGTGATTGCTATGTCGTACTTTAGTATTAAGGAAAAGTGAACCTTAAAAATTAAAAAAAAACAAAAGGAGTCACAGCTATGTAATATCATTTAAAATATGGAAAACAGCTTGGAAGGATGTATACTAAAATGTTAGTTGCCTCAGTGTGGTGGGTTGAATAGGTAATTTTTTACTCTGCCCTTTTTATTTTTCTTTCTTTTTCCCCAGATTTTCCTCGATGGTCATTTAATTTCTACAGTCAGAAGAGAGTTCACGTAAGGAAAGCAGAGTGGTGGTGGAAGGAAGGCCTCCCCGCATCTCCCTCCCCCTGCCAGCAAAGGCGGGGTGTGCCTGGAAAACCCGTGTCCACCAGGAACAGGACGCCTCCATCCCCATACCTCATCGTGATGACCAGCACAATCCCCAGGCTGAGGACCAAGACGCCCAAAATGGTGCCCACAATAGTGAGGGTCAACTGAAACTCTGAAAAGGAAAAGCAAAGCGTAAGAACGGCCTTCGGCAGACTGGTCCCAGCTGTCCGCCGCGCAGGTCTGTGTGTCCCCAGGGATGCTCCGTGTGAGGAGGATCAGGCCGCCCCCAGAGCCAGGTTGGACAAGCAGCTCACACCCTTCAGCATCCCCTGCCTCGCCTAACCAGGCCTTCAGGACTCGGTCAGAAGAGGACGCCTGGCCGGATATAGCACCAGAACTGCAGAGGAGGCTGAGGGCAGAGGGCCCCTCCTGGGTTGTGTGGGAAGCGGATCCAGCTCAGGTCCACACCTGCCTCTTCACCTCTGTGCCTCTGCCCTCCACTCCCCCTTTCCTGAGGGACTTGGCCAGAGTTAAGTGTGTCCCTCATAGAGAAGCCACGGAGCCATTTGGTTTTGTCCTGTGGACTCTTCAGTCCAGAGGCTCATTCACAAGCATGCTCCTCCTCCTTCTGACAGGCGCTACGGACACTTCAAACACGGGGCTGAGATGGCCCAGGAGTGTAACATATGCACCAGCTTCCAGACGCCGAGTACCAAAAATGTGAACTAACTCATTTATACTCTTATATCGATTACATGTCAAGGTAATATTTTGGATAAGTTGGGTTAAATAGAATATGTTAATCAAATAAAGTTCACCTACTTCTACTTTGAAATTTTTGCCCGATTTGTTTTTTGTGTGGTTGTTTGTTTTTTGAGACAGGGTCTTGCTATGGAGCCTGGCTGGCCTTGAACTCACTATGTAGCCCAGGCAGGCCTTGAACTTGTGGCAATTTTCCTGCCTCAGCCTCCCAAGTGCTGGGATTACAGGTGTGCACCACCGTGCCCAGCCTTTCTTGTTTGTAAATTTTTGCTTGAAACTTTAAAAGTGTACTATGAAATCTGTGGCTCATACTATGTTTCTACTGAAATTATAGCTTGGGCTGCTCTAGATTGGCTTCTTCCTGCCACACCACTGCCACCCATATCATCTCCAACCTGGGTTCATAGGGCCACAGAATGTGAAATCCAGGAAGGACCCGAATGGTCAGGTCCTCTGGTGCCAGCCCTTATCTCTGTTTCCTTTTTTCCATTTCTTGGAGGTACTGAAGGCTGCACTGGGGCTCTCACACAGGTTAGGCAAGTGCTCTGGCACTCAGCTGCTCCCAGCCCCAAACCTCCCCATTAGCAGTTGTGGAAACTGAAGGCCCAGAGGAAGAAATGACTTAGCCCACCTGTCCTTGCTGCGGAAGGTGGCAGAGGGCCTCTATCAGGCCTGTCTCTGTCTGGTAGGAAGCTCAGGGTCAGTCCCTGCATATTGAATCACTGAGCTTTAGTTTGCTATATAAACTTTTAAGTAGTTTAACATTTAAAGTCAGTACTGCCCCAGTCCCTTGGGGACGAGGCACGGGAGAGAACGAAGAAACTGAATTCGCAGCATGTCCCAAGCCGGTGAAGAACCCTGGGGCAAGGAGGATTTGAGCATTTCAATTACTTGCTCCTAGCTTTGTTCTCCCACAAGCACTGATTTTGAAATGTCCCTGTCTTTTATTATTAGGAGGGGCAGAACATTTGTATTTTGGCAGACAGGGCATCAGGATAGCAATTTGGGTTGCCCTGCAGCCCACCCTCTGCCTGGGGTCCCGAGGTGGAGCGGCTGCTTCCTGCAACCCCAGGGTGAGCGTGGGAGGGGCAGCCCATGGGGCAAACCGCAGGCTGATTTCTCCCTCCCTGAAGGAAGCCAGAGACTTGGGTGGGCTGGGCAGGAGTTTGGATGAGGTTCATGCTTATTACTTTAGAACGGATTTATAATAGCCAGACTTCGATACTCACGGTCCTCACAGTCCATCCCACTGTAACCAAATGGACACCTGTAAAACAGTGAGCAGCCAGAACCTGTTAGAGACCCCACAGGCAGCAGGGTAGACCCCCAGCCTCCACGTCTCCCCTCCATCTTCTTCTGTTCTGCCCTGTCTTTCTCCTTCTTTTCCTCTTGTCTTCTCATGCTCCCACAACTGCAGGTGAGCACCTCCCGCAGGGCTCCGGGAGGCACAGGGCTGTCCCATCCCACTTGGTCTCTTTTGCTACTGGCTGAACATTTTGCTACCCTCTGAACTCCAGGAGGACTCAGCCACTCAGGTGAGGCTGAACCCCAAAAGGATGGACCCTGTCCGGGGGTGGCACCCCATGGCTCTGCCACCAGCTTACTGCCTCACCTGAACACGGGTGACCAGTACGTTTCTGACAGAGGCTGTGTGATCGGTACCACGTGGTGTGGTTGGATCCTGGCACACAGAGAATGCTCAGAGGGTAACGAAGAAGATGCTGCTGCTCTGTCTATGACCTCTGCTGCCTTCCCTGCTTCCTGACTCCAACCCCGGCGTACGTGACGCAAGTTCTGTCCTTTCCGCCTAGCTCCAGTCACAGCAAGATCGAAACAGGGCGGTTTCTCTTACTTTTGGCAGTTGTTACTAGCCTCTGCCTTCTTGTAGCCGGGAAGGCAGGTGCACTCCAGCTCCCCAAAGCTCTTCTTCAAGCACTGCTTTTTGTTCTCCGCTCTGCAGTCTTCAGAACACTGTAAAGCTTCGAAGCAGAGTACTTGCTAAGTAACTTTCAGGAACAACCTCTTCCAACTCAATGGGATGGAATATAAATTTAACGAGATGCTCACTGGCTCACGACCTGCCCTTATGAAGCCACCCATAGGCAGCCTCAGCAGCTCCTCATCAAGACCCCTCTAAAGAAATCTTCTAAGAATAGTCATGTCTATGTCTGAAGCCCATTGCGCACCACTCAGTCTCTGAAATACACCTGGAGAGTCCAGCAGTGATGTTCTTGTTTGGCCCGTGCAGAAGACGAATTGTGAAGAGCATGCAGAAGCAGGTGGAACACTTACCAAGACAAAAAGGGGACTGTGGGGAAGGTCTCTGCAGCCCATCTCTACACCGGCAGTTTAAAGTACTGCTGCAATTGTCTTGATGAACATCTTCACAACCATAATATTCACACAGATTTTGCGCTGTAGGAGACACAGATTATTCAAAAATACATTTGGCAAGATAATACAGATGATGCTTTTTTTTTTTTTAAAGAGCAGAATATATTTATTGAGGGGGAAAAAAAGCTTCTGTCCGAGGGAGGGACAGAAGAGGGCCCAAGTGCGTTGCCCAAGACTCTGTCTTTTCTAGGGACTTTCATAGAGCAAAACCACAAGGTGAGGCAGGTCCATGGTAGGCAAAAATGGGAAATCACAAGGTGAGTACGAGGTGGGACAAAACTATGGTCAACCAATAAGAATTGTTTAGGTAAAACTGATTAAATTGGGATCAAATGGGGAAGCGAGTCACATAGCAAGCAGGCATGAATACAGAACAGGGGCTTTTCCTGCAAGGGTTTGGGTCAGCGGCTCTTCAAGGTGATCTACCTATTTAGAATATGAATCCCTGATGTCAATTCCTATGGAGGTACGTGGGTGCATTTGTTTAGTCCTTTGTCTTGAGGTCTGGCCCACAGTAAGTACATTTGCAAAGTATCTTGTGGTCCATATTGGCTCCTTCGAGGGCCTGGCCCTGTCTGACTGCCTATAATATTTCTATCTAACTCAGTTGCCTATAACATTCCCCCCTCTGAAGAAGTAACCCGAACTGCCATGAGG
Source organism: Chinchilla lanigera (assembly GCF_000276665.1). NCBI lineage: Eukaryota > Metazoa > Chordata > Mammalia > Rodentia > Chinchillidae > Chinchilla > Chinchilla lanigera. The sequence goes on from NW_004955427.1 coordinate 23,986,022, forward strand.
GAGTAATGGGCGATAATCGCTCTAGCTCAGGTAAAGTCATTTGTGAAAGTGCTCCACTCTATCATTGTTATGCTTTGCCTTTTAACACATTTTGGGAGTCCATAAATGAGAATGTGGGGCATTCTGAAAGCCAGTGCCCCAATCCTTTCTTCCATGACTCTTTCCTTATGTTATCAGTTCACATCCATTCCATCCAGTGCAATGCAACTAGGCTCAAGTTGACAATTTCTTTTGCACCTGTCTTTGCGCTAGGTTCCGTAAGTGGCACAGAAATCATTTAACTCTGGGGTTTCATCATTGCAGAGTTACACCAAACAACTCACTGTTCCGTTCTAGGGTTTGTGGTCCAGACTTTGAAGACAATGAAAATTCAGTAGCCCAAGTAGCCAAGATACCATCCAGGAAAAGGTGGGAATTAGGTAAGTCTTCAAAGATGGAGAAGATTGAAACAATTAGAGGAGAGACAAAGGCTGTTTAATTGGAGTAAAGAGTTATCAAAAGAAGCACAGAAATCTTGTCGGATTTATGGAGTTGTGTGTTGTTGGGGTTTTTTTTGTATCAGGAATCGAACTCAGGACCTTGTGCTTGCAAGGCAGGCACTTATGCCACTGAGCTATATCTCCAGATAGTTGTACTTGGGTAGGGGAGAGGTAGTGTGGTGAGCTGAGAGAAAACTAGAGCTCCTGGCTTTGCCGGTTATTGCCCATGGACTCTCTATTCCATCATTTGATTTTGGGTGGAGTCCAAGTTCCCTTCATTCCCTTCATTCCCTTCCCATAGTTATGGGAACTGAGTGAGCTCATATCAATGATAGCGCCTATTACAGGATCCTCAACAAATCCTCATTCTTTTGCTCACTGAGAAGTATGGGATTTTGAATGTCAGGCTCAGGACAAGGAATTTTATTCTATCACCCAACAATCCTTGGGAGATTTTGAGCAGGAGCACAGCATGAGAAAGATATCTTTTAAGAATAACAGTCTATAAATGGACTAGAAAGCCTGAGGGTTTAAAAAGAAGAATCTGAGAGTAGATTAGGGGGAAAGAAAAGCAGGTAGGAAAGTGGTGCTACTGCTCTTTACTAAATATCGCAAGCCACAACTAACCTTCTTTCCTCACCTGCAACTTGAAAAGTGTCTCCAGTTAAGAGTCTAGAGGAAGATTTTATGCCTTTGAGTACAGGAGTATGTTTTAGCCATTGAAGCTGGACAGCAGAAGAGGTATTTGTCTCTACAAGTTATAGGACCCTGGCTTCCATTTTCCTGGCATTTACGCTCTTGTGGTATCTCTAGAGGACAGCATTTGGCATTTTGTTAATGTGTCTAAGAATGAATGCCAGGTGTCACGGTGGAGGGAGAAGTCATGGGGAGTTGTCTGAAAAGTAAATTTTAGCGCTGGGGCCAAATGGTTTCAATTACACCATGGCTTGTAGCTAAGGCAATCTCTCAGCAGAGCTCAAATGAGAGAATTTCTTGGGCAGTTTGAACACTATTTTAAGGAAAACATGGACTGTGCTCAGCTGCCAACCACCCTGAGTGGCCAGAGCCTATGCTTATGGGGACAGTCAACTTCTTTACATTTGCTATAAGTCTCAACTAGCCCAAAGCAAAGTGTGTCACAAGGACCAAGGGACAGAGATTCTGATTGCATGAATTGTTACTCTGGGTAAAATTCTGACCTCAACCAGAAGGCAGATAAAAGCAATGGGTCCCTTGGGAGACGAGGACCAAGTGGCAGCCAGAGAAAGAGAGAGGGATCCATGTCCTCTACTAGGGCCCTTCTTCTGGTACCCTTAGTTTGCTTCTGTGACCTGCTTTGATCACTAGGATGATTATAATGTGATATAAGCAAAGCTAGAGAAACACTTGTAAATTGAACTTTACTCCCTTCCCTCTCATGAAGAAACAGGCCATCCATGGAATCCTCTGAGAACAGCCAGCCCCCCACTGATCTAACCACTAACAGCAGATGCTTAAGTGAGCCCAGCAGAGCTCAGCTAAGCCTGGCCTAGACCAAAGAACCCTCCAGCTGAACCCATCTCAAGTTCTGACTCACAGAATTACGGAATTGCAATAAAGAAATAGTGGTGTGTTAAGCCACCAAATTTTCTGATGGCTTATGACTGAGCAGACCCAGCTGCACTGTTATAGCCGTTACAGCTGCACTGGGGGCTTGCAGGTCAGATGGAAAGTGGGAACAGAATAGGTAAAACTTTCTGTTTCAGTTGGAAAGCTGTAATTCCATATAAAATGCTTTGATTCTCATTTTCCCATGTTCTCCTGTCCAGAGATGACTTGTCTGGTCACTTGTGTCTTGCAAGGGAGGAACCAACTAATCACTCTGAAGACATGGGAGGTGGCTAGAAAGGAGTAGAAGGCAGGTGAGAGAGCAAAGAGAGAGGCGGGGATTAGTTAAAAGAAAATCTAGAGACATCTGTTGATTCAACTATGTAGTGTACATATAACAGAAAGATTTACAAATAGGAGGATAGATCTTAAGGTAAACTTGGAGTAAAATTATCCAATACTTACGTGAATATTCTGAAATGTTCTTGTGGTTTTCAATTTCTTTATCAATTTGAGCAGATATACTTGTCTCACTTTCAGTTGTATTCTGTTCAAAAATGTTCACTACTCTTACAGACACCCTTACAGATTTTGCTTGTAGAGAAGATGTGCTAAAAATAAAATAAATAAATCTGTCACTAGTGGAATTGAGTGGAAGGGCCAAGAAATAGAGTTTCAAGCCTCTAAGATTCCCGAATCTCCCAGCCCTTGTCCTGACTCACTGTTCTGTCTCTATAATTGGGACCCCTATGGAGGCCCAGAGCTAGGAGACCACGTCAGAGATCGGCGTTGGATGTGTGTTCAGAGGACAGCTACAGCAAAAACAGTGTCCTGCTAGAAGATAGTGAGGAAACTTGTGGACAATCATTTTTAGCATCTAGGAATCTGCAGTGAACCCGGGCTAGAATGAGTACATCTGAATGGCAAGTTGTCACTTTCTATAGGACAGCAAGGATGGGTCTGTTAGCTATTACATCAGATGCTTACTCTGAGAGAGACAGAGGGGTGTGTACTGCTCCTTGCATCTAGAGAGAGCAGTAAGCAATAAGACAGAGCCCAGGCCACTCCCAGAAAGGGCCAGGGAGTCAGCAGGTGGCCTCACAGTGACCCTGATTGGGGCCGAATGCATGTGGCCCAAGGAGAATGAAACAAAGAGGAATGCGCAGAGTGAAACATGGGCAGCGAATGCCAAGTACCCTACCAAATGCTGAATGCATGCTGCAGCAAGGCGCTACACAGTTTCCCGCTCTCTAATCAGCACTGCAGTTTGAAGCGCTAAGAAGTGCTAACGTTCTAATCAGCCAAAGGGAGGCAAGTGATACAAGCTCTAAGAAGAAGAAAAAAAGGACATTATAAATTTCTTTCCTGTTTGACTTGTGACTCTGTGCATTTTTTTCTGAGACAGGGTCTCTCTATGTAGGCCAGACTGGCCTTAAACTCACTATGTAGCTCAGGTTAGCCTCAAACTCATGGCAATCCTCCTGCCTCAGCCTGAGTGCTGGGTTGACAGGTATGCACTACCATGCCCGGCTGTGGTTCTGTGCCTTTAGGCCTCAGGATGTATTTCTGCTTTCTAAATTTTTCTATGCTCCATTTTGACTTTTAAAATAGAGAAACTTAAAAACATATCCAACCTACTTGGGAAATGTTTATAGCCAGTATTGGATCCTCAGAACAATCAAAAAAGAAAAAAAATCCAAAACTTGAACCAAATTCCACTTTGAGGGATAATTACCTCAAAAAGACATCCAAAAAATTAACCAGAAGTTTAATTTTCACATTTCTACCAGAATGTACTCATGTTAGGATTTGAGGGGTGGCAACGGATTATCTACATTAGTGAGAAGGAATATACAAGTTTTTCTATATTGCTTAAAAATGATCAGAAATCTATGGCATAATTTTCCACTGGGGCTAGAAAATACCATCCATAATATATTCATCCAAGAACCTGTTAGATTACACTCTAGCTCAGGAGAAAGACATTGAACCCCAAGATATTTCAAGGTAATGATGGTGCCATGGTCTATTTGAGGGAAAATGACTAGAATAGTAGAGTTGGCTTTAAGAGAGGAGGGCTAGACCCAAGCTTGCTGTAGCTTGCTGGTACAGCCCAAAGGTAAACATTTCTCTGAGCCTGAGTTTTTTCCTCTGTCCTAAGAGAAGTTTGGGAGAGAGAAATTCCAAGGATCCTTTCAGTTCCCACATTTGTATGGTAGGTGGAAAGCTGGAGCTGGAGTTTAAAAAATGCCCTCCTAGGCGAGACCCGTTTGTCCTGCATTGGCTCTGGAGGGAGGGAAGTAGTTCTCCATAATGCTGAGTCAACAGGTAAAAGCTGGCCTCCAGATTCCCTGGGCTCCCTTTCAGCAACTCCTTAGGCACAAAGGGGTGCCACAGCTTGGGGGAATCTGCCTCAGATGACTTTGGGACCAATTCTTGATCACATCACAGGGTCCCCTACTCTGAAATGAAACAGACGGTGCTGAAATTGGCTACCTGCTAGGGAACACAAGTGTAATGGTTGATACATTGTGTCAACCTGAGAAATCCAGAAGCTTAACTAAGTAATTCAGCAGTTCTATATCCTAGGGTATAGAGGACATGCCCTTACTGCTCCAGGATGCTGTTCATTGGGTCAACTTGGTAAGTTTGGAAGTTTAACTAAGTGGCTCAGCAGGGGGCCAGGGCCCTCATTTTGAGAGGAGAGCAGGGAGATGGTGTGGGTGTAAAGGATCCCCTTCCCCCTGGGTAGCCTGGGCACAATAAAAGGGAAATGGGGAAGGACTGATCTCTGGTTCTCTGGAGTAGCTCCAGTCTTCACTCTCAGCTTGGACGTCTTCTCTTGGCTTCCAGCACAGACTGTTTGGCTTACGCCTGGGACTCTTCAGCCTTCTGGCATAGGCTCTTCAGCCTTTTATTGCAATCCCTCAGCCTCCTGATACGGACTTGTATGGAACACTGCAGTGAGCCCCAGACCTTGGACTGAACCCTTCGATTTCCAGTGTGCAGACACCTTCTGCACACTTCCTCATCCAACTCTGTGGTGGTCATCGTAAGCCGATCTTGTAATTACTTCTACATTTGTATATCTTGTGTTATATCTGTTTCTCTAGTAAACCCTGACTGATGCATGCAGGGAATCTTCCAGCATGATCTCATTTACTCCCGAGGTTGCAGGGAGCCTGATCAGATTGTCCCTTCTGTACAGACAGGGTAATGAAGGTTCAGAGGGGTTAGCACTCCTGGGCCATCATTCAGCAAGCACAGTTTTGGTTGACTCTGCCATCCCTCATGGTTTTTGTTCTAATCCTGTCACCACATATGATCGTGTACCAGCTATTATCCACTAAACCCTAAAACATTTCACAGCCCTCAGCTGCTGTCTGCTGTGCCTCCATCTCCAGAGCCCTGTGCTTGGATCGAGAGCTTCTCTGTGTGCTGCCAGGCCCTCCCTGGGCCAGCACGGCCTCTCCTGTCTACGAACCAGACTTGTGCCCGTGCAGAGCAAGCTTGAAGTCACCACCTTCCGAAGGCTGGTCTGAAATGTTCACACACACACGTGCATGCAACGTGCACACAGACACACACACACTCTCATCTCTCAGCACCCACTGGAGATTGGTTCGGGATGCCCCACAGATCCAAATCTAGGGATGCTCCATCAAGTGTCTTCTATAAAATTAGATACTATTTGCATACAATTGACACATATCCTTTTGTATCCAGAAAATCCTTTCCAGATTAATTTCATACTGAGTACAATGTAAATGCCATGGAAATGCTTGTTATGCTGTGCTGTTTACAGATGCAATTTTTTAAAAAAACCCTTGCGACCTGCAGTTGGTTGAATCCTTGAATGTGAAACCCATGCACACAGAGGACCAGTCATCTGTACATATGTTTTATCCTATTCCACAAATGGTTGACATAGCTTTTAGGAAAAAATACAATAGTAAAACTTAGAACATAAATACTCCATTGCACTGCTTTCTCTGGACAGCTTCGTTCATCCTGGAGCATTCTTTTCTCTCAGCCCTGAGCTTGCATGTTAATATGCTCCAGAGAAGGCTGAGGTGGAATTGCGAACTTCCTGAGAATCCTCTGTCTCTTTAGGTCCTTATGTAGCACCCAGCTCTTGTCAGCACTTAAGGTGCTCAATAAACACTGTTCTGACAGCAGAAAGAGCTCATGATGTGTCCCTTGGTAGCCAGGTGTGTGACTTGGGTGTCCCATCTCCTCCTCCTTCACCCCCACAAGGAAAGAGATGGCTGTGAGCTACCCAGAGCTACCCATCCCCTGCCTGCCTCCGAAGTGCCCCATCCGTCTACAGCACACTTACCTTACTGAATGAAGTACAGTCTGTTTGTAATCTGTGCCGACAAATGCGTCTTGAAACTGTGGGTGAGAACAGATTTAACAGTAAGTTGAAAAAAAAATTAAAGCGTTTCCCTACCTAGGTCTTAACACAAATTTGTAAACTCATTTTTATAAATATATATAGCATCTCAGAACAAATTACTTGCTGTTGACATGGCTGCTAATGGTAATCCTTGCTGTAAAGTGTAAGAGTCTAATATAAGTCAGTGTTATCCAGGCGAAAGATGGAAAACACTTCATCACATCAATGTTTTTACTCTTAAAAACAAGGGGACAGTTTATTCAGTTTGTTGTCAGTTTCGAATAGTACTTGCTAGTCTGATCTATACACGTGCTTCATGCATTCATCCGTCACCCAGGAATGTCTATTTACTAACTGCCTCCCTGGCCCAAGGCATGCTAGGGGGCATTCTGGTCATCAACCGCACAGTCCCAGCCTCACGATCCAGTTGGGGGAATCACACCCAGGAGTGCCATAGAGAGAGATGGGCTACGCTGAAGTCCAAAGAGACTCTTCCTGTCACGGAGGACCATGGAGGACTTCTGAAGGAGAAGGACCTGAGGTCAGTTGGTGGTGGCGGGACAGCCGTGAGGCTCAGGGGAACAGACTTAGTTGGGAAGAACGCCTAAAGTCAGCTCGGCCCGTTGTGTTCAACTGACCCTGACTTTTCTCGTTGGGGAGTATGCAGAACAGCAGCTCTCACGCCACGGGGCCACGGTGTGTACAGCAAGTTGGAGCACGTGCACCTGGCTCTGGGGGCACAGGTGGGTTATCTGGTGTGGGCTGTGTTCTAGAAACATGTAGTTCAAGGTCACAGAGGGAGTGACTGTAGGTAAAGTTGCCCAGGCCGAGGTGGAGGTGGCTGCGGCTTCTGGTCAGAGCTTATGTCTTTGATGCCCAAAACAGGTTTTTCTCTTTCCTGTTCCGCAGCTTCATCTACTTCCCCTCCTCTCTCCACCCTGGCCACTGCTGCTGCTGCACACAGGGCCATGCCCAGGAAACACGTGACACACACTGCGTGGATGGAAACTGTTCGGAACCAGGTCAGTGCAACCTTTTCATAGCCTACCGCTTTATTTTTCTCCTACAGGGACCCCACATCGTAGACTGACAACCAGTGGTATTAAAAAGATGTTCAATTTAAATTAAAAAAGGATATCTCTTTACTTCTAGCCAAATTCAGCTCAACTGGGTGTTCTAGTAGCCTTGCTGACCTTACATGCAGGATGCATCCAGATTTCTTTATACCCTGTTAGGAGCAAATGTGCTAGCTGACCTGGAAAGTTCTGCACCTCCCCTGGTAGCCATTGTCCCTAGAGTTCTCCTAATCCCGAAAATAAGCTTGAGGATTAGCGTCTGATGTAAAGATGTTCCCTGCCTCCCACCCCACCCTGGTCACCTGTGAGGATGCTGCATATACAGCTCTTAATCTGAGCGGCTGTAAGATAGGACAAGCAGTCATGAGCTAAGCAGATGGTCCTGACCAGCTCCAGTGCACAGCAGAGCCAGCAGGGGAGCCAGGGAAGTCTGTGGCCAGGCAGGCCTGGGTTCAAGTGCCAACCTCCTCACTCATCATCAGTTACTCATCTTTCTGACCCTCAGTTACCTCATCTGTAAAATGGGCACAGTAGCACTATCTCCCCTATAGGGCTATTTTGAGAATGAGAAACATCACACAGAGAATGTATAGCATCCAAGAGAGAAACTCTAGACTGTCCAGCCAGATCCAACCGGGGACAAGGGGACTCTGGAGATTCCCCTGGCCCGATCTGGGATGCTTCACTAAGTCTCCCAAGGAGACCTAGAAGGAGGTGGGTTTCTCCATTCTCCTAACTCCACACCGGGTGTGGCAAGGGTATCATGCCATCCTTCTGGGTTAATCATCTCTAAAGTTATAAACATGCTTCATCCCCACCGGCTTCCCCAGGCATGTTCAGACCTGGCTGAGATCAAGCCTCAAAGCCCAACTCTGAAGGCGAGGGCATGAGCCTTGGAAGGGGAGGGGGCTTTTGTGACCCTCAGACCCATGGGCAGATCTGGGGGCCTCAGTAGCCACAGTCCTCTGGAAGGCCACATGAGGCCACGCAGAGGAGCCCCGGGAAGAGGAATATGCGTATGTCACGGTCTCCAGTGCACTGAATATCCCTAAGCTGGCAAATACAAATGAGGACGCATATCCAAGATCAGAGGAAGCATGCAGCTGGGCCCTCATGCAGAGGGGGCCTGGCAGAGGGGCCAGCGTGAACCCCATGACCGGGTGCCCACAGCCCTCATCCCGGCCATGTCAGGGGCAGGCGCTGCCTCGGGATCCCTGGCTTCCGTTCTGTGAAGGCTGTCAGGTCATTCCCATAGCAATTGTTGACACACTACCAGTTCGAATAGCAAAGCTCTTTCGTAGGGATAGTTCCGAATTGAAAGGCGGCCCCACAGAATAAGAATTTAGTCTTTAAAGGTGTTTTTGCACCTAAAGTCTTAAGGCAGACTTGAGGCTGATTATTTGTCCCTTAGAAACTAAACTTTGAGGAAAACCAGCAGCAGCCCCAGGCCTGACACCTGCACTTCTGGAATAGAATAGGGATATCCTCTGCTTCCATGCTGATACCTTTGCTCACAGAGATCCGGGTGAAATGAAAACTGTGATTCAATATTTTTGACAATGGAAAAAAAGTAATGGATGCAAATTCAGATTTGGTTTCCTCTTCTAGATTTTTTTTTTAAAGCCAGACTGTTTGGAAGTTTATACAAATTTGAATGTAAAAAAATCTTGAAATTTTTCTCTCTTCCATGTTATTTTTTAATTCGTGCTGTTCTGGGAATCAAACTGGACTTCATGCATACTAAGCAGGCACTCTACCACTGCTTGCTTACATGACACACTCGGTCCAAAATCGTTAATGAATTAAGTAATTCATTTGTGGGGCCAGAGATTGAAGCCAGGGCATTTCATTTCACATGCTCGGCAAAGGCTCTACCACGAAGCTCCATCCCCAGCCCACTGGGCAGTCAGTTATTTTAAAACATCATTCTATTTCCTGTCCATTTCAAGCTAGATCGATCGCTTCTATAAGAAGCAGCACCACACAGCTGGAACAAGCTTCCTCTGCCACGCTGGGTGCCTGCTTCTGCGTGGGAGATATGAGGCGTCCACGGAGAGGACTGGGCCACAGGGGGACAGCGGCACGACCAGCGCCTCCCTCTGTGGCCCAGTGTGAGAACAGAGAATGTTTCCACAGAAAGGGAGGTGGGGAAATACTTACAAATGTAGTAATATATTGCCACAAGCTTTGATAGGCCAGAGAAGTTTCATCTTGCAAGTCAGATGTATCAGTTACCTCTACTGTAATCTCTCCAGGGAATGTCTTTCCTGAAAGTCAAACAAAGGTTTTCTTTTTTTTTTTTTTTTTTTTTGGTTTTGGTTTTTCTCCGGTACCGGGAACCGAACTCACGACCTTGCGCTTGCAAGGCAGGCGCTTTGCCGCTGAGCTAAATCCCCAGCCCCAAAACAAAGGTTTTCTATACTGTTTAATGTAAAGAGGGTCATTTCCATTTTGTTTTAAAATATAAATTATCTTTTTAAAGATTGGAATATTGTATGATAACACTACAAGGAGTCTGGAAATATTTTGACAGAGATATTCGTGATCTGACCCAAGCTGCACGACTATTTTTGTTCTGGTGTGTTCCTCCCCCCAGTTCACACCATTTTAGTCCCAAGTTGATAACATGCCCCACTTTTTTTTTTTATTTACTTATTATTAAATAAGAAGCAGTTTCCCAAATCATGCCCTTATCTTCATAACTATTGTTTTTATTTTATTTTATTTTTAAAAATTTATTTATTTTTGCCTTTTTGAGACAGGGTCTCGCTATGCAGTTCAGGCTGGGCTTGAGCTCACTTTGTAGCCCAGGCTGGCCTGAACTCATGGTAATCCTCCTGCCTCAGCCTCCTGAGTGCTGGGATGACAGGTGAGTGCCACCACACCGGGCAGATAGCTATCATTTTTAAAGACTTCACAGTATTCTACCAAGTATGTGTTCTCCTTGCTGTTGTGGTCATTTTTTGTTCTTGGACTTAGCTCTTCTACTTAAAAGGGAGGAAAGAGGGTGCAGTGAATACATCATGTATGAACCTTTTTTTTTTTTTTCTTTTTGACACAGGGTCTCACTATGCAGTTGAGGTTGGCCTTGAGCTCACTTTGTAGCACAGGCTGGTCTCAAACTTGCAACGATCCCCCTGCCTCAGCCTCCCAAATGCTAGGATTACAGGCGTGCCTGGCCGAATCTTTTTTTAGGGTCATTTACTTAGAGTAGATCCCAGAAACGAGATGATTTGTATTAAAAATTTGAATTTTGTTTGGCTTTTGGCACATCCCCAGTGTCTGCAGGCAGCACAGTGCACTTGCTCTGGCAGGGTGAGAGTTCGGATTGATGAAACAGAAGAACTGAACTCAGGCAGCCAGATAGGCCTCGGGCCTGCACGGAGCCAGGTGAGCTACCCTGCAGCCCTACGCCAGGGCTGTACTGCTGCTCTCAAAATCTGTTTCCAGAGCTGAGGGTCTTCTCTGTCTCCGTCATGGAGCAAGAGGATCCTGGGCCACAGAACTGAGCCAACAGCAAAAAACGAGGCTCCCAGGCCATGCTGCCTGCATCTCTGTCTCAGTGTCCCAGGCTGTAACAACACTTTGGAGACAAGTACCTTGAAGTCTCAAGGCCTTTGTTGTTTTCCAGGGGCTCCAATATCTACTGCTTTCCTTTGGGGTCCACAGCACGTGCTCTGGAGCAGCAGGCAGAAGGGATAAGCCCACTCAGACCTTATTCTCAAGTCTCACTTGATCCATCTCGTCTCCCACTGGCTTTCATGGGACAAAGACTGGAACCATTTCCCTACTGGGTGGCCTGTATGGTCTCCAAATTTTCTTCTACCTCTCCTATTCTGTGGAATATTTCATTACATCTCATTCTGAGTTTCCTATTCCACTTTAGGTGTGAGATTCAGAGGTCTGCCATGGTGCGCCCCTTGTAACTCACCTCTCAGACATGTGTCGGAGCTGAAGTAATACCCCTCCGTGCACAGGCAAATATATTCATCATATAGATTAACACAGGAAGCAACTGCTCCACAGGGGTTAGCATCGCAAAGCTTCTTAGGACCTTGGATGGAGTAGAAAAAGATTAGAAATCCACAGAAAAGACAGCGAACTATGCCTGGAAGCATATTTCCTAATCAGCGTGCCTCCCCCAGGCACTTTCCTTGGCTGTGTTACTCATATAGTTTGCCCTTAGAAGAGCTAGGACCAAATCCGTGCTTCCTACTTCTCTGGGAAGTCTTTGGCTGACATTTTGAAGCTGAGTGCTTGATGACAGCAAACATTAAAGGATGGTGGACAAAGGCCTGCTGGAAAGAGTAAGAGAAAAAGACAGTGGTCTCCTAATTCCACGGAGTCAGGAATCTTGAGATTTCCAGAGCTCCCCAGAACCTTGAGGCCTAACACTCAGGGGCCATTTGGATAAAGCCTTACATTTCTTAGGAAGGGGCGAATAAACATTTTATATGGAGGAATAGCCATGACATCCCAAAAAGAAACCAGGAGACATATTCTGGCTAAGCTCCCTGGTGTACATACCCACGAAGAAAGGAAGGGATCATAAAGGAGAGAATGTGGCTTTGACAGAGGCCATGAAGGGACACTACAGCCTGTCTTTCTGAGTGGATGGCTGGAGTCAGTGGTGAGAATAAGACTTCCACGGCTCCCACCCCACTGGCCGAGGCTCCTGAGACAGAAAGGCCCAGCGTCTTCCTCTCTCCTGAGAACAGAACAGGAAGTTCCGCCAGCGGCCATGTGGCGATCTTAGTTGGCCATTTTCTCCTTCTCTGTCTACTGCTATGATTCCGAGCTTCGATTTCACAATAGCTTAATAGTTTGACAAACTTTAGCACTGTCTTGAGATTCTTACAAATCTGTAGGTAGAAACTGTTCATTTTTTAAAAAGCTATCTAGGATATTAGATGTATAGCACTCTCTCTTGTGATGGAGGGAGAAGACACACATAGATACCACAAATTGATATGCACATGTACGTGTATTTGCACAGCTTGTCTCTGAGGGAGACTCAAGAAACTGGCCACAGAGGATGCTTCTAGGGAAGGACAGTAAGGGCCTGTGGGTTTAGGATGGGAAGGAGATTGAATTTTTTTTTCTTTTGCAGTGACGGGGACTGAACTACATTCCCAGCTCGGGAGATTTAATTTTCATTACATGTGCTTTTGTTCTGTTTGAGTTGCTTTTCCATAATCATGGTCCTAATTTTGTTTTACAAAAAAAAAAAAAAATTAAAAAATAGGGGTGTAGCTGGGATAGAGTGGTTGCCTGGCATGCATGAAGCCCTGGATTGCCTCCCCAGCACTGCAATCAATCAACCAATCAAAGTTCATTAAACACAGCAGTGCTGGTGAGAACACAGCAAGAGGAAATCTCATTCATTGGTGATGGGAATCGAACATGGCACAGGCACTTTGGAAAATGATTTGGCAGTTTCGTACAAAATTAAACATGCCAAGGTCAGGGATATCGCTCAACGGCACGGCACCTGCCTGACAAGCACGAGGTTCTGAGTTTGATTCCCAGTTCAAAAAAATTAAACATGCTTTTAACATATGACACAGCAATCATGCTCCTTAGGTCCATGCAAAACATTGCACGCAGATTTGATAACTGAGTTTTGTTCATGATTTTCAAAACTTGGAAGTAAATAAGATGTCTTTTATTAAGAAATGGGATGGACTATGGTATATCCCAACAATGGAATACTATTCAGCACTTAAAAATAAACTATCAAGTGATAAACAGACATGAAGGAAATGCATACTGCTAAATGAAAGAAGCCAATCTGAAAAGTCTAACTACCTGGTGATTCCAATTATTTGACATTTTGGGAAAGGTAAAACTACAGAGATAGTAAAAAGAAAATCAGTGGTTGACAGGGCTTAAGCGTGATGAACAGGAAATCAGAGAGGAATTTTAGGACTACTTGATATGATACTATCATAATGGACCCACTTGTACATTTATTCAAACCTATAAAATGTACAGTACCAAGAGTGAACACAATGCCAGCTACAGTCTTCATGCATTAACGATGTGGTGACATAGAGGCCATCAGATGTGCCCCTTGGTGGGCGATGTTCACAATGCCTATGTGAGGCGACAGGTGTATTGGAAATTCCTGTACTTTCCTCAATCTTGCTGTGAGTCTCAGACTACTCTATAAATAAAGTCTATTTAAAATTTTTTAAGGGAGAAAGAAGAATTAGACTGCATGGGACAAAAGGAGTCATACTTTGCTACCTCATAAACAGCAATAAGAACCATCTCCCTAACAAGGTTGGATGCTATTCTAAGTAAAATAAATAGCTTTTTGTTAAGGCCATTTTTTTTCGTCTTTTTTGAGACAGGGTCTAGCTATGCAATTCAGGCCGGCCTTGAACTCACTTTGTAGCCCAGGCTGGTCTCAAACTCATGGTGATTTTCCTGCCTCAGCCTCTGAGTGCTGGGATTACAGGCAGAAGGCCAATTTTTAGATGCAAGCATGATTTGGAAAATCCTAGGCAAGAAATTTGAGTCCAGCTCCTCTCTGGAGACCAGACAAATAACTAACTCTTGGTTGTGTTTTCCCTTTAGCAATGGAGGGCAGACTGGTTAGGTTATCCTGTAACTGAGAATTAAGTCACAGGATGTCACAGCTGGAAGGGATTTGGCTGCAATTTACTCCAGGTACATCTTACTACAAATGGGTACCGAGAGAGGACCGAGCCTCCTCACAGGCCGTGCTCAGGGTAGCGCAAGAATAGAGGAAGCTAGCTCGGTGTGGTGGCACATGCCTGTAATCCTAGCACTTGGGAGGCTGAGGCAGGAGGATTGTTGCAAATTCTAGACCAGCCTGGGCTACAAAGTGAGCTCATGGCCAGCCTGAACTGCATAGTGAGACCCTGCCTCAAAAAAAAAAAAAAGAACACAGGAAGCTGACTACCCCACTCTGGGGAAGACACTGGAAGCTCCCTCTCCTGTTCTAGCAGAGCTGATCGTAGATGTGCCCCATCTGACCTAGCCTGCAAAAAGGTCCCGTTAAATGTAAAAAAGGCTGGGGAACAGAGCTTAGATGCAGGCTCTGGGCTCTCTTTGCTTAACTGTCCGTCTCTTAGATCTAGCCGAGAACACCAGCAAAGCTATCAGAAGTGTAGAGGGACACCAACTTGCCCTTTGACCTTAGGCAAGGCAGTGCCCTCACTGAGCCTCAGTTTCCCCATCTGAGAGTATCATGGTTTATCTAGACTCTTGTAGCTTGGGAGTTTTAGGATTCTACCAGACCAGTGGCCAGTAAACTGTGGCTCATGAACCATGTCTGCCTAATTCCTGTTTTTGTAAGGTAAGCTTACTGGAACACATCCACACTCACCCGTTTATATGTTAACTACAGCTGCCTCGGGGTTAAAATGGCAGGGTGGAGCAGTTACAGCAGAGACTGAGTGGCCTATGGTGACGAATACATTTACTCTTTGGCCTTTGTTAATCAAGTTTGCAGACTCCTGCTTAGACCACACCTTGGGAAATGAGGCAGGTGGTTCCTTATTCAATAACTTTGGCTTAAGGTCAATTATCATCTCTTAGCACCCCAGAAAACACCTGTCCTTTGACAGCAGTCCTGCTCATCCTAGCACCGTTTGAACACTGCTGTGGTTTGGCTTCTTATCCCTTGGGCTCAAATTCCCTGGTTTGGCTCGGTTTCCACACTGGGAGCAGCCACTATCTTAACTTCAGGGTGGAACTGAATTCTTCCTTACGTACACCAGGGGCTGGACCACGTGGCTGAAGAGGCATAGCTTATTTAGAGCTGGTCTTCTCAGAGCAGCTGGAACTTTAGTAAAAGATGAACAGAAGGGAACCCAGGGAATCTTGTAGGGTTTCTGCCATCATTACTTGTCTTTATGATTCCAGGTTTAAACCCACAGTTCATATCCAAAGAAACCTAGGGTCTGTTGATGCCCACTTCCTCTCCTTACTGAGTGCACTTATCTGCCACGCACCCCCCTGTGACCACCCTCCCTGAGGAGGCTTTGGAGGAATCACACTTACCTGTGGTTCCAGTGGTTGTGTTGGTGGTCATTGGTAAAGATAGAATGGTGGTGGAAATCAGATCTTGGGGAAGTCCTGAAGTAGTGCTCCCTGAAGAACCACCTTGCATGGTGGACATCTCACTGGTATTAAGTACTGGAGAAGAAGTTATGGTTTCTGCGCCACTTGGAGGAGTATGTGTAGTATCTGGGGAGGGTCTAGATGCGTCCGTTGGGGAGGAAGTCTCAA
>NW_004955427.1:24002103-24024730 GCF_000276665.1 Chinchilla lanigera
TGTGGGGGTATCAGATATATAGGTACTAGCAGTGGCCTGTGTTGCAGAAGTAGTTACAATAGCTGTAAATAAAAAGGCAAGAGTTATGCTATTTTGGTTGGAGGAACAAAGCTAACCAGTTTCATAAGAGTACATCGAATAAACAAACGATGGCAATTATTGTACTTAATATGAATAGTATTGCTTATTCTTTTCTTAAAAATATATATGACTACATTAAAAATGGAACTACAAAACTGGGCATGGTGGCGCACATCTGTAATCCCAGCCCTCTAAAAGGCAGAAGCAGAAGGATCACAAGTTCAAGCTCAGGCTGGGCAATTTCAAAGAGAGACCCCATCTCAAAATTTTAAAAAAAGCGGGGTTAGGGAGCTAGAGATGTAGCTTAGTGCAAAGGGCCTGGGTTTAATCTCTAGTACCACAAGGAAAGAAATACATGATTACTTCTAAACACAAAGCATAAACTTAAAATTATATAGACAAAGCTAGAAAATGTTATTGAAGCCTATAGCTGCGAAAGGGTCAATCTCAGTTTTGTGTTTCTGGCAGTTCTCAGGGAAGACAACTAAAAATACCACAAGGTGGCGCTCTGATGACAGGAAGTGGATTCTTTCTGTGGTTCTACCCTGAGGCACCTGTCCCAATTTTCCATTAGGGGATTTTTTCTGTTGATCGATTGAGGGAAGGGAAAGTTAGAGGAAGTAATTTAAAGAGTGATTATAAACACTTCATTAAGTACCTTTTAAAGGTCTCCCTTTTTTTCTGGTATATTTATCCATTAATAATCTAGAGAGATGGACTTTTAAAATAATAATGTAAATAAATGATCTTTATCCTAAGGACTAGGATGGTCATCAAAGTTGCACTTTGACAATCTGTAGAAGCGTGTAGGCACATGGTTTTTTTTTGGTTTGTTTGTTTGTTTGTTTTTCCGGTACCAGGAATCGAACTCACAACCTCATGCTTGCCAGGCAGGCACTGTGCCGCTGAGCTAAATCCCCAGCCCCACATGTAGGCACATGGAATCATAAATTCTCCATGATCTAGTGCTCCATTTCCTAGAGTCCTTAATTTTCTCTAAGAATTCTGACATTGATGATAGATTATATAAATTATTAAAAGAAAAAGTTTTAAAGAGAACGCAATTCTTCCCATCAGGTTTTTTTTGTTTTTTGTTTGTTTGTTTGTTTTTGGTACTGGGAATGGAACTCAGGACCTTTTGCTTGTGCCACTGAGCTATATCCCCAAAGGAAAGCAATTCTTAAACCTTAGGATACAGAGAACTTCTGAAGATGCTACCTAATTCCCCCATGGGTCTATGGGTCCCTTGGGGATGGAGCCTGTCTCTTCACTCTGAATGGGACCTGACAGTCATTTAGAAATGTTAAAGAGATAAGGATGGCTTCTTCAGGGGCAAGAGAGTAGAAGCTGGCTGGCAGTTTCTTGCTACTCCTCCTGTTTTCATGTATCAGGTGCTCACCTCTGCCTGCTGGGACCTGTGATGCAGATATGAGCATCCACATAGGAGAGCCCACTGACGCCCACTGAGATCGCCGGGGACCCGGCCAGAGCCAGGGCCAGGTGTGGGGAGCACCACTGTCAGCTGCAGCTTGGTGGCCGGGCAGTTGTGCATAGGCCTTTCATGTAATGAAAGGACCAGGAAGTCCCAGAGGAGTGAAGGAAGATAAACAGGGTCTTGAATGAACAGAAGGAGAAGTCACCTCCATGATGTCCTCTGTTACCAGAACAGCAGGGAGAGTGGCCTTGGGCTGACCCTCCACCAGAACTCTGGGCCGAAGCAAAGGGCTTAGCAGCTGATGGGGCAGATAGCCATGGCCCTCCCAGACCTTGACCTTCACACTTTGGAAATGTACAAGCTCCGCTGAAGCCAAATAACCAACACATTTCTGCAGTTGCATGAAACCCGTGCGGACTCCTCACCAGGCTTTCTTCAGGTCTTTGGGATTACCATAAGGAGGTTTGGAGTTGGTGGTTTATTTAATTTGGTTTTAAATTTCTGTTTGCTAGGGAGATTGCATTTGGGGACACTCAGTTTTAAGAAAGGATGCGTGCACCAAGATGATACCTATTCCTTGCCGCAAATAACTACAGTGCGTTAGTTTAAGTGTGTGTGTGTGTGTGTGTGTGAGAGAGAGAGAGAGGAAGAGAGAGAGAGAGAGTGTGTGTGTGTTTTGAGGTTGTGCAGATTTTGCAGAGGACAGTTTGGATCTGATATCCTGGGGTTACATTATCTAGTAAAAATACCCAAGAGAAAATAATCTATTTGCTTTCATCTATATTTAATAGAAATACATGAAGGCACCAGCATGATAAAGATAGGTTTAATCTTTGTGTGTGTGTGTGTGTGTGTGTGTGTGTGTGTGTGTGTGTTACTAGAAATTGAACCTAAGGCTTTTGCACTGAGCAATATGTGCAACCTTGTAAAGATTTTTTGAGACGGGGTCTCATGAAGTCACTAAATAGCCCAGGATGGGTTCAAACTTGCAATTTTCCTGCTTCAACCTCCCACAGTACTGGGATTACAGCCTCAGCACCATGGTCTGCTTATTTTAAGCTTTTGAGTTCCTCAAATCCTAGAGCTTTTAACCAACACAATGGTAACACAGTGTTCACCAGGTTACAAACTATAGGCTTAAAAGAGAGAAAATATGCTTGACCCAGCTCCTTCCTGGAGAATGCTCTAGGGTCACCACCCTGTACAAACACCTGTGGCTGCTCTGATCAAAGCTAGCTGAGCATCATAATAAAGTGCCCCTCTTTCAGATCTTCAACAGTAAGGGTTAGATGTTGGTTTTCAAAGGTATCATTAGATGCTGTAGAACAAAGCAGCATTAATCCCTCAGAGAAAACAAAAACCATCTGGTGAGCTTTCGCCATTAAAGGGACTTCAAATGTCATTTGCACATTTCTTCATTTTTCCAGTAAGTACTTGTGAAAGGTGATTTCAATCAATGGAGCTATGCAAACAAGCATTGATACATGTGTGCGCACGCGCATTAAGCTGTACAAGATCCACTGCTTGCCCTTAACTGCCGAGATTCTGAGAGCTTAGTGTTTGGAATAGTACTTTCTTCCACACACCTACCAGATCTTAATATTGTATAGGAAAGACACCTTTTTTCCCCTGAAGACAAAACTTTATAGCAGACAAACAGTTGTCAGCAATACATCTGGGATAGGGTGCCAGGATAGGGTAGGGGAGCTCCCTTAAGGTCAGATGTTCTTGTTTTATTTCATATACATCTGTTTGGCTTGAATTTGTTACAGTGGTTCAACATTACTCACATAACATTTTTATTTTTTGGTTGTTGTTTTTTGTTTTTTTCTGGTACCGGAAATCGAACTCATGACCTCGCGCTTGCCAGGCAGGCACTGTGCTGCTGAGCTAAATCTCAAGCCCCTCATATAACTTTTTTAAATAAAGAAGAATAAAAAGTGGGTACAAGAGCCAGAGTGCGCACACATTGGGCCCCTGCAAAGAGCCTGGCAGTGCTCCTGCAAGTCACATGTTCTGTCTCACCCTTTGGTCACTCTCCAGTGTAGGCCAGCCCTCTGTCACCACACAGGGAGAAGCTGAGGCTCAGGGCCATCCCCGGAGAATCAGCAGCCTCACTCTGAGGTACACACTGGGCTCTTCCCTCGGTTCTCTGGGCCAAAGAACATTCGTTCCGCCCCCAGGGTACCTGACTGCTGACTTCTGCTTCCTTCCCTATTCTCTAGCATCTCCTCCCTCCTCCCTCCATTCCTCTGCTTTTCTTACATTTCACAGAAGCCCGGGCTTCTTCAGTAGCAGCTCCTGGAAGTCATACAAACTGTATTGAGCTTACCAGGACCTGAAGGCTCGTCTGTGACATCTCCCCCGGTTGGCAGGAATATCTGACAGTTTCCGAACCACCTCGCTATGAGCAGCTCACAATTGGTTCTCAATCAAGTCTGATGTCTGTCACCCCTTCTAGTCCTCTCAAATGGGTTCAGTTTCTCTTCACCTTTCTGCCTTGTTAAATACACCACTGCTTTCCACAGGTGGCTTCTAGATCCCATCTTATTAGCCCTCACCTCAGACACACAGATGGCCTTTGCCCTCCTCCAGCTCAGGAGAGGACATGCATCTGAAGCCTGACCAACACTGCAATTACTCCTTGCAGTCTGACGTCCTCAAATTCAAGGGCACCGGCTGGCCCTCCAAGGACATCATAGGCCAGATCCAGAAGGCTCCAGTGCAGTTCCCGGTCCTTGAATCACTTTTACCTGGCCTCAGGCACCCCTCTGGTTTGTTGAACCCCAAAGTCTTAGTTTATAGACTTTTGTACTGCTGTATCTTCCCTGCCCGACTAAACTGCCTGTGTCTTTGAGGTGAGGTGGACGGGAAACACTGTTTGCAAATTGGTCCACATGCGAGAACCACTGGTAGCTGTAAGGATTGGTAGCTATGAGGCTGCTGTTTCATCTCAGAGACAACAAACAGGATTAGAAGAAGCAAAATGAAAACTGTTTCTTACCTAAGCTTACAGAGAGGAGAAGAAGAGGAGGGAGAGGCACGAAGGTTTTCATTTTAGCTGCTCTTGCCTGGTAATCCAAGGAGGAAATGATTCCCCTCCCTCCCTCTCGAGTTTTAACTCTCCTTTGGGGACAAAGTCCAGCCATTAAGTGTGACGTCAAACCAGCCAAAGGCAATTAGTAGGTAGGATCTGATCAGATGTCATGGGGCTCTGGCGATATGGGGTTGTACCTGGCCTCATGGATTCTTTTTTTGGCTCAAAGTCCAAACCGACTTAGAATATTCTAAAATCAGTTTCAAAATCCTCGTGAGGTTGGTGGCGGGCGAATTTGGTGAATCTCTTATATTCCAAACATCCCTGAACTAGCCCCGTTTGGGAGGTCACTGTTCCTTTAGACACCTGATGATATAGTCTATGCTCTGCTTGCCCCTGTTTGAATGCAAAGCATACAGTTTCCTTCAGCCGAAGCTGAGAAGTAGTTCTGTGTTCCCGCACTGTTTGTCGCTTGGCTTTTGTCATCTTTTATGTGGGCCACTACAGGGGCCTCTCTGACAGTCGCTTCTAACAGCGTTACAACTTCAACCTTCTGAGACTGGAGGTACCATGCAGTGAAGAGAAAGACCAAGCCAGACGATCCGATCGCTGCTCTGCGGGCTGCTCGTGGCCAGGCACAGCCTATCCCATTTCCTCACTCACTCCCTGTTCCTCAGCCTTGTCTCCTGTGCTTCAGGAACCGGAGTAGAGTACTTGGAGTAGAGTACTCTTAGTCCACTTCTCTCTCCTCCAGATCTAGCCTCAGTCTGAGGAACAAAAGACAGCACCCTGTGAATTGCATCCTGAGTTTTAGCTTTGGTATTCGTAAAAAACAAACACAATCGTATTATTGCCCAGGTTAGCTCTCTATTGTCCCCAACAGTCTCAAGGAAAAACAGATTGGTGGTGTGTTCTTACAACTGAGAGGCCCACTGAAACATTTTTACAATTTTAAGTTCCCTTGTATTGTACCTGTTACTCTCAGCTTGGATCACTCCTGGCACTAGGATTTAAACAAAGGCCTGTTTTTATTCCTTTGTTTCTTTTTTTATAAACTAAATTTATTGAGATATAATTTATATCAATAAACTGCTCAATTAAATCATACAATTCAAGCATCAATGAATTTTGATCAATGAATAGACATGTGAAATCTCCATTACAACTAAGATACATTTCTATCATACCAAAGAATTTCCTCTCGGCCCTTTGGCTTATCAAATATATTATTCCTCTCTGCAAGGGGCTTAGGCCTCAACTTCTACCCCTCAGCTCTCAGACATACAGTGACTTTCTGTTTTGTATAGGTGTATATGTTTGTGATACATAATAATTACATTTGTTTTGGGGAATTGATTATATATTTTAAGAAGTATCTATTAATTCCATTCACCCAGTTTTTGATTGAGTCATTTGTCCAGTCATCTAATTTTTTTGAGTTCTTTATATATTCTGGATTACAGGTCAATAAGCCCTGGGGGCCACACAGCAAGACATGAGTAGGGGTAAGCAAGCAAAACTTCGTCTGTATATACATCCACTCCCCATCACTCACATTACCACCTGAACTCTGATTTATTGGAGTGGCATTAGATTCTCATGGGTGTGCAAGACCTACTGTGACTTGTGCATGCAGGGATCTAAGTTGCGCACTCTTATGAGAATCTAATGCCTGATGATTGGAGGTGGAGCTGAGGCTATGATGCTAGTGCTGGGGAGTAGCTGCAAGTACAGATTAACATTACCAGAGAGGTTTGACTGATAGAGACCACAATGAATCAACTGCTTGTAAACTCATATCAAAACCCTATCAGTGAGTGGCAAGTGGCACTTAAGCTACATCTTGTGGTAGGCTTTAAAGTGGCAAGTGAGTTGCTGCACTTCAGTTGTATCCGGTGGGAGGCTGTAAGTCAGAATATGACACTTATTTTAGTCTCTGTGTGGTCCTCCTAGTATTGTATTTATCACTTACATCTAGGCACTTCCCCTCAGTTGTAGTTTTGGTTGCCCACAAGCTAACCCTTGTCAAAATGTATAAAAAATAAACATCACTGGTGAGCTTCTTTGAAAGAGAAAGACCCAGTGATAAGAGAGTAGAAGACTACCAATGAAAGGAAAGCTGCGTTTAAAAGATAATACCAAGAGTCCTATTACAGGTTCATTGCAGCAGGTGGTTCGCATTCTCTAATGCTGCCTTGTATAATGTGTGGTAAAGTATCCAACAAAGCCATGAAACCTTCAAAACTGCTTCACCACATGGAGACTAAGCACACTGTATTAAAAGATAAGCCTTTGGAATTTTTCAAAAGAAAAAAATGTGACCGTTAAGAACAGAAGCAATTATTGAAGTCACTACTTCATCAAATGTGTTAGCTAAAACTAAGAAGTCCTTTATTATTGGTGAATTGTTGATCCTGCCTACTTCCGAGGACATTTGTCATGGACTTTCAGGAAAGACTGCAGTGAAAATTGTGGCATGTGTTCCTCTTTGGGCTAGCATCATACTAGACAAATTGATGAACTGGGAGAGGATACTGAGGCACACTGTTAGGATTAATGAGCCACTGTGGTATACAATCCAGATTGATGAGTTTATTGATGTTGACAACAAGGTAACTGCTTGGCTGTGTGTGATATATTTTTTAGGAAGATGTGCATGGGGTTATGTTATGTGCACTTCTGTTGTCAACCAACACCATAGCTGCAAAACAATTCAAGTCCTTGATTAGTTAAATATCAGGAAACTGTACTGATCATTTCGTGTTAGTATATGCATGGATGGAGTGGCTGGCATGATTGGGCGGCTTTCTGGTTTCACTATTCAAGACAAAGAGGTTGTGAATATGAGTTTAAACACTGTATCATCCAGAGTGAAATGCTGGCTGGCTGAAGAATGTCATTTGAACTTAACACTTTGAGGATGTGATTAAAATTATCAATCATATTAAAGTATATGCTCTTAGCTGACATCTATTTACATAGCTCTGTGAAGAGAAGGAGGCAGAGTACACATGTCTCGCACCCAAAAGTGAGATGGCATTCTAAAGGTGGATCAGTGACCAGAGTTTTTGAGTTATGAGAGCCACTCCAGAGATTTCTTTTAGAAAAACAGTCACACTTCAGTGACACAGAGTGGGTTGCAAAGCTTGCTTTCTCATGTGACATATTCAACCTGGGCAGTGAACTCAATCTGTCATTCCAAGGGAGAATGACTACTGTGTTCATGTTAGCAGATAAATGGGATGCATTCAAAGACATTGCCAAGAAAAATCTGGAGAACTCTTTAATGTTTCCCTAAGATTATCTCTTTGTTAGAAACCTATTTGACTATCCAGAGTGGTTTAATTTGGAATTATGGGGAAATGAGTGAACATTAGGGCTTTTGACGAGTTTGACATGTTTCAAACATTAGCAGAGATTTTGAAAGTTGCTGAGCCAGGGCCCTTTTTGTCCCAGCAGGGGCATGATCATCTAGCTCAGCTTTCAAAAGAATTTGAGCATTACTTCTCAACCACAGGAGACTTCTGAACTGAAAAGAAATGGATCTCAATCTATTTGTGATTTAACCAGGTGAATCAATGTTGTCCATAATAGAAGATCAACTGCTTGAGACTGCAAATAATGGTGGCCTTAAAAGCATGCTTGAGAAAACGTCAAATCTCCATATTTTTTATTAAAGTCAAGGCAGAATATCCTGAGACTGCCACAAAAGCACCAAAAAACCTGCTTCCATGTCCAAAATTCTGTCTTTGTGATGCAGGGTGTTTTGCAGCAACAGCAATCAAAACAAGACTACATGGTAGACAACATGGGCCATATACTTCAGGTGTCACTGTCTCCTGTCATCCCACATGGGACCATCTAGTTGCAGGAAAACAAGCTCAAGGCTCCCAGTTACCTGCATTATGGTGAATTGAATAATGAATTCATTATATGTTACAATTCAATATATTACAATATCAATAGACATAAATTACAGAATAAATGTAATGTGCTTGAATCTCCCTAAAACAATACCCTCTCAATCTTTTTGTCTTCCATGAAAACAGTTCCTGGTGCCAAAAAGGTTAGAGACTGCTGTTCTGGATATTAGACCTCTATCAGAAGAATAGCTGGCAAAATGTTTTCTTATTCTATGGATTGCCTCTTCACTCTACTGACTGTTTCTTTTCTGTGCAGAGCTTTTTAATTTAATATAATCCCATTTGTTGATTATTGACATTATTTCCTGTGCTACTGGAATTCTGTTCAGGAAGTCCTTGCCTATGCCTCTGTCTTCAAGTTTTTCCATATTTATCTTCCAGTGTGTTCAGTGTGTCTGTTTTTGTATCTACATCTTTGATCCATTTTGATTTGGTTTGAGTACAGGGTCTCATATGTGGGTCTATTCATTCTTGGGCTGTGGATGACCAGTTTAACCAGCATAATTTAAAGATGATATATGTTTTTTCTTTAGCACATATTTTTAGCTGCTTTGTTAAAGATTTGGTGACTAATGGTGCACTGAACTCTTTCTGTATCTTCTAGTCTATTCTATTGGTTTAGGTATCTATTTCTGTGCTAGTACCGTGCTGCTTTTATTATAACTTCATAGTATAACTTGAGGTCTGGGATTATAATATCTCCTGCTTTGCTCTTTTTGCTCAGTATTACTTTGGCTCTTCTGGGTCTTTTCTGGTTTTATATACATTTTAGGATTATTTTTTCTGGTTCTGTGAAGAATGTTGCTGATATTTTGATAGGAATTTCATTACATCTTTCCATTATTTTTGGCAATATGATTATTTTGACAATACTGACTCTGGCTACCCAGGAAAAAGGGATGTCTTTCCAGTTTTTAAAGCCTTCTTCAATCTCTTTCCTCAGGGTACTATAGTTTTTATTATAGAGGTCTTTCACCTCCCTGGTTAGGTTGATTCCTAGGTATTTCATTTTTTTTTGAAGCCACCATAAATGTGATTGTTGTCCTGATTTCTTTCTTGGTGGATTCATTATTGGTGTACAGAAATTCTGTTGATTTTTGCATGTTGATTTTGTACCTTGTCATTTTGCTAAATTTGTTTATTAGCTCTACAAGCCTTCTGGTGGAGTTTTTTGGGTCTTCTATGTAAAGGACCACATCATCCCTTTTCTTTATTTCTTTTGCCTGATTGCTCTGGCTAAAGTTTCAAGTATTACAGCGAAGAGGAGTGGTGGGAGCAGACACCTTGGTGTTGCTCCTTATTTTAGAGGGATCACTTTCAGTTTTCCGCTACTTAGTATAAAGTTGGCTGTAGGATTTTTCATAAATGAATTTTTATCAGTTTGAGGTAAGGCCCTTCTATACCTATTTTTGTCAGGGTTTCTTTTATCATGAATGGATATTGAATTTGTCCAAGGCTTTTCCTGCATCTCTAGAGATGATCATATTATTTTACAGATGTAAAATAATCTTAGTCACACATGCAGGTTAACCCTCCCGGACTCAGAAGAGAAAGATGTCCTTCCCTCCACCCCCACGTCCTTTGCAAGCAACCCCAGGCAATGACTGCTCCATTTCTGTCACTATTGCATTTTTTTTTAGAATTTTATGTAGATGGAACCATATGGTTGCACTGAGCTTTGTTTTGTTTTTTGGTCATCCAGCACAATTATTTTGAGGTTCATCCATGTAGTATGTACTAATAGTTTCTTATTTCTGCATAGTATTTCATGCTATGAAGGTATTATGATTTTATCAGTTCATCTTGTGATGGACATTTAGGTTGTTTCTACTTTTTGACTCCTCCAAATAAAAGTCTAATAAATATTCATGGACAAGACTTCATGTGGAGATATGATTTCATTTCTCTTGGGTAAATATTTAGGATAGAAAGGCTATATCATGTGATAGGTGTGAATTTAGCTTTTTAATAAACTGTCAAACCATTTCCCTAATTTTTGTATCATTTTGCAATCCATAAACAATATATAAGAGTCCCAGTTGTTCCTCACCTTTGCCAATACTTGGTACTGTCAGTTTGCATAGTAACAGCCATTCTAAAGGGCACATACTGGCATCTCACTCGGGGTTTCATTTGCATCTCCTGGTGACAAAGGAAGCTGAGCGTCTTTTCCTGTGCTCATTAGTCACTTATTATTGCTCTTATTTTGTAAAGTATGGGTTAAAATAATTTGTCCATTTTTAAATTGAGTTGGTTGTCTTCTGGGGTTTTACTCACTATATATATATATGTATTTTTTTTTCTTTCTGCCATTTTTTTTCAAGACATTTTTAACCTACTAAATTCACTTTATGAAAGGTTAACCAAGAACCTAGGAAAAAGTGAACTAAGGTCATGTGATGAGCTATAACATCTCAAACACAGGGTCTCCTATCCCTTCTTCTAACCAGGAAAAGCAGCCTACTGCCCTTTCCTGCCCTAGATTCGGGTGTCTGCTGGTGCCACCCTACTGTATCAGCGCCCCCCCTTACAGCTGTCTACACAGCAGCTGAATGCAGAGCAAAGACCATGACCAGAGAGGGTTGGAAGACTGGCAAGCACCTGGTTCCCCGACCCATCTGCAAAAACATGGGCAAGAAGAAAGTGAAGCAGTCTTGAAGAATGAATCAGCAACCACTTTTCTCATGTCCCCTCCTAACTCAGTCCACAGCAGGTTCCAACACTCCTGGGCTGCGGAGACCGAGACTGCACGCACAGAGCCTCTCCCCTGAGGAAATGTGTCTTTCTCGCTGCTGACATTTCTTTCCCGGTGAAGGAGCTCAATTCCACCGGTACTCCTGCTTCTCAGTGTGATGTACTCGTTTTATCCTAAGTGAGGTTATCGTATCATTTGCGGGAATTAATTCTGAACCCTCAGATGCTGCATTTCTCCTGTGACCCAGGAGAGAACCTGGGTCAGATAAGGAGTTCCCTGGGAGATAAGGATTCACTATTAGGAAGCCTGAAGCCTCATTCTCCAAAGGAATCTCCTTAAGAAAAGTGATATTTACCTCCGTTTGTCATATTCTTTGTCTTCTCACATGGTTAAAACCTGAGCAGGCAAAGGAAGTGGTATTTATTAGCAGAACCCAGCTGTATTCTAAATGTTTATCTATAAATCAAGAACATAGCTCCCATTTTCCCACAGAAAAGATTGATGTGTACATGACTTTTACATAGTTAACGAATGAGTGCTATTTTACCCATGATTTGCTGGTCACAGCGGAACTATTCTTTTTTATTTTTTTCCTGAGACAAGAGTCTTGCCATGTAGTTCAGGCTGGTCTTGAACTCACCATGTAGCCCAAACTGGCCTCGAACCTGCTGTAACCCTCTTGCCTCAGCCTCCCAAGTGCTGAGATTACAGGCATGCGCCACCACACTGGCCAGAACTGTTCTTCAAGGGTGATCTTATCAGTTATTCTTTCCCTGGGCTATGAAGAAGAACGGGACAAGATCATTAATATAGGTTTTTGGTTTCACTTGTTTGTCTTTTCCTTTGGGTGCTGGGCTTGAAGTCAGTCCCCATTAATTTGAGTCAGAGTTGGCCATTTGAGTAAACAGAGAGAGCTACATCAGACCCACGCGGGACTAGAAGCTGGGAATCCCAAGATGGCCAAGCAGAAGTGGTCAGTACTCACCTGCTCTCCACAGAGAATCAAAGCAAGAGGTGATAGCTTCATTTTGAGGTTAGTGACCAGGGGAAAACAGTGGAAGATGGCAAGAAGAGACTGGACCTTTTAGGACTGGGACTTGATCTGTCAAGTGCTCCTGCGAGCTACTTTGGTTCTGCAAAATGGTGGTACCATCACCAGGCCCTCTGTAGGATTACCTAAAACCTAAAATTTTATCAGGATTAAATGATGGCTGGCCGGGGGTGGCCCCTGGTGCGGATGCCTCTTCAGCACCTTTCCCGGGCAGGCGGGTGGCCAGAGGTCTGGTTGGTGGTTCCGGGAGCAGCCGGGGAGCTGCAGACAGCATTCTTTTCACTGAACTTCTTGAAGCCTCATCTGTAGTATCAGCTCTGGTGGAAGAGCTTGCTCTCTAGTGTACAGAAAATGCGTGCTTTGTTAAGACATCGCAGGACCTCCAGGGGAAGGCTACAACTCCCTGAAACCTGACCACTGATATGGTTCACGTAACAGCATCAATCCTGACTGCTGGCACAGTTCACATTTCCTCACACATGCTATTTGCACATTTGCCACATATAGGCAGGACCTCTTTCCAGGACGCCTGTCTTCTAGGAATGACAGTTTTCATGTTTTTTTTTTTTTTTTTTACATCTGTGAAAGCAGAATACTGATAGTGTTATTTTTTGATGACGACCAGTCTTTGTTAATCCTTAAATACTTTCCACTGTCAAAACTTTTGTAGGATCCTTTGTGAAAGTTAATTGCGTCCGTACATAATTGATAGGCATAATGCCCCAGTGGTACCAGTGACAAAGTAGGTAGGTCACTGATTGTTTTGCAAGGAGGTGCCCAGAGAGGCAGTGTCTGAAGTTGGGCTTCATTTTATGGACTAGAGGAGGTGACTAAGGTTTCCAGTGCTTGGTCTAGCTCCCTGGGTTAAGTTCTTTAATACCCATGATTGTGTTTTACTTTTATATGCCTTGCATCTCGTAAGTGCCACACAATACTCACTAGATGTTTATTACATAAAACCCAGCAAACATAATTAAAAACTATTCTTTCCTACTTTTTTAACCTGAAGACTTTCTGTAAAAAAAAATGTATGAATCAGAACTTCATTGACCTGGAAGGGAAACTTTTTAAAGTGGGGATTTCAATTGTGATGGTAGCTTTTTAAAATATGTATTTTTTGTCCTTTATTTCAGAAAATGAAAATCTGTTTAGAAGAATACATATTTTAACTTATTCAATAAATAAAAGCAACTTTTTAATATTAAGTGGTTTCACAGTTAATATTTCATGTATTTGATATTTTGTATATTGCTGTCTTTAACATACCTTGTCAAATTTATAGCTCTGTGCTATTATTTATGGAGATTAGCAGGTTGTTTATTTAAAACTGTTTCCAATGTATCACGTTTAAATGTATAATTGTTTTTATATCAAAAAATAAATTTAAAAAATGAAGTCCACAGAATTGTTTCTTTCTATTTGATCAAATGTTAGAATACATTTTAAGTCCTATGCACTTCTCATTAATTCTAACCCCTTGATAGACAAATAGTACAACCTCCCCGGATTCTGTAATGCTAATTATTTGTATCACATTTAGATAATACGTGAGCCTAGCCAATATTTTTTTCTGTAATTCAGGAGACCATTTCCAGAGAAGTGGCTTGTAGAAAAGCAATTTTCTCAGCTCAGATGTTTAATTGATGATGTTTTGACAAGTCTGCCTCTCGTTTTGGCGCTGAAATGAATCTTTTAGCTGGTGGCTACTTCACACGAACAAAGTCCGAGTAACTGTTTACTTGGTGCCGTGCACTTGCAGCACCTCTGTGCGACACGAAGCAGTGAGCAAGACAGGGGATGTCCCTGTTCTCCTGGAGCCTCCATGGGCTGATGATTACCAGGGGTTGGAAGCAAGCACCCAATACAGTTACTTCACACAGTGGTAAGCGCTGTGAAGGAAGTGAAATGCAACAGTGGGATGGGGCTTCTGGGATAGGAGCTGCTACCTTCAATAGGTTGGTTGGTAGAACCTCTTCACAGGAGCTGCTATCTGAACTAGAAGGGATATTAAGAAGAAGCCTGTTGCTCAAACATCAAGAGAAAAGATTTTCAGGCAGAAGAAACAGTCAGTGCAGAGGCCCTGAGGCTAGAACAGGTTTTGTGTGTTTGAGAAACACTATGATTTAGAAAGCGATTGGGAGGCGGTGATGTTAGGAAGGCCTGGCCTCGCAAGATCTTAAGGGATGTATAAAGAGGGGGAGGTTTTGTTTTCAGTACAGTCATGGAAAGGTACAGAGCCATTTAGACAGCAAGAAGACAGCCAAGCTTTCCCTTCCCCACACTAAAGGAGATACGCATCCGCCTGCCTCTCTCCAGCCACACTCAGCTTTCTCCATAGCCTTCCCCACCGTATGAACTCACTTTGTCTTTTTGTTGGTTTAGTTGTCTGTTGACCCTGCCCTGTTCCCTCCCTTGTCCCGGGCACTCAGAACAGCTGGCATATAGCAAGTTCTCAGTAAATGTTTATAGACTAGAAGAATGAATGGGTGAATGCCATCGCATTTGGTCTACGTATAGGGAGTAGGAAATGCAGAGTAAGTAAGACATCATCATATTATGCTGCGTCTTTAGACACAGAGCACTGGGATAGTTCATTTTCCAAAATTAGTTGTCATGATTAAATGATTCACAAAAGATAAATCATAATCAGTAAATACGTGGGGAAAATAGTTAACTTTTCACTCAAATTAAAGACATGCTAATGCTAAAACAAAAGCGCGTGTCTTATGTCTTCTATAACATGTACATCAATACTATCCAGTGAGGGTGCAAATAACGTGCTTACAAACTGCTACATGGCTTCAAAAAGCAGTTTGGAAATAGATATCAAGAGCTGTGGAAAAGAGGTTTACCCGTGGACTGAGAAATTCACTTTTGGAACTTTACTCTGAGAAAATAATTGCCGATGAAGGCAAAATTTTATGTACAGACATATCTACTGTGATATAACACAGTGCATAAAAAAGTTAAACAACCAGTCCACACCAGAGGTTCACATCTGGGATGCGTGGCATCAGCTCTGACTGTTGCACGGGTGCCATGCTGAGAACTATAGCAGGCACAGAGGAAAAGCACTGACTCTACCACAGAGGATAGTACGTGGAGAGGAAAGGGTCTTTTTATACGTCTGAATTTAAAAATATGCCCCTGAAACATAAGTGTTGGAAAGAAACAGACCAAGGAATACGGCTTGATTTGTGGATGGGCCCCTTCTCACACACACTTGGTGGGAAGGAAAACTCAAACACGGACTCTGAGAGGTTTCACAACTCCTCAGCTTTCCACAGGAGCGAGTACTGACTTTTCCTGTCTTTTTGCGTAAAATTTCACAATTATTTACCTACCCACCCTCGAGTTTAGTCAGCTCTTCAAAACTTTTTTTTACATGATGAGAGACTTTATGTTTTAATTGCATTTTATGTTTATGTTCTGGAATTCAACTCTCAGAGTTCTATAAAGGGGATTCCCCCAGGAAGTAGTTTGGCTTCTCACAACTTCCTTCTCCACTGGATGACTGACATGATGGAGAGTTTGACTGAGGTCAGAAAATTTTGTCCTGGAGGCCACAAGTGTCATTCAGATTTCCTGGTAGGTGAAGCGAGTGGTTCAGGAGAAGCCAGTGGTTCAGGAGAAGCCAGTGGTTCAGGAGATTGTAACACTGCTCTCAGGGATGCTAGTCCAGGCTTGGGAAGCTTTGTGAGGAGAACTGAAAGCGACAGATGGGAGTAGGTTTGCACCCGAGTAGGGTTTACTGTGGTTCTGGCTTGCCGCTGCCCTCCGGCCCCAGCAGCTGTCCCTAAAACCAGAGATGGTAGGACCAAGGCAGCCGTTCTCAGAAGGCATTCCCCAGGCTAGCAGCACCAGCAGGACTTGGGAATTTTCTAGAAATGCATATCCTCGAGCCAGACTCCAGCCACACTCCAGCATCAACAGTCTGTTTTAACAAGGCTCCAGGCAAGTAAAAGTGGGCAAATTCCAGAACCATCGCTCACAAGGCTCATAGGATGATTTGAAGTGTCCCTGGATACAACATCAGTTCGCTTCAAGGGGGAGATTATGACTTTCCAATTTTCCCCAGCTTTGAAGGAATCTCACCAGTTACCAGTACATCTTTATCTGATTTCTACTATTGGCACGTTTCCTTCACAAGGAAGAGAGATCAAGGCACAGAGTCTTTGGCAGGCAAAGATATCCGCCTAAAATCAACACATTATTTTTCTTGTATTTATTTTATGATCACTTGCTATTTATGGCCAAGGAAACTAGTTCTGTATTTGCAGTGGTGACATACAGTTTATTTAAAAGGTAAATTCATTTAGATTTTTAAAAAGTACTCAATTTCAAGAAAAAATGTTAAGAAAGAGCAGAGAATAATGTGTCAGGAACCCCAAGGCTGGTACAAGATTGGCTGAAGTTAGGGAACACCGTGCAAGGGCACTTTGTAAGGGAAACGGCAGGGAAAAGGACCTTCAGTGAAAAATGTCACATTACACTAGTTAGAAAGGAAAATTGGGCCAAGAGCCAGACTCGAGCCACACTCCAGAGTCAGAGTGTGATTCTAGAGCTGGTTCTAGAGCTGAACTCTGAACTATTTTCTGATAAACTTTCAACAGCCATTCCTGGGTAGTGCTGAACTCTGCACTATTTTCTGATAAACTTTCAACAGCCATTCCTGGGTAGTGCCTCCCTCCCCACAGCCAGTCCATCTGGGTAAAAAAGCATGACATTTAAATGGAAATCGAAGCTGGAATTCAACTAGAAACTATCCCCGTAATCATTAACCGGACCTTCCTTCTTATTGTTGTTACTCCAAGTTACCTATGGAGGTTCTCTTCCAAGAGGAAATCTTTGATTTCACTTTCTCAGTTGACTTTTTCTTTGTGCCCAATTTGGAATAAAACTTCGACGTGTACACATAAGAGGCAGCTTGAGCACCGGGAATCAGTTAGATACCATGATGTTGAGGCTCTTTAACTGCAAAGATAAGGAGACTGGCCAGGCTTGCTCTTGGCAATGGCGAAGGGGAGCCAGGTGCCATTCAGAGCCATAGGGAGAATATTTACATGGCCTTTCGGGGAGGAGAATCTGGCAATATCACCTTTAGACTTTTAAAAATGGGCATTCCCCTTGACTTAGCAATTGCATTACAGGAATGCAGCCTAAGGAAATAGCCAAAGACACCCGTGCCAATTTATCATTAATAATAATAAGAAAGATGTCACAGAAAAAATTTAAATCGCATAAATGGCTGAAAGCTGGGGGTTGGGTAAGACAAATTCAGTGAGTTCACAAGAGAAATTTTATGTATCATTAAAGCCCAGCTTAGGTTGATAACAAAAGAAATTTTTCTATAGTACTGTATTTCACTAAATGTAAATAAATCACAAAACAAGCCTGTGTTGGGTTTAGACCTTCTCTTTTACCAAATTCTTTTGAGCATCTATGAGTGACAGACACTGTTCTGGGCTCTGGGAATATAGTGACCAACTAAATCAGCATTCCCATGTTGTAGATTCTGTGCTATGAAGAACACACTCGGGGGTGGTGGGAACATGTACAACAGGGAAGCTTCCCCTTGCAACATTCTCTTCAATATAAATTCAGGAGAGGGGGCGCACAGCAGGTACCCGATAACTAGTCCACAACTGACTATCTCTGGGGGTCAAATAATCTCAGTACCACCCTGGTCAGCAGCTACTGTAGAGAACAGGATCAGAAATGATTCCTACCTCTGACCTCCTTCCCTGGCTCTGGACCTCACTGCCCAGTAAGACTTCACGGGCACTCCTCTTCAGGGGTCCTATTTTCTCCCATATAATTCAGCTTCAATCAAGCAATGTTTGCATTTGCCTTAATGCTGTTCACAAAATTCAAGTTACCTCCCTTCTTCAGAGCTTTCTGTGTCTGTAAGTCATGGGAAGAGGTGGGAGATGGGGCAGGGTAATCTGTCTGCAGAACTCTCCCTTATAATAATCTGCCCTGTAAACATTTATAGTCCTTTGAAAATACTTCCTCGTGTTCCACTAATGTCTTTTTAGAGGTTTGGGTCTTTGAATTGAAAAGCTAATTATCTATGGGACACACTCTCTTAGACTCTTTGTCCCCTGAGAAAAACAAGTTTTCAGTGAATACCCCAGTACTGCAAGGCTGGGCTAGTATGGTGGTTTCTCCTCATGGACCAAGTATTGGGCAGTAAGAAAGGTAGTTTTCCCCATACTCCAACCTAGACACTTAAAAGTAAGCTGAGTACCATTCAGAGCCACTAGAATAGGTAGTAGGCAAAAGCACTGCAATCTATTTATGAAAACTTGAAAAAATTAGAACTCTCATACATGCTAGTGGAGTGTTAAACAGTACAGCCAATCTGGAACACAATGTTTCAGAAAGACAGAATTACTCTCTGACCCAGTAATTCATCCTCTAGTTACATACTTAAAAGAAATGACAATACATCCACACAAAAACTTATACATAAATGTTCATAGCAGCATCATTCATAATAGCAAAAGGTAGAACAGTGTCCATCAACTGATGACTGGATAAGCATAAGTGGTATATATGCACAATGGAATATAATTTGGCCATAAAGAAGAATGGAGTCCTGATATACACCAAGGTATGGATGAAGCTTGATCATAATTAGCTAAATGAAAGAAGCCAGGCACAAAACACTACATACTGTATGATTCTATTTATATTGTGTCCATAATAGGGAAATATACAGAGATAAAAAGTAGATTAACAGTTGCCTAGGACTAGGGTAGGTAGGAAAATTGGAGAATAATGGCTAGAAAGTATCAGCTTTTTGTGGGGATGGCATTAATGATCTAAAATTAGTTGTGGTAATGAGTTGTGATGCATTAAATTCAAGTGACTGAATTACATGGTATGTAAATTTTACCTGAATAAAGCTGGAAGAAAGAGGAAGAGGAAGGGAGAATCATTTTAAAAGTGAGTTGGGATGGATTAGGTAGAAACCCTTCCAGGGCAGTTTTAGAGATAATTTCCTTAAAAGAAATTTCTACTCAGAGGCTTCCTTCTCCTATGTCTAAACTTTTGCAGTGATCATAGTAAGGATGCTGAAACATTGAAATTTCAAAAAAAATTTTTGTCCTTGCATTGACACCTCCAAAGCAGCTATTAGAACTGTGGTTTAAGTTCAATAAAATATGTCTGATGCAAGTTTGTACAAGAAGGGACCACGTGAAGCATATAGAAAGCTTCTTGACATTACCTGGGAGTCTGTATTAGTCAATATTCCTGTTGCTGGGACACAATTTACCAGACACCCACAGTTTAGAGGAGGAGATGTTTAATTTGACTGGTGGTTTTAGGGAGTCAGTCCATGGTTAGCTGGCTTCAGGGCAGGAACATCATGGCAGAAGGGCATAGGTGATCGAGTAGCAGAACAGGAGGACAGCGCCAGAAAAAAAGTGACCAGGGACAATATGTAATACTCAAGGTCACACAATCCCTGAGCCACTCAAACATACCTAAGCCTGCTACTCAATGAGGTGACTCCCAAGCCCCCAGCCACCAGTTTAACCGTTGCAGAGTAATATAACATTAAAATTTCTTTGTTGTTAAAATGCCTTTACCACAGTATAAAATTGGCATGTCAATGCTATTTTGATTTGTCATTATAAGTTGAATTCATTAAGAAGTAGTATCAAACTTCTAGCAAAAGATTCCAAAACCCATCCATTGTTTGACAGTAGTGGTTTAGACAAGTTCTGCTCACTTAGAAAAGAATTCATATTTAACCTTGTGCTCAGAAACTTGCAATAAAACTTTATCACGGCTAACCATCAAACTGTTATATAGTAGGGTAAGTGAGGATACTCAACTTTTATATCTGGCAAAAATTTATGGAACTGCTGGGTGTGGTGGTGCACGCCTGCAATCCCAGCACTTGGGAGGCTGAGGCAGAAAGATTATCATGAGTCTGAGGTCAGCCTGGGCTACATATTGAGTTCAAGACCAGATTGAATTACATAACAAGACCCTGTCTCAAAACAACACAAAACAAAACTATGGTGGATTAACTAATGGTCAGCTTGTAACACCAAGGTGAACTGAGTCAGCATGGTACTGGGCGTAGAAGCTCCACCTGAGGATTGTTGCCAACAGCATAAAAAAGAGAACTGGAGGGGAAGATGGTGAATGGAGATGGTTGATTCTCCTGGAGACGCTTGTTGCGCTGGTTTTCCTGATATGAACTTGGCTGTTCTTATCATCGGAGGAGCTGGGGACCTTGCTGTCGCTGAGGATGGCTGTGGTTCTCTTTGGGGGAGCTCTGGTCCTTACGTTGATCGTCTCTTCCTGGCTCCAGGGCAGATCCCTCAGCCTGGTGGCACAGATCCTTCAACCAGGTGGCTCAGACTTTCTAGCTTTCACTACGGATCTTTGGGCCTTCCAAGGGCAAATGCTTGATACAGACTTGCATGAGACATTGCCATGGGCTCTAGGTCTTCAGCTGGACTCATGTAGGACATTGCCGTGGGATCCAGGCCCTCAGATGGATTCTTTGGGTCTCTAGTATATGGACAGATCTTTTGCACTCCTTTGTATTCAACTTTATGGGTGAATATTATAAAAATAATCCTATAAATTATACGTCCTGTATTAAACCCCCTACACTGCAAAAACAAACAAACAGAAAACTTTCTCATGAATAATATAGAAAATATGAATAAGTTTTAAATAGCTAACATTTTTCACAAGCTTTGTAAATAAGTCCAACTACAGATTTTTCTGTGCTGATACATTACTAGGGCCATTAATTGTAACACACCCAAGAAGATTCCACTTCAGTTTATATTGAAACAGTGCTTTCTCAACTTCTTCAAAATATTCTTTCTTTAAAAAAAAATCAGACTTAGCCAGTGGTGGTGACATACTCCTGTAATCCTAGCAGCCATGAATCTGAGGCAGAAGGTTTGCCACAAGTTTGAGGCCAGCTGGGGTTATATAGTGAGTTCAAGTCCAGCCCAGACTACATAGAGAGATCTTGTCTCAAAAAGTGAAAAATAAATAAATAAAGTTTTACTGAGATTTAATTTGCATACCATGAAATTCATCCATTTAAAGCACATGGTTCCATTTTGAAAATATTCTTGCCTATAGTGGTTCCACAGAAGTAAGTCACAGAGGATACCTTTCAGTCATTCCAAACTTGTCCTTAACTCCTCCAGGAAACAAGTGAGTAGTTTTGATAACAGCTATCAGTTTACCAAGACTCAAGGAAAACTACTCAAAATCATCTGGCTTGTTTTAAAATTGACTACTGATACTGTTCCCAATGTTCTCAGCTTTCTGAGCAACCAATCTTGCCGAAATAGTGTCAGGCAAATGCTGAATAGTCTTAAACAAGTGTCTTTCCTTGGGGCAAGTTTTTTGGCCACTGATAAGAATAATACGATCAGCTCATGCCTAAATGGCTTTCCTTGCTAACAAGCAGGCCACATCGCAGCCTCACGTTCATTATCTAATTTTATGAAAACATTCTGCTGTGATGAGATATTCTATTTTACATTTTCAATATTTTCCCTTGATGGCTGTTTCTCTGTGAGTTGGGAAATTGTGATATGCAATTAGAGTAATAATATTAACACAATCTATTATTTTATCCCACCTATTCATACCATGCTTTGCTGTCTGATCAGATGTTCTATACCTCAAAAAAAAATCCATGCTATAACCTAAAAGCATGACATATGAAACTTATTTTTCTCTTTTCTTGTTTTGACATCATGGGTATGCATTAATAATTGAAAAAAGAAAGGAAAATGTCATGCTATGGCCATACCCATGGCATTTGAAACATTGTTGAGTGATAATGCATGATTTCAAACAACATGACAGGCACCACTGTGATGTGATAGGAACACTACGTATAATCTCCGTCACAACTACTCAACTCTACTATCGCATGAAAGGAATTGTAGATAATACGCAAACAAGTGAGTGTGGCTGTGTTCCAACAAAATTTAATTCATGGACACTAAATTTTGAATTCCAGAATTTTCCTATTTTGTGAAATATGACTCAGTTTTTCAGCTATTTAAAATATAATAACTGCTTTTAGCTTGTGAGTCCTACAAAAAAAGGGGCAGCTGCTG
The DNA here is from genome assembly GCF_000276665.1 of Chinchilla lanigera. Taxonomy (NCBI): domain Eukaryota; kingdom Metazoa; phylum Chordata; class Mammalia; order Rodentia; family Chinchillidae; genus Chinchilla; species Chinchilla lanigera. Next base: position 24,024,447 of record NW_004955427.1, read on the forward strand.
ATTCTAACCCATGGGATGTGGCCTGCCAACTCCCAGCCTACTGGGCTATCACTTCACTGCTCAGGCGGTCTTCCCTCAACAGGGTGAGCATTCAGAAATCGTGCGAGTATTCACTCTGAACCTCTGGGATCACCAGACCTGATCTCTGTCAAAGTGTCACAAACCACCATCTTCCAGAGCTTTTCTTTTCTTTCTTTTTTCTTTTCTTTCTTTCCTTTCCTCTTTCTTTCTTTCTTTCTTTCTTTCTTTCTTTCTTTCTTTCTTTCTTTCTTTCTTTCTCTCTC
>NW_004955427.1:24024830-24031900 GCF_000276665.1 Chinchilla lanigera
TCTCTCTCTCTCTCTCTCTCTCTCTCTCTCTCTCTCTCTCTCTCTTTCTTTCTTTCTTTCTTCTTTCTTTTTCTTTCTTTCTTTTTCTTTTGTGCTTGGGTAAATGTTATAAGACATCCAGGGCCTCCTTTAACTTAACTCTGAGAAGCCAGTTCTGTGGGAATATTTCTACAGACTAAAACACTGGCTCATAGAGAAGTGAAGTAACAAGGAGAAATGTGGCAGATATGGGGCTGATCCCAGGTTTCAAGACCACGCTGTACCCACTGCTGTACCACGCTGCTTCTGTTTGTCACACAGACGCTTGGCAGTGCTTGCTGCACGCCCTGCCCATGCGCCCTGCCCAGGCCTTCTCACAGAATCACCAGTGACTTCGCCTCCCTCGTGTTCTGCCTCCTTAGTCAGCATGGCTCGGCTTGCTGGCCTGCCCTCTTCCCTACATTTTTGTAGCTCACATTCTTTTATGACACGGACTTTTGAGGACAAGTCACGGCCCGGAAAATTTTTAGATGTTTACATCCCAGACTCTTCCTGAAATCCTTCCATGAACCAGCTATATAGCCCTGGGAATATTGCCCCTTTCTGGTCTTCAGCTTCCTTGTCTGTAAAATAGGAGTAGGGGCTGAGTGATAGCCTCATTTCCTGAGCTCCCTTCCAGTTTCTGCCTTCCATGGGTCAACTGATTCTCTACCATATTACTGCCCACAGGCTGTGGCATCTTTTCATCAGTAAGAGCTATGGAAAGTTATTGTCCATAGGGCCAGAGAGGCATGTACTCTAAACCTTGTTTTAAGGTTCATGAAACAATAATCTATTAATAAATATAGTTCTGAAATCCCCACTGATTGGCCTATTCACAAGGACATTCAGGAAAAAATTAACCAGAGAGGCCAATTTGATCTTCTGGGAAATGTACAAACTAAAGAGCAAACAGGGCATTATAGCAGAGGGATGGGCTGAGCTAGAAGCCCAGTTCTCAAATGTTGATTAAGTAGTGGATCTACTATGTGTTCCCAAAAGGAGGTAGGGGCTACTAAAAAAAAATAGACAGGCAAAACTGAAGTCTCTGCTCTTGCAGAGTCCATAGTCTTAATGGTAGGGCCAAGGAGCTGATAAGATAAATTTGTAAATAATAGAATTGCTGTCAGTGAGACTTGACCTACATGCCACTGTAGAGAAGTAGGCTGAGGACATTTACTTTATTGCGATGCCTATCAATAAGGGGAAAGAGAGCCTCAGGGGATACTAATGGCCTCAAATTTCAATTGTTAGTGGAGGTTAACCCAACAGTTCTTTGGACAGAATCATAGTATTGCGGAGCAAGAGAAGAAGAAGAATGCATTTCTTTCATTATAATATGATTCTCAATTTGTTTCATAGTTTAGGACAGTGGTGGCAGACCTAAGGCACGCGTGCTGCAGTGGGCTGTTTGTATCACTGAAAGCTGTGAAAGTTCGCCATCACTGATTTAGGAGATTGTCAACAATGTGATTAAAATGGAATGTGATTAAAACCCAAACAGGCCAGGTATGCGGTACCCTCCACTTATGAGACTGAGGCAAGAGGCAATTTCAAGGCCAGCCTGAACTACATAGTGTGATCCTGTCTCAAAACAAAAACAAAAACAACAACAACAACAAAACAGAATACAACCAACTAACCAACCAACCAAACAAACAAACATGGAAGTATGTGAAACCCAAGGCGTACTTCGATTGATTTGTTCATGATTTGACCTAAAACATATTTTACATTTAGCAAATACTTACTTACAGTACTTATACAAGCAAACTATTGCCGTGCTTAATAGGTTCATTTAATTCTCATGAAAACTTTAAGAGATAGATTATATGATTACAGTAAAGGAAAATGAGGCTCAAAGAGATTAAAAAATAATGTGTCCAGGGTCACAGAGCTGGAAAGTGGAGCCATGCACAGGGGTCTGCGTGAGCGGGACGCGCTGGCTGCTGCCTCCCACACTCACCAGCTTGTGCCCTGTCCCCAGCCTCGTGAGCACCGTGGGCGGGGCCACAGAGGTGAGCAGAAAACTCTTCTTTTTCTACAGTTTTCAAGTGATCCTGGGAAATTGGTTGTAGCTGTGAGGGGCTCACCCTGTGCCCTGAGCTGAAGGCTCTGTGTCCCCCACCACACCTGGAGCCCCCCTGTTTTCACACAGAGCTGTACTTTGCCTCCTTCCTCTCCTGCCTAGCTTTGCTCACCTCTATCCCTGAGGAACCCCAACCTGAATCCAGCCCCCCACCAGGACTCTTTGGGCAGGGGGAGTGAGTGGGTTGGAAGTAGCAGCAACACTCTTCTAGTCAAAGTCACTACCATGGGCGTGGGGCCTCCCCAGAGCACATGAGCTTCCCGTTGCTATAGGACCACCAAAGCATATAAGGGAAATATCATAATACCCAACCTACTAGATGGCTGATAAACCAAAATCAAAGAATGAATAATGAGGAAAAGTGGAGGTTAAAAGCAGGAAATTTTATTCAGAGGCAGCTCCTGCCTGAGAGTGACAGGAGGGGACCCAGAAAGTGGGTTGCTGTGGACTACACTCTCTAGAGGAAGTTTTATAGAGCAAAGTCACCAGGTGGAGCAAGGTGGGACAAAGCTATGGTCAGCCAATGAGATTACAAGCACAGCCACTTAAGTAATGTCAATCCAATGGGGAGGCAGGTCACATAGCAAGTGTACATGGGAAGAATCAGGATGCTTTTTAGAAGAGATGTGTGAGGAAGTCCTGGTCACCTACCTAGGTGACTGACCGGTGTCTATCTAGACTTTGTTGGACCAAATGATTCCAATTTTAGTATATTGCTTACCCCTCAGGGAGGCAGGGAGGCTGGGTCATTTCAGTTTTGTCCTGAGATCTGGCCTTCAGTGGATGCGCCTGAAGCCACAGTTATGCTGCATTCTCATCTTCTGCACTGACCCCCTCGAGGGCCCAGCCCTGTCTTTTATTTTTATTTATTTATTTATTTATTTTTTTTGTTTTTCTCCGGTACCGGGAACCCAGCCCTGTCTTGCCTGTAACATTTCCACCTAAGCTAGCTGTTTCTAATACTGTTCCTGGACATCTATTCAGATGGGAGGGAACCAAAGCATTTTTAGGGTAGTTGGAAGAGATGATGGCTCCTGGCCTCTTTAGTCTCCGGGATACCGGCCTCCAATTTGATGCCGTACACAAAGGGCCCCTGGACACAGTCATAGAAGTTTGTGTTCTTCTCATTGTAGTGGTTCTCAGCCTATTGCATGGCTTAGGAGGTTGTTGAGAGTCCAGGGCTTGTATTTAGAAGAAAGAAAGCAAAAGCAGACACAATGCAGAGTCCATGTACTGGCTTTCAGGAGCCGCAGAGCTGAGGCACGGCATCCTATCTGGGGTTCACCGAGGGAGCCAGGGTCTTTGTCCAGTAGTGATGGGAGCAGGGTCCTCCCTGCTGTCCCACAAATGAGCTGGCCCCTGCTCCCATCTGCAGATCTTCTGGGTCACTCTTGGAGTGTCTGAGAGCTTCCTGATGTCCATGAATAAACCAGACAGATAGGATGCTCATTTCTTCAGTAAGCGTTTCAGCTCTCAAGGGGGTATGGGCTTATGCATCCACTTAAATCCGAAAAGGAGTGGTGGCCTCTAGTGTGTGTCAGTGCCTGTGCTCTGCCGGACTCCGCCAGGTCGCACAGAGAGGTGAAGAATCAGCGGATGCCTCTCAGCCTTCTTGCTACACCTTTTCTCTCTCTTTTTTTTTTTTCCCCCGGTACCAGGAATTGAACTCACGACCTTGCACTTGCCAGGCAGGCGCTGTGCCGCTGAGCTAAATCCCCAGCCCCTACACCTTTTTTCTCTTGCTTATAGAATTTTTACTTTGTCAAGGTTTTGTAACAGATATTTTATTTCCAGAGTTTCTTTTGTGTTAGTGTTGGGAGTTAATTCCAGAGCCTCACATGTGGTAAGCATGTGCTATCCCTCAAAGCCACATGCCCAGCCCCTATTTCCAAATCTTAATTTTTTTTTTTTTTTTTGAGATAGGGTCTCACTATACAGTGCAGGCTGGGCTCAAATTTGAGGCAATCCTCCTGCCTCAGCCTCCTGAGTGCTGGGATTATAGGCTTTTCCCCCACACCCAGCATCTGCTGGTTTTTTGTTCTTTTTTTTTTTTTTTTTTGAAGGTCAGGGGCTTTGTTCTATTCATCCTAGTTTTGTGCCCACGTGAACATACAAGCTTTAGAGACAGAACAGGGAACATACTATCAAGGATGAGGGAAGGTATGAAAGTCATCACTATGTAGTACATCCATCCTGGGGAGAAGTGACAGTCTGAGCTGCACCTGCTCCTACTAGATTCCACTTTCAGGCTCCAGACTCATGAGTTGCTCCTGACTCTCCCAGTGTGCTGGACCTTGTCCACAGCTTCTTTGTTTCTTGAAATTTCATTTTAAGAGAAAAGAGTTCCAAGGCATTCAGAGTTGTAGATCATTCTTTGCAAACACTATGATGATTTTTTTTAGTAATAGTTCTATGTGTAAGCAGATGTAATATTTATCCTTTGTCCCTTTTCCCACTCCCAAATTCCATGTTTTGATTTCTTTCCTAGGGGCCACTTCATGGAGACCAGTCTTCCTTGAATCCCTGGGCCCTGAGAACTTGCTTTCATCTTTAAATGAATAGCCTCTCAGAGATCGCCACATTGCCTCCTGGCTTTGCCTGTTACTGTGAAGAAGTCTGAGGCTAGCCTGATTCTGTTCTTGAAAGGCACTATCCTAGTTTTCTTTTTTTTTTTTTTTTGGTTTTCTGAAACATGGTCTCACTATGTGGCCCAGGCTGGCCTCAAACTCATAGTGATCCTCCTGCCTCAGCCTCCCAAGTGCTAGGATTACAGGAATGTGCCACCATGCCAGGCAAAGACATTTTTCTAGCCAAAAAAGTAGAAAGGACATTATTTCCTAATAATGAAATTGAGTAAATTTTGCTTTTTTGGAAACTCTCCATTTATTTCATGCATTTGGCCTCAGCCCCATGATAACATCTTTCTGCCTCAGGACCCCTTCCCAGGCAGTTTGTAATGCCAGCCTAAAGCCCGCAAGGCCTCACATTCTGGAAGCTGCACTCATTTTTGCAGATTAGGATGGCTACAACTTAGTCCTCAGCCTTTTTTTGTGTGTGGTACTGGGGATTGAATCCAGAAACTTCACACTGAGTTACACCCCCAGTGTTTTTTTTTCTTTCTTTTTTTGAGACGGGTTCTCACTATATTACTAAATTGCCCAGGCTGGGCTTGAATTTGCGATCTCCCTCCTCAGCCTCTCAGCATGGAGGAATTACAGGCAGGCACCTCTGACCTTTAGAAAGGAATGTGTTGGAATTAGAGATATGAGCCAACCAATCCTAAGTGAGGGACAAGATAGTCCATGCAGGGAGCGAAGGACATAGAAAGACAGAAAAGATGGACTTTGTTCCTTTATTAACCTAGTTACAGCGAAGCTAAATCTACATGAGTGCTGTGTGATTATCAGATTATGGAATATTGCCTCACCTGACTCTTGTCTTGCTGATAATAATAGTATCATAGTAATTCTGCCTTATAGTGAAATTTGTATAACTATGAAGTAAGCAGGAGGGAAGGGCAGAGAAATTAATGTTATAAATTTTTCTACTTATCACAGGATAGCTGCTCAACATGTCTTCCATAGACCCTAAAACACATTTACTCAGAATTTGCTTTATGCCAGGCCTGGAGTCTTACATTCAGCCTATCATTTAGACACTCTAGGACCTCACACTTTAATCCCCCCAAATACCTCTGTATTAGCATTAACACTTCTATTATGTTATACAAGAAACTACTATGGATTGGATTGGTTAGGAAGTTCCTCAAGGTCCCGCAGCTAACAGATAAACTTCAAACCTAGGTCATTCTGATTTAGAAGCCCATCCATATCACAAAGCTTCACGTAGCTGGTTTGGCAAATATTTGCCATGTAAAACATGTTTTTGATTTGAATCCTTGGAAGACAAAACTAAAACAACTTAGTTGAAGTATGTTAATTATAATCAAATGTTCCAGGGCACTGAACAGGACTCAGCAATTCACAGAAACCACAGCAACTCATGCAGCTTTTAAGAAGCTGTTACCTGTCAGGATGGGTTATGTACCACTGCAATAACAAGCACATGCTATTTCTCAGTGTCTTTACACAACCAAAACTTCTTCCTCATGGCCAACTCACGAGGCCAGGCCAGCAAGGGGCTGGGTTCATCTTAGGTCTTTAGGGCCCTAGGCTAGCGGGAGTTTCATATCAACATGCATGTCCATGATTGCTGAGGCTGGAGGAGTAAGTCTCACACACTGGCTTTTACAGTGTCTTCCCCAAAACCACACATTTCACTTCCATTGACATTTCTTTGGCCAAAACAAGTCTTAAAGCCATACTTCAGAGAACTGGGGAAGTGTACCTCACTGTGTGTCTGGAAGGAAGCTAGAAAGGTCTGATGACTAACAGAAATCCCCTTCCCCACCTACAGGCAGCCATGTATCTGTTTTTTGTCACTATAGTTTTGTCTTTCCCAGAATGTAATGTAAATGGAGTCACACAATATATAGCCTTTTATGTCTAGCTTTTTCTGCTTAGCACGCTTTTGAGACACTCACATGGTTGCCTGTTGAGTTGGTCCTTCCCTTTACATTAGTAGGTGGTATTCCATTGCAGCCATTCCACAATTCTGTAGGTGAAGGGCTATTCAATATTTTTTTCAGTACTGAGGATAGAATCCAGGCCTTAGCCATTCTAAACAAGAGCTGTAACACTAAGCTACATTTCCAGACCTTTTAAAATTTAAGTTTTGAGACAAGGTTTCACTAAGTTGCACGGGCTGACCTCCAGCTTCCAACCCTCCTAGCTCAGCCTCCTGTATACCTGGAATTCCAGGAATGTACTGCCAATGCCTGGCTGTCTAGTATATCTTTAAAATACTTTCTTCCCAAATACCTATTTGAGCACTGATATGAGAAGTTTTTGCTAAGGGTTCCGGTTCAGTTACATGTCAGAGCTGTGCATTTATTCACCATTAG
>NW_004955427.1:24032515-24110456 GCF_000276665.1 Chinchilla lanigera
TAATCTTCACAGCTCTGCGAGGCAATAATCATTAAAATATCCCCACTTTCCTGATTCAGAACACCAGGGTTCAGAAAGTGGGACAGACTTTAGGACCTGATATTGTAATTTGGGAAAAATAGCAGGAAACTACTGAGAGTGTCTGTTCCCAACCAACAGTGCTGGGAGCTTTTATGAGGTCAATAAAAGTCAGCATCAATATTTGCTCCTGGTACCACTCTTTATTTTTGTACCTGATATTCCCACTCAGGACGTCATGATGCTGTGATCCAGCTCTGAGAACTGAAAGCTGCTGTGACTCCTCCACACCCTGTACTGGGGGGCTGACTCAGATGAGCTCTGTATCACGTGTTTGATCTTTTTTTACTTCCTGAGTAACTGGAAAATGGATCACTGTGCGTTGCTGAAGGTCTTTAAAACCAAGAGTCTAAAAATACCTTTGAGATCTTCATTTGCTTGCCAATGAAATCCTGAGACAGAGGCTCAGCTGGGCCAGAGGCACAAATGGGATAAGCACTCCGGTCAGTACATTGAGTACAGCAGAAAGGTCTCCCAATTTTAGGTTCAAAAAAGTACAAGGATGCAGCATCACCCACTGTAGCCAAAACATGGAAACAACCCAAGTGTCTATAGACAGAGATATGGATAAGGAAATTGTGGTACCTACAAAGAAAATGGATATTGTTATCATTTGAAAAGGAGACATTGCCCTTTGAGACAACATAAAACTTGGGACATGATGCTAAGTGGAATCAAGATACCAGACACAGAAAGATAAATGCTGATGACCTCACTGTATGTGCTTACTGGTGTGGGTGTGTATTAACTGCTATCAGGAAATGCCGGTGCAGAGCACTTACAGAGTTTATGTAGCTCACAGTTCTGGAGTTCACAGGCAGTGTCAGCACTGGCTCAGTGGGGAGGGGCCTCTGGGCAGTGTCACTTCTCAGTGTGTCACAGGGTAGGAGAACTCCCATATGGACGAGAGACTCCATTACAAAGAGGAAGGCAGAGAGCCTGGGGTCTCACCATTCCTTCTGAGGATGCACCCTCAACCGACCTAAGAAACTTCCTCCAGGTCACACCCACAAAGGGCCCCATGACCTCCCAACAAAGCCACAATGAAGACCAATCCTCCAACACGAGAAACTTTCGAGGATGAGAACAAATCAAAAACAGAACAGTGTGAGAGGAAGGGAATGGAGAAAAGTAAGTTAAAAGAAGCAAACACAGTGGTGTAGGATAAATACGCCTAGAGATCTAAGGGTACAGCCTGAGCATTGTGGTAAACGATACTGTATTGGATACTGAAAATTCACTAAGTGAGATTTCAGGTGCTTCTACTGCACACACCCATGCACACACAGTACCTAGGTGAGATGAGTCATGTCAATTTGCTTGACAGTAGTAATCATGTCATGTACATCACAATATATGCACTTTAAATATACACAATTAAAGCACAAATTAGAGAAGTAGAAATGATGGGATGTTTATAATGTCTGAGCTGAGCAGGAACAAGGGATCAGTACTTACCAGGGACCCCCGTAGCGAGCCTCCAATCTGTGAGGGGTTACTGCACACAGCAGAGATAAAGAGCAAGAGAAAAATGGCGGTACAGCGGGGATCCATGATGACCAGTTGTTCATGAGGGACCAAAGGCCATGAGGCAGCCAGAACCCTGGCATTACTGGGGGCGGGATTCTCAAGTGATTCAGACGGCGGCAGTGGTCCTATGCTGAAAAGGCTCTTGCCCTGGAATGTCTTTATGCTTGGTAGTCTTAGTCTTCATAGGTGGGAGAGGACGGCCCACCCTTAATGGGATCATGGGAAATGTCGAAAGGGTGATACCAAAACTCCCAAGCCTCCGTTCATCCCTTAGGGAAGTATGCAAAACTGCCTACTGTGAATTTGTGGTCCCCAACAAGCCCTGGTTCTTGTTTCCCTCTCAGCTGGGGACTGTTAGCTGAAAGGCTGGGAAAGCTGAGGAGGAAGAGCTGTTTGGAAGAGCCTGCTCCTGGTCACCGCTGCCAGTTAGCAATGTTTGATGGGCCACGGCCCCGATCTAATCTGCCAGCTCACCTGTATGCCCCAGGCTGCTCTCACTGGCTTCCTCTAGTGCCAGTATAAAGCACAGAAGAGACCCATATGACATCCCTGTCACGTGAGCCATCCAAGGAAGCAATTAATTAACGAGCGTTTCTCTAGCCAGGCTTGGGCACTGTAAGTGTAAGGTCCGTGGCTCGCTGTTTTATTAAAGTGCCACAGTTGCTCTCCAGCTGAGCAGACACGCTGCTTTTTCTTCTCCAAGACACCAGGAGTTGGCATAGAGTAGCAGCGGAAGACATTCAGGAAGGCTTTTCCAGCATCTGAATTGGTTACTTATGCCTTCCAATTCAGAGAGAGAAAACAAAAGCAGGTGTTACATTAGAATTAGGCCTTTTGTCATTTAGAGCTGTCTGTCCGTCCATCCCTCTACCCATCCATCCACCCACCCACCCACCCATCCATCAGCAGCACTCTTCTTCGCTTCTGGGCACTGAGAATAGAGCAGTAACTCACTCCCCACATTTGCCATGCAGGAGTTCACCGTACACTTGGATTAAGTGAGGCTCTTAAAAAACAACTTGTTGGACTCCTGTTTGGTTTGCTTGTTATTAAGTGAAAAACACACGAGGAAAATGATACTAATTTTATTGCATCATTTTACTGACTAGAACGCCAGATTTAGAGTGAATATAAGTACAAAAATAACCAAATTCTTACAAATAATACTTTGCTGCTACAGTATTGAATAATTAGTGGAGGCTGGAATTATAATACAACCTTAAATAACATTCTCATAGTGGATTTAACACAATCAACCGGGGCTATGGTTTACAAACAGAAATTCAGGACAATGTGAAAATTCAGAAAGTTCACATTCCAACTACATGTTACATTTAACCACACATCCAACGATGCAGACATTAACAAGACTCACAGCAAAACTCATGATGATACTATCACTTTCTTTGGAACAGGCTTAGGTACTACAGAAAGGTAAGTGTGTTGGATCAGATTCCCAGACACACGGATTCCATCACAACTCTGCCTTGTCCCATCCCTCCCACCGAAGGAGTCTGCACTAACGTACATTAAACACACCATAAAAAAATTATAACCCTAGAATCTAACAAGGGACTCCTTTGAAATATCTTCTTTGAAAATGCTCATGGGTAGATCCAGCCTAGGATCTGTCTCTTTTTAGACCTACAGGGTCCCCTTTGGTTTCATGGGCTTTTCTGTGAGCTAAAGTTTACATCAGATAAGAGGAGTAAAATGCTACTGAGATACTTTAGATTAACAAATTAATTGGATTTAATACTTTAATGTGCCTGCTATTTTAACCAGTTTTCTTCTTTGGGGATTTGGAAAAGAAAAAAAAAAATACCCAAAAGCAAACTGTACAAAACCATATTTCTGTTTCTAAAATGTACGTAAGAATGCTTAGAACACTGTTGTCCACTCCTACTGCCACAAAAGCTTCCAGATAGGAAAAGTATCACTTATATTAAGTGCAGTTTTAAATAAAATATAAAATACTGAACTCTGTACTCTTCCTCTTTCCAAAGAAGTGCTCTAATTTAAAAATCCAAATATATTTTAGAACTGTGAATCAAAACCCTAGTTTCGAGTATACTAGGAAAAGCCAAGGGTGACTCCACACTGCAGCACTGTTTTCCCAGGCAAAGTTCGCAGTTCCAGGCTACCTGGGCCCTCCACCAGTGGGCAAGGCGACTCAGAGGCGCCAAAAGCCGTATCACGAGAGATGACAATAACGTGCTTGCTCTGGAACTCTCACATCTGAATAGATGCCGTCCTTCAAGGACACATCCTTGGGTAGTATCCAGCACCCATCTCAAAGATGCACCCTCTCCCATGGGCCCACTTGAGTTACCTCTTCCATAATTCAAGCCACCTTTAATTTTTAACCTCAGATACTAACAGCCAGCTTGATGGCACCATCCATTCAACAAGCTTCTTTTGAAAATAACTTTCCCCGCAAAGAGGGGAGATCAGCCATGAAGACATTTCACTGATGCTGCTCCCAGATCTGATAATGGTCCACAAAGATACGTTCCCATGTGCGGGACCCACAGCCTCACCATGTGAATGAGGCAGGCAGCCCTCAAATAGGTGTGTGATTCTCGCCGTGCTTGTTGGAACCCACCCAGGTGAGCACCCTGCACTTCCTCCAGCCCAAGCCACATACAACACGCTTCTTGCCAAGCATGAGCCAGCCACCATTTCCTCAGGGTGGCCACAAGCTTCCGGGAAACATGAGTAAAAACCAAGTTTCGGGCATTTTCAAAAGGGTATGTTTTGTATGTTGTGTCCTTCATGTCATTAGTTTGGTTACTGCTTAATATATTAAAATTCTTTAAAAATGATTTAAGTTGTAAGTCTATTCTCTCTTGCCCTCTGTGAGATTTAAAGGGTACTGTGCGGCGAGGTACCTGCCAGGAAGTGAGGCAGGGAGAGCGAGTAGGAGTGACAGGGTGAGACCTGCACACCGTAATTTGAATCCTGCCTTTACTAGGCCAATTATGCATCCACTTCGGAGGTCTTTATGTCTGAGAAACGAGCACGCACAGCTAACTAGCATGGGTGTTATGAGGCCAGGCCTTTGCATGGAGCCTGGCCATAGTAGGAACATCTTTCCAAAGAAACAGATCCTAGCACCCTGGGCTGGCTCATGGAGTAAACAGGAAAAGATAATGGAAATAAGGTCACCTGGAGCTTAAAGCCCAGGACCGAAACCAGGAAGCCAGGAGCCAACTCCTCCCTGCCCAGGTCTCACGCAGCAGCGTTCTCCAGACACACAAGTTCCACCTGGGCCGGCTCTTCCCTACAGAAGCAGCTTGCGGGGTGCTGTCACCTCTGCCCACCTGTGGGGTTTCAGTGCAGGATGCTGGCATTTCTGTGCACACGAATCGCACATTCCAGGCGTGGAGAGGGCCACAGCACGTGGGCCACAGCTGTGTTCCAATGTGGCAGGTGGATGTCCTGTTTGCCTGTCTGCGGGCTGCTGACGCCTGGCAGCTGTTTCCTCTGACCCGGGCAGGCTCTTCTGGGGATAAAACCCCACATCGGAGTGAGCTCAGCCCCTCCCTTCCTCACCTGGGACAGGTCGTGAGCAACAGGTAAGTCACGCCCCTCTCGTGCCTTCTTCAAACCTCAGGATGCTTCCCCACCCGACCCCCTCCTAGAAAGTGTAGCTCCAGTGAACTCCACCTTGCTTGGCATCCTTTTTTCACAGTGAAAAAGAAACACTATTCTTAATCTACTCCATTTGGACAAAACCCATGAACACACATTTCTGGAACTCACAGGACATTCTTTTTTGGACATTAGGATTTTTCCAAGCAAGCTTTTGAGACAGGACGTTCATATTGTGGGGTTTAAGGCTTCCGGCCCTGACACAGGAGATGATTTGCCAGCTTCGGTGTCCACCAAAGGCAGAAGTGTGGCCCGGGAGCTGCTATGGTGGCTCTTCCCATGGCTGGGGGATGCAGGCTGTCTCACAAGCGACGCAAGTCTGCTGGCTCGGGTGAGCTGAGTGTGGAGCTCAGAGCTCTCCAGGTAGATGCAAGGCAGCGAGGTGCAAAGGGCCATTTGGTTCCACGGAGAGAGAGGCCAGACCCAAGGCTTCCAAATGGCAATGCTTTGAGATTTTAACATCCACTGACAGTAATAGGAAGCCTTGTGTGCTTAGGAGATGAGTGCAGTCTAACTACTGAATGCACTGCACCTGACTAGAGCCTCTGCCATAGCAGGTGACAGCGAGACGTGGAGGCTGTGGGACCCAGGAGTCCATATAACACTGTTAGGGTGAGGACTGCATGTTTTGAAGAGATCATAGAGCGCTGTGAAGAAAACACCATGCCTGGGGCAGAACTGTCCCCAGCAGCTAAGCATTTCCAGAAATGTGTATCACTGAGCTCCCAGCTCCAGGGTGGGGGCAATTCTTTTACTTCTGTGTTCTCTTCACTTCATCCCACACCAGGATGTTCCACAAGGAGATAAATGAACATATTTCCACAGGGAGTAAGTAAGAGACGTGGAGCGCTGGACAAGCCTCCCTCGCAGGACCCACAGCACGGGCACATTAAGTACAGTGTCAGCATTTCCTTCCCACGCACAAGTGCTCGGACCCCTGGCTAGCCAGCCGTTACTCCTCCACCGCAGACCTGAAGTCTAGCTGTGTTCCTGGGGGGCAGTGGACAGTCTCAAATAGCTATCAAGGACCGGGTAAGAGAAAGTGAGCTATTTCTTCATTGAATAAATAACTTTGGTTGAAAGTTTACATTGAGTTTGCGGATAAGATTCTGGACGCAAAGATTAGCCAGTAAGCACACTTCCCTATGGCTTCATCTTAGCTCCTATTCTCCCTCAGGAATTCCCTGTGGTTTCCCACAACGCTGGTGATGCAAACAATCTAACGTGCTGATCTGACCCACTGCTCCAACCTCATCCACCTGCGTGACCACAGCAGGCTTTTCCTCTAGCGCTGAAACACCCACTCGGGCCCAGGCTGATGCAGCTTTCCTCTTTCCATCACAACCTCCAGCTTCCATGACACTGGTCAAAGTCTAGGCTCCCGGCGCTGCCCTCGCAGACAACAAGTGTCCCACCACTGTCGGTCCAGCTCCTAATTCTGCCTGTCCGGCCTCACTCTGGGGCAGCTGGGTGCCTCGAATACCAAATGTAAGTAAGTTGTTTTGCCCTGATCCATTTGCTCAAAAAAGTGAGATTTAACTGTACAAGGAAAAAACCATTATAAATAAATGTGTCACCTTGACTTAAAAAACAAAGGGGAGTTGGGTGTTGTGCCTCAAAATGTCAATTCCTCATTTTGGGGGTTGGCTTGGAGACTGCAGCATAAGGCAACCTAGAAGCATTAAAATATTGTATGCGCGACTGCAGCATCTTCGGAACGTAGTGGTACGTCCATCCCCAACTGTTGTTCAGCACTAGGTGCTGGGCAGAAAACCAAAAGCCAGCATCCGGCCGCACGTTAATCACCCACTGCAGCCTGGGGAAGTGTCTCGGTGTCTCTCGGGGACAGTTCTGAGACAGATCCAAAAGGAAACCTGCATGCCCAGTTGACTAAAGTGCAAACTAAGGGAACCGTGGGTCCTTGCAATGACACCTAGTGGTCCGCTGTGGCCGACAGCCGTCCCTGGTGCCAGTGCCGCGTCGCAGTCACTCAGAGAGACTCACTCGGTACTGGCCCATGTCCACGTTCACAGTAACAACAAAGGTGCCAAAAGAGCAGCCTCCATGTCCACATCCTCTGGTCCCTTCTGCTGCGGTCATGGACCTCACGCTTGTCTTTCTCTTGCCATTTGAGTGGGCTCTCACTGGGCCCGGGAGCAGCCAGTGCCCGGTGCTTGTGCTGGCATAGTCCTCTGAGCTGCAGAGGTGCCGACGACCTGGCTCAGAGCGGCAGCCTCTCTCGCCCACTCAGAAGTAGTCTCTTCTCCTGCTCTCATCGCTGATGAAAGATGGGTTATACTGTCCGGGGAAAATGCAAGAATGCCGGGAGCCAGGCAATCCAGTGTAGGCTGGGTACAGTCCATTTCGTTCAAGTTCAGGATTCCTTACATTTGTGGGCTGGTTGCCAAAGAGAAAAGAAGAACAGAAAGTTAAGTGTAAACAGAAATTTCACATGTTAATAGACTAGGATGGAAGCAGTTTTATGAGGTCAGAACAAGTTCTGACCTAGAAGTTAGGACCCTCTCTGGTCTATCTCTTTATAGAACCTGGAATATATCTGCCCCTGTTTTATTTTATTTTTATTTATTTTTTGGTACAGAGAATTGAACTCAGGACCTTGAGCTTGCCAGGCAGGCGCTGTGCCACTGAGCTGTATCCCTGGCCCTGGCCCCTGCCTGTTTTAAAAGGGAATTAGAAAATATGAATCGAAAGCATCCTGATAATTTTAGACCAACACAGGAGAAAAGACCTGGGTTTATCCTTATGTGTGGTGGCTCAACTGACTATTGTCTTAAATTTTTAAAAAAGTACCATTCTCTGTGGAGCATAGCTGGCTTTAAAACCTTCTTGACACTCAGCAGAAGGTGAGCAGCAGACGCTACCAACCTGAGTTTCACAAGGTCCAGTGGCCACTTTGTTCCAGGTGGAGCAAGGACCACAGCCAGGAGGTAACGGTGATTGTTGGGCCAGTTTCACAGGTCACGGCCTACCTGCCTGGTCTGCAAAAGGAGCTCCCTGGGAACAAAGGTTCTTTGGAGGATCTTTCTTAGTAACACCAGGGTGAGAGGCTTTCCTGGCAGAAATAAGACACTGGATAAAGGTGAATCCTGTGGTGAGAGCCTAGTGTGGGAGTCACAGGACAAGCGCTGAGCCCGCCTGAACAACAGCCCGGCACTGGGGTGAGCTTCCTGCTGCGAGCTCAGGCTCTGCTTGCTCAGACTATTCAGCCCGCCGTACGTGAAGACAGATGGGGCTGACTGAGGTCCTGCACTTGGTTCTGTTTAAGGCAACTCTAGCGAATGCCACGGAAACATGCAGTGAAACAGGGTCCTACCACACCCCGGGTCTGGAGCAAGGGTCGTCCCCCCACCCCGCGACAGGCTGCAGTGTGGCACAAGCCTAGGGAAGCACCAGCATAGTTACAGCTTCAGTTAGGAGAAGAAAAGGGCTTTTCCTGACAGAAAAAAAGCAAAGCCTTATGCAGAAGTAGCAACAGAAACATTTTAACTAGAGCTAACTTTGAACCTACATTTATTTTTCTTATTTCTTCTTGTTTTTCTTCCAGGTTCAATTACCTCAAAGAACCCACTGAAATAAATAGCTCTTTATTTGTTAGTGTGAACAAATCTGCCCCTTCCACCCAAAGTTTGATCCTCATGGTTAATTCCTGTAGCAACCAGAGATCACGGTCTCCGTCACAGGGCTACCTAGAGCCCTAAGTCCCTGGGGCAGAGTTTCACGGTCACTGCTATCAAAGAGCAGTCACCCGACATCAGTTTATTTTTTGGTTCAGACATCCCTGCCTGTGTTTGTTTTATGATTTGGGACACTGTAGAAGAATAAAGCCTGGCTTAAATTCAATGTGGACAGAGGTACAGAGGCTGATGGTATTCTCTTGCCTTCCCGAATGATACAGTCCAGTGCTGAACAGGGCAAGTTAGTGAAGACCTGCTGAATGAGTCACTCTCTTTATACCTGTTCCCAACTCCTGGTTTTTTTTTTTTTTTTTTTGGTTTTTCTCCGGTACCAGGAACCGAACTCACGACCTTGCGCTTGCCAGGCAGGCGCTTTTGCCGCTGAGCTAAATCCCCAGCCCCCCAACTCCTGGTTTTAACACCCAACCACATAAGCCAAAGTAAAGGAGGGCAGACGAGAGATAAAACTGAAGGGATCAAGGGGTAAATATCACTAAACTTTGTCTCTACCTCTCCGATTCCACTGTAGCAACTTAAAAGCAAATTGATGTGTACTACTGCTACCACCCTAGAAGAGTAAGGTGCTAACATGGAAATACCTTTCTGATCTTAGCACCAAGACTGATAAATATTATGCAAATACGTCATAAGGAAATGGAATGTTAAGATATGTAAATAAGAGGCTGTGCCACAGTCCTCCTGGACCCCTAACTACCTGCAGTGTTTACTTCTCAAAGACTGCCCTGCCCCGGGATACGCACCGAATAATACACATCTGTCATCTGTAGGAGGTTTTTGGTGCTTCCATTCTCATGCATTTCAATAGCTTCTCGGCCCCACTCTTGGGAGCGAGGGTTCTTGGGGTATTCAGCATACGGGGACATTTGGAAATCTCCACTTTTAAAGATGAGCTTGCTTATGTCATTTTTATTCTTCCTGTGGAGCAAAAGGTAGTAAAAGATCCATGAATAATTTTTGTAAATAAATGATATCTGTGAAAATACCAATTGGTATTTTAGGACTGAGAGTTATCATTACAGTATTCTGTTAGCTGCCCACTGAAGAATGCTATTATGGTTATCTTTAACATTTGCCAAAAAAAGTAAAAATGAAATTAGGTACAAAACGTCTCTCTGCAGGGCGTGGTGGCACACACCTGTAATCCCAGCAGTCAGGAGGCTGAAGCAGGAGGATCGCTGCGAGTTCGAGGCCACGCTGGGCTACAAAGTGAGCTCAAGGCCAGCCTGAACTATATAGCGAGACCCTGTCTCAAAAGGACAAAAAAAACAAGAAATCTCCCAACACCAAAGGGTCAGGTTATCAGGGGCAGGGAGGTCAGAGACAGCTGCAGCAGAGCTGTTAGACTCCTCTTGGGTACAGAGGCCACGTATCTTTCAGGTAGCCACACAAACAAGAATCGAATCACAAGTGTGCATAGTGCAGGAGCCAGCAAGCTCAGTGGCTCCCAACCAGACTGAGCATGAGGTTTCACATGAGAAAAGTCTAGGTTCCCCCCAGTTTTTGTGAATCAGGAACTCTGGGGTCAGACCAATTCTGGTTCATTGAAGAGAATTAAGTTGTCCCCTGGGACACCTTTTCTACCAACAAAGCTTGGAGTAGAGGTCAGGCCTGTTACCTCCAAGCCAGTGTTCTTCCTGCTGCGTGAAGCTACTTCACAAATCATAAAACAGGGTGGTTTGCGGACAAAAGAGTTCCCATTTATCAACTATCCACATTCTCATTTTATACTGTGAGGTTTTACCACCTGGAAATCATTGAACTATGTGTTCTTCATCTGTCTGCTGAGCCCAGTATCAGAAATTGTAAGTTATATTTGCTTTGGGTAAGATCATCTTAAGTTTCTTTCATCTTCCTTCTTACCTATAAGTAAATTTTCTAGGGAAGGCACAGAATGACACAGGGTCATAAAACCAAATTTCAACACGTGGCTTAGGTGTTGGCCCTCTGGGAAAGCTCAGAACAGAAGGAACCCGCCACACTTCTGTGGTGGGTGGGGTCTCTGGTCTCAGAAGCAACGACTTCCTTGTTCATAACGCCCTTCCCTTCTCAGTAACCGAGGGTCACAAACGGGCTCCTTCCCAAAGGGCTATTCCACATGATCTGGAACACACTGCAAGTGCAAGGCTTAGACCCCTCGAGCTCTCAGTCTTGCCCCTCTATGGTAACTGTTTCTAGTCTCATATCCAGAAGTTTAGGTCAACTTGTATGGTTCATTTTTGACAGCAATTTGGTCAACGACATGCAAAGGCTATACTGTATCATAAGGGCTACATTCCTGAATGGCAGTTACGACAAATTGTTCTGTGGCCTTAGTGGAGATGGAAGATATCTTAGAATGTCTTCACATCAATGACAGAAAAGATAGCGTGCTATTTTGGTAGGTTGCCTCCGTTATGTTCACATAGTTCTGGCCAATTATTATCTGAATCAAAGGTCATAATTTTCCTTCACTGAAGAATTAACCACAGAGAAGGAGGATCAATTCCCCTGTCCTAGTAGGAATCAATCCCATTGGCTTTCAGGAAGCCTTCAGCCAAGTTTACTGGTATTCCCACACGGCTGCTCTAAGTTCTCCACTGCTACATTTCAGGAAAACTCTTTCATCTTTCCTTTTCTCTATCTTTCTATACAATTTACAAGCCATTCAATTTACCCATTTCATTTCTTTTAGCATATTCACAGTTGTGCATCCACGAAGCACAATCAGTTTTAGAACAGTTTCACTGTGCCAAGAAGAAGCCTCATACCCCTCACAGTCTCTTCCCAGTGCCTCCTGCCTTCCCCTCCCCCATTGCACCCGAGCCCCGGGCAGCTACTAATCTACTTTCTGTCACTTTTAGACTTGCTTACTTTAGGTGACTCAGGTAAATGGAATCACACTAAGTGGTCTTTTATGACTGGCTTATTCCACTCAGCATAATATTTTCCAGGATCATCCCTGTATCAGGACTTCACTCCTCTTTATCCCCGAATATATTCTATTGTGTGGCTATATCACATTTTCTATTTGTCCATTCAACAAGTTGATAGACATGGGGATTCTGTTAAGCTTTGGCTATTAAGAATAATGGTGCTATGAACATCCATGTACAAGCTTTTGTGTAGATACAGTATAGTACGTTTTCATTTATCTTGGGTACATACTTAGGATTGGAAGGGCTATACTTAACTATCTGACTTTTTCAAAGTGGTATCACCATTTTATATTCCCACTAGCTGTGTGGAAGTGTTCTAATTTTTCAATCTCCTCACCTTAAGTACTCTTTTTTTGTTTGTTTGTTTTCTATGTTTTTTGAGACAGGATCTCACTATGTAGCTCAGGCTGGCTTTGAACTTGAGGCAATCCTCCTGCCTCAGCTTCCTGAGTGCTGGGACTACAGGCTATGTCACCACACCTGGCTCAAGTACTCCTCAGATGAGTAGAAACTGACCCTTATATAGCACAGGGAAAGATACAGAATTAGTTTCTGAACTCTCATCACTTACCTGCAACAGGTGACAATCAGCGCAATGCCCAGGATAAGGAGAAGCCCACCTCCTGCTGCCGCAATGACCACAGTGATAAGCTGATAGGCTAAAGAGGTTACACAAACAAACAAGAGCGCGGGTTGGTAGGAGCTAATGAATGCACAGTGGAGGACACTGTCCCCTCTGGACTTGCCACAACCACCCTTTGGTCTTTGACAAGGGATTCTCAACAGCTATCTCTACATTTTCTCTATATTGAGAAGCGTTCCCCCTAAAACAGTGACTCCTAAGACAGCGGCTCCTAAGTTCTACCTGCATTCCAGCCCCTGCAGACATTTTCACCAATCCATGGTAAGAAGAGAATAAAGGTGATTAATGAATTTTTCAGAACTCAATTTGTTTCATTTTAATAGCAGTTCTATAATCTAAACTTTTATCCTTATATCTTTCTTTTTTTTAATTCTCTTTTTTAAGAATTTTTTTAATCATGTGCAAATTATGCCTCAAGATAGTAGATCTTTAAAAAAAAGCAACAGAAAAGACAACATCTTTCTGTGGCCACTTCCCACACTTTGGTATTAACTGTTGCTTAAGTTTTTGACTCAATGGTGAGAGCAGATATAAAAATGCTGGAGATTTAGCTCAGTGGCACAGCACCTGCCTGGCAAGTGCAAGGTCATGAGTTCGATTCCCGGTACCGGAAAAAAAAATGCATGACATTGTTTCAGGACCTTACTCATAAATTAAGAAGGTGGCAACTCTAAAGTAGATTCCTTAATTTTATAAGAAACATCATTAGTCAGTTAAGTTCAGGATCTAGGAATCACTGCTTAGCCATGCTAGAGACCGAGTGGGTTCCTCAATAACAACACATTGAATTTAACTACAAAACAGAAGCAATGGCATAAGCAAGCACCTATCATGTTTTGTCAACAAAACTAGAAGATTTTAAGTAATTGGATTTTACACTGTTCTGACAAAATTATTTTCAATAAATTCTATTAAATATTCAGACTGATGCTTTGTTGGTGTGGAAACGCAACTAAAATTATGTTCCTAGCTTGGAAGATCTAGGGCGAAGGGTGCACTGACACACTGGGGAGAAGCCAGATTTTCTACAGTAAACGAGCCTGGCCCTGTTCTTGGCACCTGGGTGTAGTCCAAAGGTAAGGACAGAGCTCACGTCTTTACCCTCAGTGGCTAAGTCGCCTTCTCCTGAAGCTTCCAATCACCAAGTGCTGGTTGGAAGTGAGACAGGCAGGGAGCAGACTGTGAGCAGAATACGGGCGAATGCAAGCTATGCAACCTTTTACCAAGCTTTGTTTAAATAAATAGCACAGAAGCTGTACGATTGTGGAAAACCACTAGTACTGCCATATAGTGGGAATAAAACCAAACCATGGAATAAATTCATTGTCTCCCTCTCCTCCTGGCATATGTATTCAGAAGTGTCAATAAAAGTGAAGAAAAAAGACAAACTACTTAAATACATCTACCCCCGCTCCATGCTACTGTCATTTCTTGTCTGGACAATGGCAGTTGCCTCCCAACTCAACTTCCTGCACCCAGTCTTAGCCACTCATCACCAAAGACAAGTCTGATCATGCCATTTCCCTGTTTAGAAAAATCCTCAGCGGCACCTTCTGTTCCTAGAGAAAGGTCAAAATCAAGCTCCCATTTTCTCTCCTCACTTCTAGCAAAACAAGCAAACATCTATTTTAAAAGTGACCCTGGCAAGTGGCTGCAGCTTTTACCAGGTTTTTCTTTGCAACAAGCACTTTTGTCTAAAAAAGATACACAGCAGAGACTATGGCTTTCCAAACTGTCCATAGTCAAGGGTCAGTTTTTGTTCGTGCTTTTGGTTATCTTTTCACATAAAGAAAATAAAGTCCCACTTGTTCCTCTTATCTATCCCCACAGGTACCAACTCTCATGAATTTCCTTTTCTACTTTTGTAAGATCCAGTAACAGCTCACATCAAAAATTACACTTGTAGTGGCACTAATATAGTCTGCTTTTCAAACTTTCCATGTGAATCACCCAAATGCCTTGCTAACACCAATTCCTGAGTCCGCACCCTAGGAGGTTTGATTTAGTAGGTCTGGGTAAGGACTCAGAAGCTGGTTTCCAGTGAGTATCCAGAGGATGGTGATGTTGGGGACCGACCACTCAGACTCACTCAAGGGCGCAGTCACACTGGGGAGAAGACTCCTGGGATGAAAGCCAGGAGCCCTCTCAGCACAGAAGACCTGGGAGAGTATTCATCGAAATGTTCATGGGCATTATTAGCTCTTTGGGTCAGTAGGGCTAACTGTTACTGTATTCATTATGTTTTTCTGTATTTCCCAAATTTTATTTAGATTTACATGTACAAGTGTGCATGTACATGTGCTCACCTCTAAATTTAAGCACTGTGTATGGATATACACATACATATTTTAAAAGAGTAACTTGATGTTTTGCGGCAGCCACATCATTGGAAATCTTCAGTATGTGTACGGACAATATCATCCGTGGATCTTTTCAGCTTAAGTATTGACTTTAGGTATGTTATGATAAAAAAGTAGATGGGGATCAATGCCAAGTGCAATGTTCATTACATTAGCTTCATGGCTGCTCTGAATGTGTAAGCTGGGGCAGATGCAATAGTCACTTTAAGCTTGTCTGTCCTGTCCTTTCTGGTCTGAAAAGATGGTCTAGAATGAAGACCTTGGAATTCTCAGTCCTACCTCCTCTTTGACATTTGTTGATAGTTCACTGTTTCTCAAACAATGACCCCTTCCCTTCATCTTCACAGCTTGACGTTGTTAATCACGGTTAGTATTTTCCATCAAACCAACCTACTCTGGGTCTTAGCCTTTCCTGTAAAGTGTGTGTCTTTGTTTCTGTTGGGATGGCATCTACCGAACTGACTACTTAGCTAACCTGCTTCAGGAACCATCTGCATCCTCTGGAGGGGTGGTCATGCTTGTACATGTAACAATGTCCCCTGGCCACAGCTGATCAGTCTGGAAACAAACACATGTCCAAACTGGATCAACCAGTTCCTTCCCGGGAATCTCAAGTTGGGAAAAAGGGAACCTTTTCTTTCAGAACAGCTAAACAAGTGACATTCAAGAGCTATTTGGCACCTCTTACTTTCCATCAAGTTGTCTGGACAGGAGAGATGGCCAAGCACAAAGCAAAGGGCAGAGCAGATATGAAGGTGAAATCACACTAGAATGGCCCTGGAAAGAAGGCCCTGACCTCCAGCTACTGGAGTTCCCACATTTCCCCGATTCCTACCGTTTCTGATGCTGGGATTCCATCATATACTTCAAGATCTTGCCAACAAACTGAACTCTTTGTTACTTAAACTAGGTAGGCTTATTGATACCTGAAGAATCTTAGCCAACCAGTATGCTTTCTTTGAAAGCTGCATCACAGACTTTCTAGGTAGCCATATTTTATTTTTGCTTTCATTCTGTTCTTTCTATTTTTTTCCCTCACTGAGCTCATTAGTGAAGTATGGTGAATGTTGCCTTTTAAATCTCTCTTTCCCTTGTCCATCTGTTTTTTGTTGTTGTTGTTGTTGTTGTTGTTTTGTTATTGTTGTTTGTTTTTGAGACTGGGTCTCATCATGTAGCCCAGGCTGGCCTTGAACTTGGCCTCAGCCTCCAGAGTGCTGGGGTTATAGGCATGCACCACTACACCTGGCATTTTCCATCTCTGTTTACACCATTCTTTTTTTTTTTCTGGACACTTTCTGAAATTTGCCATTTTAAATGTACAGGCGTGTGGATACACCTATGCCCACTGGCCCCACTGTAAAGCTCCACGTGATTCTGTCACTTTCCCCAAAGCTTCAGCCCTTCCTCATCGTCAAACAGTCCTTCCAAGCAGGAAGATCAGGCCCAGAAGCACTTTCCCTTCTCGAGCCATACTTCCCTTCCTTGCTGACGTGAAGGGAGGTCAGCTGAAACAGAGATGACTACTTTCAGCGGGATGAGACTTCCAGTGGGGTTTTGGATAATTAATGGTCTCTCCTTCCTTCTAAGCGGTTTAGTGCTGTTCTCCAGGACGTTTGTTCAACGTAACTCCTTGACAACACACAGCATTTCCATTGGTCTGAATCTTTTTATAGCCTCATGCAGTGACAGGCCAAACATAATTAAAAGGTATTTTATACATCTGCCACCCAACTGTGGGTTGGGGTGGGAAAGTGTGCAATAGCTGTAAGTGGAATGCTCTGGTTTCTCTGGAATGGGACCATAAACAGGGAAAACAGGCTCCATGTCCTCACTGGCCATGTTGGGAGGCTAGGGGGGCACGGTGTCTCCACTGAAGAGATCTAGAGTCTTTGGAGGGCAAGGATAACCTCTGAAAGGACACGGGGTGAATAGGAAAGAAGGGTGGACAAAAATGTCTGTGGCTAGAAGAAAGTAATCTGGGAAAATTATGTGGGTTCTGTAATCATAAAGTGACAATAAACATAAAACAGACACATGGCTTCAAGGATGGGTATATAAGAAGGATTCTTAAAGGGTAATGAGAGGGGAATGGTTAAGTAAATTATAGCACAGAACATTATAGAACTATCAAAAGTGATTTACACAATTATGGAAATGAAAACATTCTGTAGGTTACTAGGTTTAAAAACAGATTACAAAACAGTATATTCAGTGAGATCCAATTTCTTTAAAAAGACACACACACACACACACACACACACACACACATGCTTAGAAAGATGGACAATACCCCACTTTTCAAACTGTAATACATATGCAATTTTGCATTAACCAAATTCCTGGGTCCAGTAAGATTCAAACTGTGATTCAGCAGGTCTGCAGGGAGGTGGCTGAAACTCTACATTTCCAACATGCTCCTGGGTGATACTAATGCTGCTGGTCCCATGGGCCAGCAGGACACAGAACAGGTGATGAGCTCATTTACTCTACTTCTCTTCTTCCTTTACATCTATTTTCGAATTATTAGGGTTATTAAAGGGCATGCATTGTTTTATGCTGTGCAAAAACAACATTTATTTTAAAAAGAGAAAAAGGTGAAGTAAAACAAAGTGCCAGGGGAGATCTTATAAAACTGTGTAAAACTCAGGCAACAGAGGAAAAGTACAAACCCAAAAAGAGAAGAAAGGGGCAAGAGACATGTCTGATAACAAATGTATAAAAAAATCCTGGACAAACGGTATAAGGAGACAAAGCTGTTGGAATCTCAAGTATAAACAGGGATTTTTTTTCCCCAGAAAGCAAAGCAAAGCAAAGAGAAAAGGAAAGAAAAGAAGAGAAAAGAAAAGAAAAGTAATAACAAGACAGGTGTAGGCCTGAGCCATCCAGGTGCAGGTGGCTCTACTTTCGCCAGGCTACTCAGG
The DNA here is from genome assembly GCF_000276665.1 of Chinchilla lanigera. Lineage (NCBI taxonomy): Eukaryota > Metazoa > Chordata > Mammalia > Rodentia > Chinchillidae > Chinchilla > Chinchilla lanigera. The sequence goes on from NW_004955427.1 coordinate 24,050,333, forward strand.
CTCCACACACTCAGGAACTAGACTTATGAGCAGGGCTTGCTCTGCCTTTTTGAAGGATAATCTCTAATGAACAGCAAGGAATGAAATGTGTGCATAACTAGAAAGTTAAAGGAAACTCTCAGAAAGGCAGGACACAGGTCATGCCTGAGCCCAGAATATATACTGGAGTTGGATGACCATGGGGAATGAGGAGTGAAGGACTCTCAAGAACATTGCAGGGTTGGTAAAAGCTGGTCTCCCTCTCCTGCTAGATTCGGGGGAAGTGGGTGCCCCAAGCTGTCTGCATAGAGAAGATGTAATTCTTGCCTGTGAAAAATCCAGAGTCCCAGGCCAGGGAGGTACATATTGTCTTCTGTGGCAGGTGGTTGGAGAACAGTGATGGGTGGTTAAAGCTCTGGTACGAGGCCACAACATTAGGTGATGAATCACAGACTAGCAAGGTGCCATCATCATAGATGGGGATGACAGTCATATGTTCCCAACTCCTTAACCCACACCCGGGGCTGAGCCTAACTTCAAAAGAGAAGGCAGGGGCCAAGCGTCTTGAGCTGGTGTGTGACTGAAGCAAGCACAGCAAATGCCTCTTCTTAGAGTACTATAAATAATGTTTATCATCAGGCACATTAAATTGCTTTGCAACAGTAAAAGTAAGAGAGGTACCAAAAGCCAAAAATGATATTCAGCACTCTCTGATGATAAGCTGTCACTGTCAGTTACCGAAGATGACTGGGAGTCGACAATGTTGACAAGTGTCTGCCCTCTGCTGGATGTAATGACAGCGACTTGGGCAAATGGAGAGGACACAATAATGTCTCCTGGATCACAGCACAATTCTGGCTACTTCTAGGACAACACAAACACAATAGGGATGACTTGACCTTTTCTTGACGTAAGAACTTAATAGAATAGTCAGTGGATGCAGGGGCACAGTAAGGACAGCAGTGACCTGAGGGAATGAACCCCACTGTGCTCTGAGAACACCAGGAATGGACACACACAAGTCTGCACCCCAAGAAGCCTCTCAAAAGCACAGACTCCTCCCAAGCACAAAAGTGGAAAGGCCTGGAGCCCAGCTGAGAAACTGGCTTGTATTAAAGCGTGACTGAGATAGTGACAGGAGCTGAGGTTGTTCCTCTTCTCTCCTTTCCATCTCCGGTTGACCTCCCCGGGCCTCTGCATTCTACACCCCATAGTCCCAGTCCCGCCTGGTCCCAGAAGCAAGAAGGGAACCCTCAGAGGAGATCAGCGAGGACACGAAAGAGGAAGAAGGTATTCTTCCTGACGGAGCTGAAGAGGTGAAGCGAAAGGCCCAGTATTGAACCTAGCACTAAAGCCTGGAGGCCCGACTGGCTCATGAAGAGACTCCACAAAGGATGAAAGTCCTCACTCATCACCAGCCAGCTTGCGGGATAACCTAGATTCTTCTTGGCCCTGCTTCCTCACCCACTGGATTTTTCCATGTCCGTAGGCGGATATGGAGTCAGCGCCTAAGCAGATTATCTCAGCTTGCCAGCCAGGAAAGACTGATTTTTATTGGGGGCTGTTGATAGGGAAATGTGGGTTGAAGAGGGTTTTTGAATGCATTTCTTCGGTTAAATTGAGACTTCTACCCCCTTACGGTACCCCAGGTTAGGGGCCTCAAATAAGAAAGACTAGGGTTGCATAATGTTGAAAACATTTTCTTTTGTGAGGAACTGGAGAGATATGATTTCTCCTTTTGGAAGAGTATTTCCAAAAATTGGTTAGGCCAAGCCTTGGAAATAACATAGCAGGTTTAACATCCTGAGGCTAACCTGACATAGTTGGAAAATCTTGGGCAAGTCATCTAGCCTCTCTAAATTTCTATTTCCTCATCTTTAAAACCAAGTTAAATATGTGTAAGATTGATTCTGATTCTAAAATCCTGTACCTGCCAGCAGAAGCCTATGAGTACTCCAGAGGCAAAGTACTTCAGAGGGGAGCTGAGTGAGGTCTGCATGGGGAAAGAGGGAGTTTGGGACTTGAGGGCTATAAATTCAGGCAAAAAACCCTCACAGGTATCATAGTCTTGAGGACCAAGGGAAAAAAAAACTATTAAGAAGCTAGGCACAGAGCCAGGTGAAGTGGACACCCATAGTCCAGAAAGGAGGTAGGTTAAGGCAGGAGGATCACAAGTTCAAGTCCCACCTGGGCAACTTAGCAAGACCCTGTTTCAAAATAAAAAAAATAAAAATGCCTGGGGGTGTAGCTCAGTGGCTGAGTACTCAGTGGCCCAATACACCCTCTCCCCCAAATGAAGTTAGTCATGGAAGCTTCTTGGCTGTGACCATACCCACTTTCCTGGCCTACATCCGGGCCTTGGCTGCCAAAAAGATACACCTGAGGAGACATGCTTGGTCATGGCCTCGTGTTTCTGATGTAATCAAATGCCAGGGGTGTTGTTAGGGAGAAAGAGAGGATAAATTGAGCTCCCTACCCCAAGAGGGCTTAGTCTACTGCAGGGCTGGAGCAGCAGGTTTTTAGCAGCGTTGCTTCATAACGGGTGGAAGGAAGAAAGGGGTTGTGGTGACTAGCGTGCATCTTCCATCTAGTGACTCTTACCGAATGCTTTCTATTAGTTATAACAAAGAGGGCTGGGGTGAGAACTGACTACTGAAGAGAGCAAGATTCTCTAATCTTTTCTCGCCCTTTCACCTCACAAACTCTGATATGCGGACCACGTGACCCAGTGAGAATGCCTGGCGAGCTTGCTGATGTGGATGTGGAGCGATGACTGTCAGTTTTCAGACTGTCATTCCAATTGGATGCGACAAGGATAAGGAGGAAGGAATGGAGACAGTAGGACCCCTGGATTCTCTGGCCCCCAGCTCCTTGACTATCACTTGTAATTTACATAATTTTAGTGTTTCTTGCTCCATTTCTCCACGTTGTCATCCTTAATCCAAAGTCCACATGGGGAGGGGGAAATGCTGAACATTATTATATAGTTTCCTCAATTGTCCCATATATAATAACAGGACATAACTTATTTTATATATATATTTATTTATTTATTTATTTATTTATTTATTTTTTTGGTATTGGGAATCAAACTTAGGCCCTGTGCTTGTCAGGCAGGTGCTTGTGCTACTGAGCTGTATCCCTGGCCCTTATTATAATTTATATATAATATAGATATAATTTTGTATGTTTTCTTTATCTCTGATCTCAAATTTTGTACTTTTTTCTTTTCTGTCTGCGCTGCTTTTATGGCTCAGTTGGAGTCCTCAACACTGATGTTTACAGTAAGTGTGGTTTTCAGGAACGAATTGAAGAAATGGGAAATTGGACAAACTGCTGATCTCTCTCTTTCTCTACCTGGCCACCTTCAAGGCTAAGGAAATAGAGGTTACATTCTGTATTTGTCAACTGTATCTATATCACAAAGTACAGTGCATAGCTTCCTCAGCAAGGAACGGTAATTTGAAAATCCAAATGGAAATTGCTTTGATTAAACCTAGGTTATTAAATCTACTCAGTATGTGTTTTGGTCCTGGACCCACACAGTCACTGCCTCGTGTCCCCTGCTGTGAGCGGCTGCAGCCACACCTCTCATACCAAGTCTGCTCTGAGCTAGGCACCTTACTCTCTCAGAAACCTCTAGTTACTCTGATCTTGTTCAAAAATTGTTTGTCTATGTTTGTTTTCCATAAGTATCTTTAAAAAGGCAAAACCAAAACAAAACAACTGAAACAGCCAAAACACAAGATCCCTTTTCTGCTTATGGATAGCAAAGGTCTGAAAAAACAAACAACAAAAAAACAACAAAAGTAACCTTGCTGGGGATCAAACTCAGGGCCTTGTGCACGCTAAATACATGCTCTACCATTGAGCTACACCTTCAACCAAAAGTAATTTTGGAAAAGAATATGTACTGCTATCAGACTGCTTCACATAAGCCAAATCCTCCCAAATTGAAGACTATCCTTTTTAGCAGACACTCAAGAATTCTGACTAGGTTTTTAAAAATCTAAAGTATGATAATTTCCTTACTTTAATAATCTGAGCATTCTGAGTTCCATTTGATGTAGGGGGTGACTGAAACCCTTCATAACAAGTATCTGTATTATATGGCTTTATGTCACTGTAGTATCTTCAGAGACCACTAAAGAGTATCCAGTTATTCACTACTTAGCTTTTTAAGTGAACATTAATTCTGTAAGGGCCTCTCTATTTGCAGATTCTGGATACATTTGTTTCTAGAAGTGCTTCCCTAGTCCTGCTCTTAGCCTCTCTACTATAACCTCTTCCTAGTTTACAGTTAAGATGAACCAGATGACTGAAGTTATCAGGAGTCCCAGCTGGACATGCAATTCCAAATCTCTAGGCTCTGGCCTGAGTGGCTCCACGCTGGGTACACTAAGAGAGTTTGTTAGCTTTGTACCCAATGTTGAATTTGTTCTATTTTATTTTTCACTTATGCTCAAACTTCATTACTGAGTTTGCTAATAAAAAAGCTTTATGAATGAAGAAAATACTACTGAGGAGGTAAAAGGAACGGTATAGTGCTAGAAAATAGGAATTGGGGCCTTTCCACACATTAAATAAAATCATACTACTTTTAATCTAGTAAACTTGGAATACAGACAATTAACACATTTATCTGCAGAATGAAGGGCAAAGCTACCCTAAAATAAAGTCTTGATTATTATTATTTCTATTACATCTACTATATCCTATACTCCAAAATTTCTTTCATAATTTTGAATATAATGTCTAATGTCTCAATGCACATATGAAATTGTCGGTGCAAATAAGCTTAAATGAATCACAACTGCTTTTCTCAAAGAACTGAACTAAGTGTGAAATACACTGCAGTCTCAACTGCTTTGTGCCCCATCGTCGGCCTCAGGGGCACAGACGTCAGTTTAAAGCAGGTGGTTCCAAATCTGCCTGTAGTCCCGACCCCTAGTTGGTGTTATATTGAGGCCTCTACACTGCCCCACAGGCTCCTCCTTGCTGCAGCTGAGTTGCTTTTGTTAATCAGATGGTGTTCCTGCACTAAGACTCCTGCCAGCTCCCAACAGTTACTATTTGAGCCTAAACTCCTCAGCCCAGAGATCAAACAGTCCAGTTCCCGTGTACTTTGCCAACCAAGTCTTTCGCTTTGTGCCTTTTTCTCTTTCTATTCTCCAGCCACGCCCCCTCACAAACTGTCCCAGAACAGCTCGGGGCCTATTGCTGCCCCAAGGTATTTAAGTGGTTCTCCTGCCTGATATGTCAAACTTCCCTCCAATTCCTTCCCCTCAGACATCCTCCTTTGGGAGTGGCCTCGGCCTCCCTGCCTCCCACCCTGACTGATTCTCCTATGACATTCAGCACAGTCCATGGTCAGGGCTATTTAGGAATGTGTACCCACTTCCAAGACCTCAAGGCCTAGACAGCGCCAGGCAAGTCTTTTTGTTCTCCCCATGCTACTCAGCACAGGCCCTAAGAAGACAGTGGATTTTAAGCGAAGGAAAGAAGCCAGGGCCTTGCCCAAGCGCAACTCTCCCCTTGTGCATACGTACGATTTCCACAGTTGAGGCCACCAAGGCCGAATGGGCAACTGCAAGTCAAGAGAGAAAAAGCAACAAGAATTAGTTTCAAATCTCAAATGAAACGACAAAGGAAATTTATCTGAGTCATTTCTTTACTTAGGATAGTTCTTCCTTAGGACAGACTTTATTTTAGGATAGTTTTACAGTAAGATTTGTAACATCTTCACCAGAATAAATGAACACGGACCTACCTCATACAGGTTTCATTTTCAAGTCTATAGCCATCTTCACAAGCTGAAAGAAGAAAAGGAAAATCCATTAATGTTCATCTCCCATGGGTCAACTTACATGAATTAAATGCCACCTATTCTACTGTCCACAAGACTGTTATAGAACCAGAAGGTTGCAGATAACTGAAATTATCTGTAACCTAACTAAATACTGTTGCCAGCCCAACTCAACCTCAGTAAGAAACTTTTCTTAACCTCTTTGTGGCTCTCAGTTCCCCACCTATAAAATGATAACAACAATAACAAAACTACCTTATAGTCTCTTAGAGGAAATTAAATAAAATGAAGCCTGCAAATGGTTCAGCATAGGCCTGACATACATCAACCACTACATAAATGTTCATAGTTGTAATTATCAGCAAATGTAATTCTTTTTGGAAATTCTCTACAGATAAAAAATGTCTCAGCTGGGCATGGTGGCACACACGTGTAACTCCAGCACCCTGGGAGGCTGACATGAGAGGATACACAGTTTGATTCCAGCCCAGGCAACTTAGTGAGATCCTGTCTCAAAAATTTAAAAAAAAGCGCTGGAATGTAGCTCAGTGCAAAGGTCCTGGATTCAATTCCCAGTACCACAAAAAAAAGTCTCCTGTGGAACATTCTTTCATATGTACAAGGACAAACCTTTAAATCTTTGCCTTCTCTGACGTACATCAAACTTTTAATCTAACATTGGTCTTATTAGCCTGCTTCCATGAGGTAGAAGTTATAGGTGATACTTTCTGAGACATGATTCTGGTGGTACCCAGCTTTTTATAAGAAAATCCTCATTTTATAATCTGAAAGGAATTCTACACATATCTAGATGTGACCTAATTGACACCTTGCCCACAAACAACTCTAAACCCGCTGGTGGTGCCACTCCTGGAACGCTGCTTCACTGAAGAGACCCAGTTCTTCCCTGGATCACCAGTTCCCAAATCTATTTGATCATGGAAATACTTTCAACACTGCAATACTACAACATAGCACCATAAACTGTAATGAACGCTTGGATGAAGGCAGATAATGAAAAAAACGGCCTCGCACACAAATTCTCTGATGCAAGGAATGATTAAAAAATTGATCCATGATTAATGTATGGTAGCAGTGCATGAAAGATTACAGATGAAAAAAGGTATGAGGTACCAAGGCTGCTGTCTCTGAACAGGCAGCAGACATACTGAGTTCTAAATACTCGTAGGATGCATGATGAGAGGTAAGACTGGCAGGGTGGTGTGCAGACCCTGAAGATCCTTTTCCAGAGTTGTGCCTGTCACCATTTATTAACTGTGCAGATGTGTTTAATATTTTTTCCTTCTACTTTTTTAATGGGAGAGGTTAAATGTTTCTGGCATTTATTTTACTTCCTAAATAACTTATCATAACTAGCATTTTGCAGAACACAGTTTGGAAAACCCTATTCTAAATAATTTGTAATTTGAGCTGGGCAGAGTGGTGCATGTCTATAATCCCAATATTCTGGGAAGCTGAGGCAGGAGGATTGCAGGTTGGAGCCTAGCTTGCCAATGTAGTGAATTAGCAAACCCTATCTCAAAATTAAAAAAAAATACATAACTACACAATCTATAATTTATCTCATGGCGGATTATGAAAGAGCTATGAGCCTGGACTGCACTGTTAAGGTTCCACAGAATCACTTTCCCCAAGCTACATTCTCTTGTTCCAAAGGGTATTATTTTGTAAGAAGTAGCTACAGAAAATCCTTATGGCATTTATTACAGGACGTCATGGACCACACTGCCACAATACCCCTCAGTTACCTCTTGGTGAGGGTGCCCAGGGAAATTTCTCTTGGAGCCCAGTGCTTCGGAATATCGGAGATGGTTCCTAGACAAAGGCACTTTATTTTATGGAACTTGGCTAGTTTTAAAAATTAATTTTGCCTTAAACCTGATTTACTTTTTAATATTTTAAAATCTTATTTCACTATATCACTTTTTATTAGGTGCTTTAGATCCTTTATGCAAAAAGACAGAATATGTTATTATCCCATTTGGGGACAGGGTAACAAGACCTTATCTCCCAGTCTTTGATGCCTCTGAATTCTTTGCTGGCTTTATGACAGGGGGTCTTCCCGAAGGAACAGGCTGAGCACCCTTGTCTTTCCTGGGTACTGAGGTGGGTTGATGCCCCCTAGTTTGCTGTACTCTGAACTCTTCTTCCTGAAAACATTTTTGTATCAAATTTACCTACTTAACACTCATCTGCCGTGCAGGAACTCTACTCTTGGCTGACATCCAGCCATACGTAAGGTCCATCTGCTGTCCTGCATGAGAGCCAATGGGCTGGGATATTTTCATCAGTAGCAGAAGTGGTCTGATTCCCTGGTATCTATTTCAAAAGGGTTCATTCACTCATTCATCAAAGACTGAATGCCACTGTGTGCCTGGTGCTATGCTGGGGGCCCTGTGGGGAACCACTTCACAGTGAGACACTCCTGTGCTCATCAGGAGCCAGCTCCTCATTATGTACAGCCCGGAGGGATGCTGACCACACAGCACTAAAGATGAAATGAATGTAACAACAGCTTACATAAATGCCCCAACTGGGCTTCCCCCATTGCTATCAGAGACAGGCAAATTAAAGCATTAGGGATTTAAAAAATAAATAAATGAGAGAGTCTTAATAACAATTTTGTTCCTTTGCGGGTAGTAAGTCAAGAGGTGCCAATCTTTTCCTACCATATTTGCTGTCTCACTGTCCATGTGTTCATTCAACAGTCACTTACTGAACCCTACAATGTGTTAAGCCCTATTCTAGATGTGATTCTGGCCCTAAAGGCACTTGCAGTCTAGTGAGATGCAAACAGATTGCTAGAATTCATCGTAATGCCTACTTGATGGAAAGAAGCTAAGAAACCTAAAGAAAGGGTACCTGTTTTAATTTTTTAACTAGCTTTCAAAGTCTGGTAAAGACACTGTAAAGATTTTCATGTGAGACCCTAAGGAGCATGCGTGTTTGTGTATAACTGAGAACAGTACAAAAACTAGTTTGAATTGCACTGATCTAGAAATAATTCCTCCATTTCCCCAGGGGACTGACAAATTGGAGGCATCCTGAAGGGTTATCATTTGACACATCCTGTGCTCCAGCACCCACGGCCAGAAGATGTCACTACTAAGCCATGAGAACCCAGCTGACAAGGCTGCGGCCCACAAAGCTCCAGGATCCACTCCTGGGAGGCCTGATGGCCACGGTGCTGCTGAAAAGGGGCTTCATGGCCTGAGCAACAAGCCCACAAGCTAACCAAGGTTTTCTCACACCACTTCTTGGGTCATTACTTGATAAATGTAAAACTGCCGGGACCTATGTCATTATACTTGGCAAATCTCTGACAGCTCTGCTTTTGCTAATGCTAGCCTCTGGCACAATTATGAAATTGCTGACTTGGAAACAGAGGGAAGTAGCTCATGCCAGCTGGAAGCAAGGGTGGCAGGCTGGGCTGTTCTTGGAGCACCGCTCACAGAGGCCACCTCCTTACATGCCTGCACTTTTACCCCTATTGTCCCCTCCCGGCATCTGCATAGCACCTGACACACAGGGGCTTCAGTGCCATCGCCTTCCCATGTGAAGCCAGGCTCGATTCCCTGTTCCTTCTTTTTATTTTATGAAAAAACAAAATAAAACAAAATTTCATAATCAAATAAGAAAATATCAACAGTTATTACACTGTGTATCACTGTCTTCAAAGTGGTTATCAGAGTATAAGACATAAACCAAAACGGTTCTCACAAAAAAGAAACAGATAAAAGCAATCTTTCTTTTCAATGATCTAAGAAAACTAGTATTACAAACGAAACCGATTAGCATATATATTGAAATATTTTTAAAACAATGGGATTGTAATTTGGGGAAGTATTTGAACTTCTTATGTCCTATTTATCTCTTTACCTTGATCTTTATCTTTTTGTGTGTATATATAAATATCTATATTTCTCATAAAGAGAAGCTATGCAATATTGAGCTTGAGTACCTGACTTATTTCATCAAACATTATGTTCTCAAGTTGTACCCATTTTCTTATGAATGCCTCAAGTTCTTTACAGCACAGCCTACAAATGCCTCAAGTTCATCTTTCTTTATGGCAGAGTAGTACTCTATTGTGTGTAAATACATTTTCCTTATCCATTCAATTGTTGATGGACATACACTGTTTCCAACATGTGGCCATTATAAACTGCTATTATAAACATGGGTATGGAAGTATCCCTGTAGTAGGATGATTTGAACTCTTTTGTTAACTCCTCATTTCTAAGAAGATCAAGAAACACTTGCATTAGACCAGGTAAGAGGGAACTAGGAAGTGCCATCTCTTTGTAGCAAAGCAACAGACTGGCACGGCAATGAGAGAAGCTGTAGAGCAGTTGTAAGTGGTACTGATGCCCAGCTCAGAGAGCTGGTTCTTTAAGACCCACCACGGGTCCTGCCTGGAGAATGATCTTGCTCACTTTGAAAGAACTTTGTTCTTAAACCTAACAAGGTCAGATGGTCTGAAGATCAGGATGAGAGTGCTGCCCCAGAATGTATTTTTACATTCTTTGGATGGAACAAGCCCTTTGGTGGAAGTCCTGACAGAAATAAGTGACATGTCACCTTGCCCCAGTATGTGATTTTTACTCAGATCCCAGTACATCTGTCACCAGCAAGGTGTTGACTGGGCAGGAAATCTGCTGTCAACTGCATTCCATTGGGAGGCAATACTTAAAGCTACATAAAAAACAAAAACTAGCCTATATTTACAGTGCCAGCTTTTCTGCTGCTGATGAATTGCAGCAATCTTTTATGTAAGAGTGTACTGTGCTCTGGTCCTGAATTAATTTTATTTTAAAGCAATATTCTCAGACTATACTCACGGAGCAGGCTTTATCTCAAACTGAGTAATTGAAACCTCACCTAAAAGGTTAGAAGAATTAGATTTCAGCTCTCAAACACTTCATGAAAGCTTTAAAACTACAACTCATTAATTCAACATCAGCCTGGGTAAAATACAAGAGCAAATGCTGATGGCTTACAAAGTACTTCTCCACACACTTCCTTTTTCTAATTATTAGAAATAACTAATGAAATACCATAATACTCATTTCACAGAAGAGGAAACTGAGGCTTGGGGAAATGAACTAACTTGCCCAAAGATGAAACCCAGTGAGGAAGAGTATGGCTCTGCTTCAGGTCTTCTGAGCCACAGCTACCTCTAAAAGGCACAGGCCGGGCTCCATGCTTGTATTTCCATTTTAAAAGATTAACAGGCAATAGATAAAGCTGTGGTAACTATAACAATGATTTTTCTAACTTCCTCTAAGTGAAAAACAAAACAAAACAAGCATCGCTCCTACAGGTATTCCATTCTCTTTTCTTTTCCTTTCCCCTTTTCTTTTGAATGGAACTGGATAGATCAGCATGTACCAGTCAGACAGAGATAATGCTATTATTCTAAGGAGATAATGTAGTCAATGCTGCTGTGAACAAAATAACAAGAACCAGTCACCCCCAACTTAGAAGAGTTGCACCCAGAGGAGAGAGGGAGAGGACTACACAGAGAAGAGCATCTTCCTGTTCTAGGACAGCGCAGAGCAGCAGGTGAAACCGTGGCTACCTCGGCAGGAGTGATCCATCTTGTTGAACTGAAAGTAGCCCGATTTGCACTGGCACAGTGCAACTCCATCCAGGTCGGTACAGATGGAGGTCTCTTTGTCACACTGTGGACTCTTCCGCTTGCACAAGCTGCCCGCTGAAATGGAAAAACAAGACAGTGAAAACAAAACAAAACCTTTTCCACTTCAAAACTTAAGATGCATGAACTTGGTATTCCAAGAGGCTCTGAAAAGTTTTCCAAGGTTGCTCTACACTGCCTTCTGCCACCCCTTCTCTGTGTCAGCTCTGGCCCCTAGCACTGAGTGTTCACAAGCACTCCTCACTGAAAACGTAGTCACGGAGAAAACATACTGGAGGAGGTGCAGCACCCAGTGCAAATGAGGCCTCAAGCTGGGGTGTTCTACACCTTCAGTGCTAGAGGACTAGGTGGGGGCAGCAGGAGGACTGGGCCAAACCCAGAAAACATGACCATGTTTTTAGGTAGCTGAGAAACTTAGGTCACAGACAGTTCTTACTACATGGATCTGTCTCAAGTAGAAGCACGTCTCAGGTCTGTGTGTCTGTATGGCCTTGGGCAGTGATGGCGAACCTTTCAGAGATCAAGTACACAAACTGGAACTCAAAACCCACTTATTTATCACAAAGCGCCAGTGCTGCCCCCGTGAGTGCTGTTATCCGGTGTGCAGCTGCTGGAGTGATGCTGGAGCTATTTAGCTTGTAAATGACAGAGAGGGCTCTGCATGCCCACCGCAGCACATGTGACACAGGTTCACCACCACTGGCCTGGGGGATGCGGCACACTCCTGCCAAGTAGCTTGCTGCCCTGACAGTGCGTGCACTGCCCAACAGAAGAAGTACCTGACTGCCTATGCTGGAGTGTAGTTGTGTCTATCTGGTTGTCTCTCCCACTACAGTGATGGTGTCTTATTCACCTCTGGGCCTTTGGTACCTAGTATGTCCACAGGTAGGACTGCCTGTGCTGAAGATGTACCAGTTCATTGGTCACAGCACCACTACCAAGAGAAGCAGAGGTGGGCAAGGTGGAAGCCAATCTGGCAGGCTGCTTCTATGTTCACTTTAGGGCTTTATTTATTTCTTAAGTGACAAAGAATCATTTCATTATTGTAAAGCATTCATTGTTGGGCACACGCTCCTCTACGAATTTATTACAGCAGATACAACGAGGGCACATTTTACCATCTGAGGCAGACCTACCGAAAAGGGTCCATGTAATAAACGGGAGTGCTCAGACAGAAGAGCAAAAATATGAAACCAACTGGACGGTGAACACCCACATATGGGGCAAGGGAAGATAAGCGTGCACTGTTATTGGGAGGCAAGAGCAAGTTCAACACGGGAGGAAGGCGGACATGGGAAGGGACATGTATATTGCTGGTGCTGAGCGGTGTGCTGCCAATTCTCTAGCCATGGTCTGCCTTCTTCTACTCTAAAGGAACCTCAACCTGTTCAGAAATGAGGCAGCAGCTGTGGCCACTGCAAACCTGCTCCTTGGCCAGGCAGGCCCTGGAAGAAGGGCTAGCATTAGGGCTCATCAGCCCACACAGGATCCCAGCAGCCATTCTGGTAGGGAGTTTTGAGAACTCAAGTCAGGGAGCAGCCTGGGCACTGCAAGGTAAGTTAAGGACACAGCTTCAGTTCTCAACCCCGAATTTCCTGCCTTTATCAGTGGAAGTGCGCATGCTAAATCAGAACCCCATTTGTGTGTGACTGAATTTCCTTTGTTTATTGTAAAAAGTCTGTATTTAAGGGGGAAATTTTTTTAATGGAAAATCTCACCAAGCGAACACTGCGAAGTTGGCATCAGGAAGGTACTGAACCTCTACTACCCTCATCTAAACTCTTTGAAGGCTTTGCCAGTCCACTACCCTTAATAGAAAAAGAAATACTGCCAGGACAAAAAGTTATCTGGGCATCCCTAGCCTTGTCCAGCGGCCAGCCTGGACTGCCGGGTCTGATTAGATATTTTCTGGAAGCCAATGTCATGTTTTCTTTCCATCCTGCCCACGGATCTAGGCTGCAGGCAAACACTCTTTGCTGTGCTGAAGCAACTGATCCCTGCACAGAAACAGATTTACGCAAAATCAGGGAGAACAAGCTCTGCCTCTGCAGTAAGGAGCTACCTTCCTCAACATTCTCAAAGAATGTTTTATCATAATTCCATCAAACAAAACCACATACAAGATATGATCGAAATATACAGGGAATGTTTAAATTTTTAAAAAATTACAGTAAAAGACGTATTGCCATTAATCTCCTTCAAAATACTCTCCCTTCTCTTCAAATACACTCATCCCATCATTCTTACCACTTTCTCAAGTGGCCCTGGAAGTCCTTTTCCTGAGTGTCTGTAAGGTGATAAAACATAGAGCGAATGCTGCTGCCAACTGCCATCCATGGAAAGGTCGGCTTGTAAAGCGCTTCTTCACCCACCTTACTCACTGGATCTGGCAGAGTGTGACTTCTGACTCCTTCCCAAAGTCAAAATGAGCATGAAGGGTGAACATTTTCAATGGACTCAGGACACTGAGGCAGCCACGAAAGTGCAACTGAAGACGCTCACAAAAAGGACTTCCAGAACTGCTTCGAAAAGTGTCAAGAATGATAGGAAAAGAGTGTTTGAAGCAAGGAGGTGCACTTTGAGCAGGATTCATGACAATATGTCTTTTACTGTAACATGTTTTTTAAAAAAATTAAACCTTCACCATTTTTTTGACCACACTTCATATAATCTCATTTTCATTTTAAGCCTGATGGTGTGATTTTTCTACATTCACAGTTCCCATGGTCTTTCCTGGGCATAACATCCGCCCAAACAGACAATGAGCACTCAAGTAAATCTAAGGCTGAGACATTCCATGGGGGATTTCCAAGGTCTACAAACCTCTGGAGACCATGAGAACTGCAGTTCTTTGTAAAGCAGGGAAGTGGATGGTTTGTGAATAGAAGGGAAAAAAAACCTCCTTTCCAATGCAAGTGTCCAGAATAGCCAAGTACTCTCCACATGCCGGAAACACCTAGACGTCAGAACCTGACAGCTCCTACTAGTCAAGCCATCTCCCTAGAAGTCAGAAAAGTTACCAAGGGACTTGGGTAACTTGGGGTGTGCTTGCAAAACCTGGAGGGAAAAACAGGCAAGTGAGCCCATTTTTAGTCAACATGCATGGCTATTTCTGTTCTCAAAGGCTCTGAAAGGAGAAGTAAAGACTGAGGGCCTCAGAAAGGAAGCAAGGATGACAGGAGCCACACTGCAAGCCACATCAAATCAGTTCAAAGAACAAAAGTCAGAGAGCATCAGGGCTGCTATGAGCAGGCTCTTACAAATCCGTCTCTCGCCACCTGATTTGCAAGGCACAAATACATTTACAGAGGACAAATGAGTACTATTTGTACAAATGCTGACCATATAAAACGTACTCCATAAATATGGAGTGAGTTGAAAGGTTCCTGCCTCACTGGGGAGGAAAAACTGGTACACCTGAATCCTTGGCAAAAGAAACAAAAAAGTCAAACCAAAGAGCCTCAGTTTTCAGGACAGTATAATGGGGCATACACCTTATCCAACATCCCATTTGAAAGCCACTAGAGTTATTTTCCAGAGTTACTAGAAAGTTTAATCCATATTTTCAAATTAATAGTTAGCCCTTAAGTTGGCCAAACTCCAGCACTTTTTCCAAGGTGAAAGGTTAACTACCCAGCTCTCAAGTTCCACAGTATGCAAGGCCACAGAAGAAAATTCAATGGACCGGCAATTACAAAAACCTAACCCACTGGAGTGTCCTAGATCAACCAGTACACAGAACGCAAAACCTCATCTTTCACCTTCTGTCCAGCATCTGGATGCCAGACGGGGAGGTTTACACTACATCCCGCATCCTCTGCCAGCACTTGTCCTGTGGTAAGATGAGCTAACTAGAACCCACTTTGATCACTTATGATGTGCCAAGTGGGACCAGCCCCTTCTGCAAAGAAACACCATTGATTCTAGCTGCTTTCCCATCCCAGAGGTGAAACTTCCCCTCCAAGACCCAAATCTGCCTTCTAAACTTGTCTCAAATTCCTTTCTTCATGTGCCTTACTCTCGATGCACTACAGAAGCTTTTGATAAAACAGGCAAAGCAAGAACAAGAAAAAAAAATCATCATTGTTATTGGTGCCACTGCGAGTATTCTGCTATGTATTCTTCTAGTGTTGTTATGTGTGTTTATAATTTGTAAATAAGCAAAAAAGGTAGGTGATACTGCACATGCATTTTTTACTTAATAGTGATCATGATGAAGCTTTTGGGGTCACTGACAAGCAGATATGCTTCTGTGTGTGAGTTTTTCTCCCTTGGGAACAAAAGTAGTTAGCTTCTCCTTATTACATTAGATCCTATATCCCTCTCCTTCCCACCCCTACACCATACAAGAGAAACAGAAGGGGCTGCACGTCACGGACCAAGTGCCCTCAAGGCTATGTGCATGCAGGGCTCTGTGGGTGTGTATGTGTGTGCATGTGTGTGTGTTTGTGTGCACCTGCACACCCCCACAAAGGCGCAGACATACAAAGTCCTCTTGCTCCACATCCTTTCCAAAGGCAGGCTCTCTGATGAGTTTTTCTGGGTTTGAGCCCAGAACACCTTCTATCCCTGGGGTCTGAATGTGTGGGTCTGGGTCTGAATGTGTGGGCAGGGTCCTCCCCAAGGACCTTTACATCTCTTACCTCTAAAGACCCGGGCCTGGGATCCCAAGAGTTGGCAGACCTCAGCAGAGGACCTGCAGGAGTTGACAAATTTCTGAATCCCATCGTTCAGGTCAAACAGTGTCACACTGGAGGCCAGGGAAAAGGTGGTTTGCAGGGAAGTCACAAATGCACTGGACTCCCTAGGGGCAAAAGTTGTGAAAGTTTACTTGACCTAAATGACACGAGGACCCCAGAGTTTTTAAAAAATAAGTGTCATCGCTATTCTCCAGAAGGGAGTAAGAGCACATGAAGGTCCGTGACCTTGACCCTGGGCCGCACAGTGACCCCGCTGAAGTAGAGCCCAGTTTTGTTGCTACTGTCCATGTTAGAATAGCCTCCCTTTTCCAGAGACTGGTTCACAGACAAATATAATTCTGTTTCTTACCTAGATACGTGAGCCGTGGATCGGATATAACCAGGTAATGTTGAAAAACACATATTTAACTGCAAGGAAGAACAGGTTGATCAGTAATTGCAAGTTAGACAAAAGCCTTTGACCAAGAACCTATTTTCAGGATAAAATAGACATTTTCCAGCCACCAAGTTATCAGCAGGCAGCTTTGCACACAAGTGGTGTCCTTTTTTCGGTTCCTCTCTTAAATGCCTGTCTGTTGTTCCCTGAGTACAAAGGGACAGAGGCAAATAGTAAATCAGCGGGGAAATCTTGGCAGGAAATGATGTTCAGAACAGCACCCTTGGACACAAAACATCTTCAAAGGAGCAGATCTCTTCTAAGACCTGGGGTTTCAGAAAACTCAGCGGCAACTGTTTATTTGGATTCTGCTCAGTGAACGGGCACACTGAAAAGACTCAAATTCTCTCAGCTTCCCCAGGACTCATGCGCCCGACACAGAGCCCTCATAATCGGCAGTGAGTTGACCTAACTCAAAGATAGGTGTTCTTCAAAAAGGCTCTCCGCGGGAAATTACATTCTGTCAGTCAAGAGCCCTTTTGTACAATTCTTTTTTTTTTTTTGTCTTTTTGAGACAGGGTCTCGCTATGCAGTTCAGGCTGACCTTGAGGTCATTTTGTAGCCCAGGCTGGCCTCAAACTCGCAAGGATCCTCCTGTCTCAGCCTCCCGAGTGCTGGGATTATAGGCGTGTGCCACCACGCCCCGCTCAAGACCCCTTTTTTTGAGAGAAAATTAAAAACTGCTCCCCGTGTTTGCCTTGTGCCCTCAGAGAGAATGGAAAATCCCTCTATTCTGTAAAGTATGTGCCTACTTCCTTCCTACCCTCCATAACAGAGACCAGAGATACTTTCCATGGAGCAGAACGTCTCAATGTCATGTCTCATGAAGACTCATCTGTCTCCAAAGCCAGTGCCTCAGAGCCATCTGATGCTTCAGAAGGTGGAGATAAGTGTAGAATGTTATCAAATGCTTACCTTAATAACTTTTTCTCTGAGGACTGTTAAGCAGAATGGTATCTTGGGAAAGACCACGTGAGTGGTTTCCTCAGTTGCTGCCTAATTCTTTATTGTCTCTTATGGGCAGGTTCATCATATCACCAATAAATTACACAGTGATATTATGCACAGCTAAGTTAGTTAGAAATATTACAGGCAGTCAGACAGTGCTAGGCCCTCGAAAGGAGTCAATACAGATACATTACAATGGTGGGTAGCGCACATTTGTTAAAGGCCAGACCTCAAGACAAAAGATAGAATGACTATATCTACATTCTAAATAGGTATCCATTACCTTGGGTAAGGGACCAAAACCTCCCTTTCAGGAAAAGTCCTGGTTCTTTTCCTGAACATTTGATATATGACTTGCTTCTCCATTTGATCTCCACTTAATCAATATTATTTAAGTGATTATACTCTAATCTTATAGGTTCACCATGGTTTTGTCCTACCTCATACCCACCTTGTGATTTCCCATTGTATCAATGTTACCTAAGCAACTATACTTACAATCTCATTAGTTGATTATATTTTTTTCCTACCTTAGACCCATCTCACCTCATAGTTTTGCTCTATAAAACTCCCTTGAGAAATGGGGTCCTCCACAACCCAGCCGGGACCCCTTCTGTCTCTCTTAGAGGAAAGCTTTCTTTCTCCCAATACATATTTTCTGCTTTTAACCTCTGTTGCTCTTACAATTCATTCTTCAGTTTTAGAGAGCATGAACTCAACTAGCAGGTGGGCGTTAGACTATTTCCCTTATATTATTTGGCAGTTAACTATCATCCCTTTATCAGTGATACTGGACAAAAAAATCCAAGTCAAATAAGACACCAACTCTAAGTAACATGAAGGCCTGCACCCTGCACAGGCCCTAAACTTCTGTGCCATCTTAAAAGGAAAGTTGTCCTAAAGCACTGGGTCTTCCCTCTTCACCAACAGCCCTCACTGGTAAATGCAGCCTTTATGTTTGTGATCAAGAATTTGCACATGGAAAAGACACACAACAGCAGTACAGTCTAAATGTGAAGACATCTTTGAAGAAATACTTCTAATTCTCAACACCTCTCTTCCATTTCTAAGAGGCTTTGTATTTTACCATGAAGTTTCCCTCTCAGACATAAAAGAAATGAAGAGCCCAGGAGAGAAGGGTGAACCATAGTCAGTCCACAACTCTGAATAAAATCTGTCCTAGAAAACAAAGGACTATCAGAAGAGGCATTTTATTTATTTTTTTTAATAAGAGGTTTTTAAGGAAACTTACCGTTTTGGTGATTTCATTTTCAACTTTTTGTACATCTGAATATTTTTCCAGGGTAGTATTAAGAAACTGTTTCTTCAATTTAAAATCTGTCACGAAGGTTCTAACTGAAAATGAAAATGTTACCTATTAAATCATGCAACAGAAAGACCCATACAGGGCTGTCGTGTTTGTGAATTTCTGGGCAGCCAGCTTTACCCTCCTGTTCAGGATGATCTCTGCATTTCTTTTTCCTTGAGGGAGACCGCCCCTGCCTCTCCTAGGTTCTTCTCTAGCACAGTGAGCAATCAACTGGACTGACCTGAAGAGTTACACTGAGTAACCCTTTGGGTGGGAGATTCAAGAAGCATTTTTTGTGTATGTGCAAGTACTGCTGAGAAGAGACACCTTCTGGGCATCCCTCTAATGGCCTCCTACCAAACAGATGCTCAATAAGGTTGTGAGAAGAACGATGGGCAGGTCTAAACAACATAATTCTGGAGGAAGGAGCGGGGATGTGGGGCCAGACACAAATTATTCATCAAGGCTCATCAGACTTTAGACTAAGGAACACTGTTGCTCTCTGAGGTCTTTATTTGACTTCAAAGGGGGGCTTTGGTTTCCTCTTCTCATTAGAGGCACCCTCATCCAACCCCCTTACTCTTGCTCAGAGGAAATGCCTGTTTTATCATTGATAAGAAACAGTTTCCAGAAGTTAGGTAACTTCTTGAGAAAGATCATCCCGCCCACAAGGGTCAAACTCAGCATTCAAACTCCTGTGTGGCCATTTTCAAAGTTCTTTCCCTACTATACCCTCTGCCCTGGAAGTGTGTGATGCTCTGAGAACAACCAGCAGGCTACAGAGAAAGGAGCCAAGCATTTACTGTGGGTCTATCCTCTGGGGTCTGCCACACGCTGTGATTATGAGCCACCTAATGAAAATAACCCATATTCAAGACACTGCTGGGCTCAGAAATTAAAGAAAACAGCCCCATTTTCAAGGCCCATTTCACTCATAAAATAAAATTCTAGTAAACACCAGTTTGTGCGGATTCGGCCTGAGGGGGATGGGACTTAGAAATGGGCAGACAACCAAAAATTGACAGCCTGCTTTATATCTGGCTCTTATCTTCCATTATATTAAATTCTTATCTTTCCCTCTGGACAGGAAAAAAAAAAAAAAAAAAAACCCAAAACACAGAAGCCCATGAAGCTGCTCTTTCATGGAAAGCTTGCATGCAGAATTAAGAAAAAGGGGCATAAATGAGCTAGGGAAAACATTTAACATCTTAGACTTAACTGTCTAAAGCGCTTAATCCTTATTTAACATCTTTTTGCTTGTTCTACAGTTCAGTGAAGCCAGCTGCTTAGGACTCTTTCTGAGCAGCAGGGAGCTCTTTGAAAACATTCTTGGCCAAATGAAAGCATTTCAGCATGCTCTAATTTGCATGTTCCTCTGATGTTTATGAACAATAAGGCTAAATGACTTGAAAAGGGAAAGATGACTGTTAACGCAACAGAACTGCTCTCCTCATCTGTGCTACCTGCGGGGCACTGCACACAGGCTTCAGAACAGTCACCCCTCTCCTTCATCTTCACCTCTCACACATCTAGGCTCATCCCCAGACTCTCCCTAGAGAACAGACATCGTGGACGTGGGTATACACAATGGGCACAAAGAAGCTTTCCGAATCTTGGCAGTCAATGTGGTCTCTGCTTTCAGCATGAATATGAAGCTGCATCACTGGCTTCCCCAAACCCGCACTTTTTCCAGGCAGGGATTTTTCCACAGACATTTATTTATACCCTCATGTCTGCAGCTACATCATCCGGCTTTAAGATGAACTTCTACTTCAAATTTAACTGGTGATTAACTGCTATGTTAATTAAACACAGCACTTACCTGCTATATTAGCTAAATAGTTGTTGGAAATATCCATAATTACTACTTTGTATCAGAGTAGTTTGTTTTCACAGTTTTAAATTTGGTCCAAGAGTTTGAGACTAATGTTAAATGAAACTTCCCATCTGGACAGCTCTTTACTATTTTCAAAGCTTGGTCCAATACAGTTTTTTTCTGATCATCACAATAATCTTGACTGGGAAGCAAAGCAGATTGTAATGTGATCTTACAGATGAGAAAACTGAGGCTCAGGGGCTATGTAGTATAGAAACTAGGCCTCTGAGTCCTGGGTAAGTGTACTTCAAAATAAAATTATTTCCACTTTCTTTCTTCTTAAACTAAAACTTCTTGGCTATGGTCATATAAGGTATGGCTAAGCAGAACAGGTTATCCAAATGTAAATAAATTCTAAGAACAAAAGGAATTCTTAGTTTGGAGTGACAGCTATATGTCTAGATTCTTTTTCTTTAAAAAAGTGTCCGGTTCTCATATTAAAACAATTTTCAAACTTTTCCTGTTACTTTAGTAGGGTACCAACCTTCTTAAAAAGTCCCTTTATCTCTGAAGGTAATAGGAATTCATGTAGATAACTTTCAAAGGACACAAATATTTAGTCTCTCAAAAATATTCACTGAGCACTTTTGTGTGCTAAGTATCCCACTGGGCAAGTTAAGATGATTCAAATACCTGTCATTTTATGTGCCAATTTCCTCTTTCCACTTAGAAACTCTGTATTTTTCTTTCTAATTTCTTTTAAAAAGTTTGGTATTAAACTGAGCATCCTACCAAGGGTCACACCCTGTATACATGAAGGATCTTACAGTTAATGCATTGTGTAATGGAAAGAACTATGGGCCGGAAACCGGGCCTCTCATCAACTGTTTACATAAACCTGGCCACTCAGAACCTTGTAAGGGTCTTAGTTTTTATTTGGTTTGTTTGCCTGCTTTTTAACCTATAAAATGGAGATTGTATTTAAAACCAAACAGCTTCATGAGCCTATCAAATCAGGAAATAAACTATAACAAATAGTGTGGTACAATTATAGGAGCAGCTTTGTCAAAATGTATCTGCCTGTAGATAAGATCATGAAGACCATTTTTTAAAACGAAAAGAATGTGTGAATGTGGTAAGACAATGAGAATGTTATTCTCTCTTTTCCATCTACAATTTTTTTTAGACTATGTAGTCAGAATATCCTTTTGATTTTTTTTCCCAACTAAAGGGTAGAATGGTTAAGCACGAATACACAGATGATATACACAAATGATAGCATGGTATATAGTCATTAAGATATTTGTATAATATTTTTAGTAACAGGAAAATGTTTAAGATATAAAATTAATAGAAATTTCATGAATTCAACTATGTAAAATATAATGCACATTAACAAATTACAAAGTAATATATTTCTGAATGTTAAAGTAATAGGCAATGTCTTGTACTTCTTTCTTAATTTCTTAAGATTATATCCTGAACAAATATTAATTTTGAATAGAAAGAAAAACAGTAAATGTTATTTTGTAAAATATATTGTGATTCAGAATAAATTCTAAGATAGACTAAATCTCTTACCCAAATTGCATATTCCTTTTTCCAAATGGTACCCAACAGGGCATCTACAGGTAAAAGATCCCTGAGTATTGTTGCATATGGCCTGACGTGGGCAGCGATTTAAGAGGCATTCATTCACATCTGCAAAAGAGGAAAAAAACAAGACCATGTGATTTTGGCAGACAGCAAAATCATAAATGAGTATAGCAGTACTCACTAAGAATCAAACGGCACTAGCTAAAGATAAGCAAGAGATCAACTACTCTTGAGGTTATAGATTGGTGTATAAACAACTGTAAACATAAGGCGTGTTTTGGATGTATAGAGACAACAGCAGATTTTGATGGAGGAGAGAATTAAGGATGTTTCAAATAACATCTGGGCTAACACTGGAAGGACTTCAAGAAACAGACTTGGGTGGGCAGTTCTAGGCACCAGCATAGTAAATGCCAAGGATAAGAATGTGAAGGGGTCTTCAAGGAACTATAGGTGGTCCAGTGTGGCAGAAGCATAGGGAGTCTGAGGAATGGGACCAGATCAGGAAGTTTATCAGCACTGCATTATGATACCTCACATTATTCTGCAGGTAACGCACACACATGTTAACTCTCAAGTAAGCATGGTATTAATTTAAAAGCTTATTGTTCTACATTTTGAATAACTGACACAATACCACAGACCACTGGACGTTACTTTCATTCTTACCCACACTGCAGTTGTCTCCTTGCCATGAAGGGGGGCATACACATCGATAGCCACGACTGGTGAGGTCCACAATACATTTACCATCATGAAGACACGGGTTCATGGCACAGCTGTCGACTAAAAAGACATATCAGAAATAACACAATCGCAAAGGCAATGTAAAGGTAGCTCTAGGTAAATATTTAATTCTTTCAGTTAATAGTTGATTCTTGTTTGTTTACTTGCCTTGAAAAGCCACACTACTAAAACAGAATGGGGTCCCAAGAGGTGCAGAAGACATGGGCAATGGGACTGGCTACCAACACCAGTCTGTATCCATATAGAGTGGCTAGATAACTGAATGCCTACATGCAAGAACTGGCTCAAATCAAACGGTGTTTACAGGTCACTCAGGTCAGCATGAATAATTATACTACCTTTACGATACTTAGAAAATTCTACTTGAGTCAATGCAAATTTAAAACACATGGGGGGTTCCCCCTCAACAGTTCATCCTTCCTGCTGCAAGATGCACCCTGTGTGTGTGTATGTGTGTGTATGTGCGTGCGTGCACTTACATATGCATGCCCTGTCGTTTATCAAAATCATAGTAACTTCTCTTCAAAAAAATCTCCAAATGTAGTTGTGTCTCTACCTATCATGCATCATTCACAAAATTATAAGCACTACAATGACCTCCTTCCTTACATATTGTAAAATAGGCCCTATCTGAGTTCACTGAAGCCCTATGACACAAAGTTGTGTCACTTAGACTCATCCCCCAAGGGCAATGACCACAAATCTATTTTACTCTATGTAATTGCAATATCACACTCTAGTTGTGTAATGCCTGCTTCATAAAAACTTCTGACACATGCTTAGAAAAGATGAATCTTACCATATAACTGTATCATCTGCAAGAAGAAATCAGTAAAAGAATGAGAAAAACAGGATAGAAGTCAAGAGTCTTCGCTCCAAGAGAATAACCTTAAAAACAAATGGGCCAAACCCCAAAATGGTGTTCTTATTCTTCACTGCTACTTTATGTATACCTAAAGTCACCTATGTAAGCTCAGCACCTAGTAATCAAACACCATGAATATATAACCAGTGAACATGCTCCTAATACTTAACAATCATAATTATAATAGCTATAGTTTGCTCCAAAGGAATCAACCCATTTGGTAATAGTATGTATATTGTCTTTGGAAATAAAGCCCATGGGCCTAAAGTAGGGCTCCCTAATTTCTCCCAAAGAAAAAACCAACTTTTATTTCCCAGAGGTGCTCAGATCCCTCCACTGGCACAAAGGGAGCACTACAGAGCTCTCCTAATAGTTATCAGGTACTTTATGCTGCACTACTAGGTTGACATAGCTGACTAGTTTCAACCACTAGTCAGGCTACTACTCTCTGCTCCAGTCACTACAAAGCATTTCTTCTTCCTGAAGATATCAGTCTCATCTCCCCTTCCCCAGTAGCACTTTTCTGGGGTCTGGAAAACCCAAAAGTGCACTGACATCAAATGATATATTACCCTATTTCTTCTAAACTTCCTTACATAACAAAGAATCATTTGGATGGCTTTATTTCCCTTGCACCACCACCAACAGGTTAAAGATAACCTATGTGCAATGTAAAGACAGCTAGTCATACACTGTAGGAAAGGTTAGTTTATCACCTTTTTATTTATATGTTCCCTGACTCCTATTTATCAACTAGCACCCTAATTTTAATGCCTTCAGGAGCTTGGGCTTCCCTGGGTCAAAAACTCTCTGCTACTGGTGACTGAGGAGCCAGCTGATGGACTCAAGCTCTGGGCTCAGTTCTGGGAGCAGGCAGCAACTCACTTCCTACTTCAGACAGGCCACTTAAAGCTTTTCTAAGACATGGTCTTGCTAAATTGCACAGGTTGGGCTTGAACTTAAAATCCTCCTGCTTCAGCCTCCTATCTGGAATTATAAACATGCAGCACCATGCTGGCTACCTAAAGTTTCTTCATTTCAGTTTCTCCACAATCCAATCCCACATGTCTGCCTGGCTCTGAGCTCAGAAGAGTTAGAGTCCTGCTTGACAAACTCTTGCAATTATAAGGCATTAAAAGCTACCACTGTGGAATATACTGATGTCAGATGTGGCCAATGTATCATCTCTTCTTTTTTTCAAAAACAATCAAGTAACTTGAGGAAATCTTGCTCCACTATGACCTTATTTTATGCTGTTTCAACAGGGTCACATTTTAGGTCACCAAACAGACACTTAAATAGTAGCCAGTTTCACACATTCTCACGAATCCCAAGCCTCCTGTAGCAATCAGTGCTGGACATGGCCCACCAGTCAATATTTGCTTGTGAGATGCATCTTACCTGGTGACAATGCCATTGGTGACTGTGTGCCACTCTGGGCAGTGAGGGTGGTAGATTTAGGAGTCAATGCTTCAGCAGTAGAAACTGTGGTTTTGGGGAAAGGTGATGTTCTGAAGAAAGGTGAAGCAAGGCTGTACTGTTCTGTAACGCCAAGCCTTGTGCTCAATTCTTTTGCTGATGTGGATGCGCTGGTTAGAGGGATCGATTGGGTTGTAGCATCTATATGTACTTGGTTCCTTTCTGTGGTAATACCATGTTCTGTTGAGATCTGTGGCACCAGAATTTCAGGATGGGTTGGCAAGAGCTGTTTTCCAGATGTAGTGAGTACAGCTCCAGGGCCAGTGATCAGAGGTTTTGTGCTTGACAGGGTACTGGGACTGATCATAGAAGGGTGAGAGGTCATCAGATTGGTGGTTGTCAGTGTTGGAGACATGTAGATTAAGCTGGTGCTCATGGCTGTAAGGGCTGGCTCAGTGGAAGATTCTGTTAAGGCTGAGGGCAAAGGGACCTCTGAAGGAGAGCTCTTTGTTATAGCTTTGGTGGACTCTGTGGGCAGAGACACCAGCCCTGGTGACTTTGATTCTGTAACTACTTCCTCTTGTTGTGGAGTGCTCTGGTTGTTAGGATCTGCTGTTTGACTACTGTGGCTCATTACTGTGGATGATGCCATTGTCAATGTCTGAACTGATGTCACAGGTGTCTCCCTTGTCCTGGATAGGACTGGAGTAGAAGACGACTGTGGTAAGGTTGTTTGTGAGACTGAAAGTGGAGTAGATGCCATCAAGGATACTGATAAAAATGATGGTAGGGAAGACAAAGTTGTGGACGCCTCAGAGGTAGACTTGAGCTGATGTGTGGAGGTCCCGGTTAGTGGTAAACTTGATGAGAACTGGAGGGATTGTGACACTGAGGGTGGAGGCAAAGGTGACCTTGAAGAAGATGAGTCACCAACAGATCCAGTATTGGCACCCAGAGGTACAAAAACGTTTGGTATTTTCATGGTGGATGTGTAGGATGGAACACTGGATGTACGTAGAACCAGTGACTCAGTAGAAGGCTGAACATATTTTCCATTGTAGGATGAAACATTACTTCTTTTACTCTGAACATGAGAAGAGGAAGAATAATCTGAATAGGAAGAGTTTGGGATCTTAATATAAGAAGTTGAGGTTTCACTGATGTCTGGGGATGAAATATTGTCTGTAATGGACAGTAATGCCCGCTCTCCTTTGGTGAAAGTAGATGAAACATAGGTGTGGTCTCTGAGGTCACTGGAAGTCCTCTGTTCAGTATCTGTGCCACTCACTTGACCACTAAGTCCAGTGACTATAAAGGAAAAAGCCAAAGTTAAGTCAAGTAAATAAACAAGAAATTTCTAAAACATACAGACTTTAGGTGTCTTATTCAAGAACTCAAGTGGGTGCAAGACTTTCTTTGGAGAGATGGTTTTCCAATGTTGAGCACTCTACATGAAGACAACATGGAAAGGCTAGAATAGTCAGTGTTCTGAGTAGATTTTCCTACGCGAGTACTGGCGGCAGCAGTGGAAGAGGTACTAACAGGGCCTAAAAATAAGGAATAGTTCCAAATTCCTTCCACAGTCTTTTTTGATGAAATCAAATTGTTATTTGAAAAGCTTTCAAGACCCCAAATAGAATAATTGTTATGCTTAAATGGAAAAAGGAAAACCCACCCAACTTTCCATTCTGTATAATGAGATATTTCTTTCCCAAGAGATTGGCCTTAACCACACAGTGACTGGTTTCCTTTATTATAAGCCTCCAGCAGACGTCATCCCATATTCCTCAGCCAAAAGTGTGCAGGGATTTGGGGAGGGGGTGTCCTGAGGTGGGAGAATCCAAAAATTCTCTTCATAAAGAGAACTCAGGAGGTACTTTCTGGGTTGCCAGCCAATTTAATCACCCTTGGGGCTGTGAATAAACTGAGAGATGAGCTGAGGGAATGTGGAAAAGTCGCTGCTGCGAAAGACACTCCACCTCCAAGGGCAGGCAAGGCAGCCGTTGACCGTGAAAACACGCCCATGTCGTCTGTCATGTTGCTGCGCTGAGCAGTGCCCTCAGTTTCCCTGGGCGCCGCCACAGGCCCGCCTGACTCCGCAGACGTCACGGCATCTGAGAAGCTGAGAGAGCGCAACGTGCGCTCCCCACTTCCGGTGAGCGTGGCCAAAGTGTGCGCACCGCGGGAGTGCGCCCCGGAAGTGCTCCCCTCAGCAGTGGAAGAAACGCCAGGCGCTGCGCTGTGTTCCTGGGCTGAAAGGAGAAGAGGTAGTGGTTACACGCAGGGCCCTAGATGGAGCCCCACATTTTGTGCTTTCTCAGAACCTTCATTGTTTTGAGAGGGGCTATGAATCAGCACCTCTGTTCAAGAGACTTGGATTTATGGAAAGGTTTATTACTCCAGAGAACAGGATAAATAGTGGCACCTCGGTTCTTTCCATGATTCTGGTCGCAAACCAAATTGGTTGTGAACCGAATCAAATTTCCTCATAAGGTCAACATCAAACCTGACCACTGAATTTAATTTTCGATTTCTGCCAGGTGATACATAATAGAAGTTATCGCAGGAAAATCGTTGGTGGCAAGGAGGAGTGGTGGTGGGGTAAGGACTAGCAACCATGTTGGGGCTCTGAATATTGGGAGGAGGCCTTAAAAGGAGGCACAGTCCTCCACCACCTGTTCTACAACATTAGTGCATAAGTGCACAGCTAAGACACAGCATGTGGTGGAGGTTAAAGGTGCGCTTAGTTTTTTGTTTTTAATTTTTAAAAATACACTTGTTTTGTTTTATTGATGGAGATGGAAGAGGGGGGTGACATTTAAGTAAACATCCCTTTCTTCTTTTGGGGGGTTTATGTTTTATGCTATAAACCTACAGAATCTTGGAACTATTTTAGATCATTACATTAGATTATCAAATAAACCCGTCTTTTCAGATATGATGAGAGAGATCCAATTCTTCTTGGCCTGAACTTCACAATCTGGCTCTATATGAAAAGATTTCTTTACTAGTTCTTTTTTCTGTTCCCATCCCAGATTATCCCTTGATACTCAGTGTTTTGATGGAAAATGGCTGTAAAGCTGAGCATTACATAAATTCATTTCAGAATAGATTTGAATTAACTGAGACAGGAATGAGCACGAGGACTGGACACCCAAAGGTCTACAGCGGCTTCAAGCCAGGAACTAGAGAGAGCTGTGACTAGAGGCCAACTAGAGGGCTCAGGAGACAGATGGCGATGCAACTAACGGAGGTTTAAGGGCAGTGTTCCTGGGCACAGTTTCTATGGGCAAGGAGAAAAAAGACTTGAATGGGAAGATTGTAAATACTCTATTAAATGAACTTTAGATAAACAAGCACAACAGGGATATAGGCTTAACAGAATGGAAAGCAATGACCTGAAACAGAGGGGCTAAATCTGAAGCTAGAAAAAGAAATGGACTGAGAAGTCAGCCTCGTTTGCATGACTGATTAACTTTAGGCAATTCAGAGGAAAAGATATAAAGCATTATACTAGCCCACAGTGTGATTATTTCAGGAACAAGCCTTCTCCTTATCTAGGTTTTCACAACTGAACTCCAAGATCTAATCACCTTTTCCACATAAACTATTACAGATTGTGTCTAGATGTTCCCCCCCCCCCAAAGCCTCATGTGGTCATGGGTGGGCCTTTTTCAGAAATAGTTGGATCTACTATGTGAGCTGGAATTAAGGATTTGTGATTACTAAATTAGTCCACTGGTTGGTTTGGCATAGTTCTGGGAGTGGATAATGGGAAGACCCTCCCTGAGTGTGCCCTTAGGACAAGCAGCCTGGATAAAATATAAAGGACAGGAAGAGGGCTGCTGTGGTTGCTTCTCACTTGCTGCTTAGTGCTTCTGCTGTTTTCTGTCTGCCATGAACTATTTTTCCACTGTGATGCTTTTCTGCCATGCCCGTCTTCCTGCAGCCAGCTGATTATGGGCTGAAACCACTACAAACTGTGAGCCAAAATAAACATTTCTCGAGGACTTCATCCACATGTTCCTGCTGCCGGTGTTGACAGTTGGGGAGAGGACACTAAGTGGTTGCAGGATCCCAATGCACTGGGAGGCTGCAGAGAACACCCCTCTGCTTTCTTAGACAAGAGGCATTGATAAAGCATACTTCCCTGATCCTAATTCAGTAGAGGGATAAACTATTCTTACAGATAAGTTTATTACTCAGTCAGCCCCAAATAGTAGAAAAAAGCTACAAAAAATGGCTTTTGCCCCAGATAGCTCACTTGAGATGTTAGTAAGAATTGCCTCCTCAGTATTCTATAGCTGTGAGGAGGAGGCGGCCAAGGAGAGAAAACAAAGAGACCGAGAAAAAACAGCTGCCTTTGTTGCAGCATTAAGAGAAACAGACCCTAAATCTGATTCTTGGGATCCCAGGAAGAACTTGTCAATTACATTCATCTTCTACCACTGTCAAAAGCCAGGCCACCTCAAGAGGGACTGCCCTAAGAAGCCCCCTGGGCCATGCCCTGACTGTAAAGGTGACCTCTAGAGGTTGGACTGCCCTCTGAAGTGAAAGCCCCAGAGCTCAGACCTCTCCTACCAGCTGGTCCAACAGGAATGAAGGGGCTCAAGGCATACTCTTCCTTCTCCCTCTGGCCAGACCGTTATCTTTGAGGAGGAGCCTTGTGTAATCATGACTGTAGAGGAAAAAGTAAACAGCCTATTGCTGGACACTGGTGCTAGTCTCTTGGTCCTTCTTTTCAATCCTGGCCTTACTTCCAACCATCACACCTCAGTGAAAGGAGTCACTGGTGAGGAGGTAATATGCTATTTTTCACAACCCTTAGGCTGTAACTACTTCTTAGATCTTTCTTCCATATCTTTGTGTTTTCCTGAGAAACCACTCTGAAGATGCCACCATGTATTACAGCAGCCATTGATAATTTCCTACCAATCTGTCTATAACTCTGTAATGTTTCTATTGTTCCTATGCTATTTCATAAATGGATATATGTTTATTACTATGTGTTTTCAACAACAACCATTGAGAATAGTCAATGATTATTTAATTGATCACTCATGTATAGCTCTATTTGTTTTCCCTAGAAACCACTTTGAAGAAACCAAAGTATAATACAACAACCACTGATAATTTCCTACCATTTTTGTCTGTAACTCACTATTATTGGTCTATTTTCCTGAGAAACTATCTTGAAGATACCAATAAGTAAAATAACAACCACTGATAATGTCCTACCACTTTGTCGTAATTCGGTAAATCCCCCTATTGCTATGTTATCCTTCTTTTACTCTTTTAAATACATTTAAAAAAAAAACAAAATAAACATTTATTCCTTTAACTTTGGGTGTCAGGTATTTTGTCTCAGCAACAAGAAAAAAGTGATTAAAACATGAACCACCTAAGTATTAACTATAGAGAGGAAAGGTCCTGAAGAAATGTAAAAGGGAAAGGCTTTGGAACCTAAGGTCATGGTTTACAAAACATAAAAATCCTGGAGCCCCACAGTGCTGATGGTGGAAAATGATTCCTTTTGCTTAAAATATAGATAATCTGTTTCTCATGAGTAGACATAAAAATATAAATATCCCACACCTATGTGTTTTATTTTTTCATTATCAGTATTTGCTTTTCCAGGTCACATGAGTAGTAATGAATTATAGTTTTCCTTATTAGTTAGTGGTAGGGAGATGGTGTTAAAAGCTTAAATAAGTGAAAGCCCAAGAGCTCAGACCTCTCCTACCTATTAAAAGCTTAAATAAGCTAATGTATTTTTGTTTAATCCCAGCACTCAGGAAGATGAGGCAGGAGGAGCCCATCTGAGGCCAGCCTGGACTACAAAGTGAATTCAAGACCAACCTGGTGAAACCCTATCTCAAGTCAAAGGACAAGCTTTCTGGGCCAAGTGTAGTGGAACACACCTGTTAATTCTAGCTATGTAGGAGGCTAAGATTGGAAGATTACAAGTTCAAGCTAGTGTGGGCAACCTAATAAGACCTTGTCTCATAAATAAATAAGTAACTGGGTTAAATCTCCAGTATCACAAAAAGAGACAAGTTTTCTGAAATTAATAAATTTCATCCCTGGTTATTTAGAGCATTCATTAAAAGATACCTGCCTCTACACCAACAGCTTTGACATATAATTCACATTCCATACAACGTGCATGGAAGATTAAAGATTTAATCAAGATTAAAACCTTTGCTGGGCATGGAAGATTTAATCAAGATTAAAACCTTTGCTGGGCATGTAGTTCAGCAGCACAAGTGCCTGGCAAGTATAAAGTCCTGAGTTCAATTCCCAGTACCAAAAAATAAAAAAAAATAAAAATTAAAGCCTTTCATATTGATGGCATCAAAAAGCAAAAGTACAACCCATAGAACAGAAGAAAGTGCCTACAAATTATATATCTGGTAAGGGACTAGTATCTAGACTATATAAAGAACTCATACACTCAATAATAAAGACAACCCAATATAAAATAATCAAAAGATGTGAATAGACATATTCAAAGAAGGTATACAAATGGCCATAAGCACATGAAAAGATGTTTGATCTCATTAGTCAGCTCAGAGGTGCAAATCAAAATCACAAGATACTTTTCAATCCCACAAGAATGGCTATAATAAAAAAAAAGGTGGACAAGTACAAGAGTTGGTGAAGCTATGGAGACACTGGAACCTTTGTACATTGATGGTAGGATATAAAATGGTACAGCCACCTTGGAAAACATCTTGGCAGTTCCTCAAAACTTAAAAAACGGTGCTACCACATAACCTGGCAATTCCAAGAGAACATTACATCCGCATAGAAACTTGTACCTGAATGTTCGAAGTAGCATTATTCATAATAGCTAAAAAGGTGAGAAAAACAAACATCTATCAACTGATGAATAGATGTATGAAATATGGTAGATCTTTACTGGAATATTACTCAACTATAAAAAGGAATAAGGTAGCTCAGCGCACAAGCACCTGCCTGCCAAGTGCAAAGTCCTGAGTTCGATTCTCAGTACCAAAAAAAACAAAACAAAAACACAGATGAATCTTGAAATTGTTACACAAAATGAAAGACACAAAAGGCCATAAATGATTCCATTTATGGGAAATGTCTAGAATAGGCAAATCCACAGAAATAGAAAGTAAACCAAGTGGTTGCCAGGAAGGAGGACAGAATAGGAAGTGACTGCTGTTGAGTACGGAGTTTCTTGGAGGTGTGATGAATTAGGTAATAGTGATGGCTACACAACTTGGCAACTATACTAAAAATCACTGAACTATACACTTTAAGTGGGTACATTGTATGGAAGGTGAATTATATGTCAAAGCTGTTGGTATGGAGGCAGGTATCTTTTGATGAATGCCCTAAATAACCGGGGATGGATAGTGGCTCCTGAGAAGGTGATGTCTTCACCTTCCAGAAGCTCTGTGATGAGGCAGATATGGAGATTTGGGGTGGCCTATAGGATTAGGAGAACATCAACACAGAAGTCCTTGAGTTGTGTGTGAGAAGAGAATGCTCTATCAACAGCTTATCAGACATGTACTAGAAAAAATGCTGGGATACACAAGTATCTGCATCAACTAGGTAGAAGAATGGCCTGGGAATGATAAAACCAGAGGAGCCTAAGTTTTTGTTTCATCAGCGCCTGCCTTAGTATGCCACAAAAGATCATAAGCACGACAAGTCCCTCTCTTCTCCCTGCGGTACACTTCTGTGAAGGGAAAGCTTACTTGAATGTTTCCCACGTTGTGCTACGGACTCCAGCCTTTGTGAGGAAGATGTAGACAAAGACTCCAAGTAACTGTTCTCATCCAGTGTTGTGTTACCTCCTGCGGACTGTTGAGCAGAGTCTGAGAACTGTGTCAGACCTTCATCATATGAAGCAGAACTTCCTGTCACATCTGCAGATGTCTTGCTGTTGGTCAAGAGCCAGTGTGCTGTGCTCTCTCCACCTCTGACGGAGGGGACTGACTTAGACACAGTCTCAGTGAGAGGCATGGAACTTTTATTTCCTGCTTCTAAGGTGCTAGTAAGCTGATGGCTTCCAAAGGCTATAAAATAGTATAGACAAAAATTCCATTACATAGATATGAAAATGATCTCTCAACAACTAAGAAATGATTCCTTGCTAAGGAAAATTTCCTTTTCTAAGTAATCGTGTATAGAACTTATTATATGGATCACCTGACATGCATTGACATATTCTAAATAACTATTTTAGAACTCTTGAGCATTAACAAGATAGCAATACTAAAAGTTGGTAAACAGGACTTTTGAAAAGCATGTACAAATAGCACAGTAACTTAGAAGCTTGAATGTTTTATTCTCTTGCCCATGAAAAGTAGTTGAAGGGAATACGTTATCACGTTCAACAAATAAGTGCAAAAAGGTAGTGTACAGATCACTTTTCTAAAACATTTGTAGTATTAATAAAGATTCTAATTCTGAAGCATAGCTTAAAAAAAATCATCTATAGTAACTAAACCAAACCATGAATTTGGGAACTATGTTTGTATCTACACATTTATTTGTAAAGATGATCTATATACAAAATCACTGAAGGTAGTTGTAAAGTGCAGGCCAACTACTTTGAAGATAATTGTGTACAGTGAAAAGAACATGCCTGCATTACTTAAACCCTCTGAGGCTTCATTTCCTCACAAAGCAGGAGGGATGACACATGTCCAGTTAACTTCACTACGCTCTTACAAGGATGAAAATTAATGCAATAATGTGACTTATCAAATAAAGGAACTGTTAGCATCAAAGAGATCACTTCTAAGATTCCAAATGGTCTTGCTGAGGACTCTTAAGAAAATTCAACTACTTAAAAATGTCCCAAGTAAAGATAGGATACTTACTTGGGGCATCATTTTGCTGATGTAAAGACGTAAGATCAAATTCATTTTCTGTGGATTGCTCAATTAATTCTTCATTTGCTGGATTCTTGGTTACGCTCTTGTTTCTTTGTAGTACTACAGCCGACGGTGAAGAGTGGACTGTGGCAGAAGTCATGGAGATTTTGGAGTCCTCAGGAAAACCCACCATCTTGTTTATAGGCCTCAGACTGACAGTTAAAGACTGGTGCTCCCTTGGGGCACCATCAGTGAATGTAGTAGCAACATCCATACTCTTGGTCTGGCTGACTGATGGGCTTTGGAAAACACTGGATTGAAGCTCCTTTACACTTCCAGGAGCTAAAACAGAAGAAAATATGCTTCAAAAGTACTCAGAGGGTTAAGAAAATCAAGGATAAATCTAGATACAAACAATGTTTATTACATTTTGGTATACAAATTTAAATAAGGTGTTTTAAACATTTGTATATCTTTGCACACACACACACACACACATATGCAGCCAGGGCACAATCTTTCACTCTCCTTATTAGCTCTAATTCTCACAGAGCTGAGTGGCAAAGCAGCAAGGTCCCTCATCAGCATAAGGGAAGGCTTTGTGTATAAGCTAAAAGGAATGCAGGAGAAAGCAAGACAAATGTACTCTTCACTTTGGTTTTTATAGAAGAAGATGAAAACCTCTTCTACTCGACTTCCTGTTATATCTTAAGCAGGACAGGCCATTGTGATAAGGCATGTGTTGTTTTATTTTAGCTGTGCAACCCTTTTGTTCATGCTATTATAGATTATAATCCAGTCCATAAAGGTCAGGCCACTACAGGGACTCCAATCCCCTGGTCACCACTGAGAAGGCCTACGGTTCTGCAAAACATAGCGCACTGTTGGTCTAGGGCAAAATTTTCCAGTCTTATCACCATGAAGGGCTCTTTACGTTTCTCCAATGCATGGCCACCATAAGTCTTATGTTTTGGAAGATTATTAATCAAATTGCATTCATTAAGTAACAGAACTTTGCCAGGCATGGTGGCGCATGCCTGTCATAGCAGCACTCAGGAGGCTAGGGCGAGTTGTGAGTTTGAGACCAGCCTGGGCTACAAAGTGAGCTCAAGGCCAGCCTGAACTGCGTAGTGAGACCCTGTCTCAAAGCGATGAAAAAAAATTAACGGAACTTCTAACCACAAGGTACTTATCACTCTATAAATTTTATTTAAGTCAACTCAAAAGTAGACAGGCTTCATTATTATAGTTACTGAGTCTCATTAAATTTTAGGGATCAGTTCTCACCAACATACTATTCCTAGGGAGTCCCCTAGGAGATCAGGAACTCCATACTGGGAACAGTTTTTCTGATCAGCGGGTAGCAGTCATTGGACAACTGTCAAAAAACTCATGAACTGAATTATATGGTCAAAATATGTATAGTCTGCTTCCACATGATTGACTTGCAGGTGGTTCCCTTCTACAAAGACCGTTCCAAAGGGAATTCTGAAAGCCAACCTCCAAAAGGGTACATTAAAATGCTAATTCCAAGGGACTGGAGGTGTAGCTGGGTGGTAGAACATTTGCTTAGCATATGTGAGGCCCTGGATTCAGTACACAGCACTGAAAAAGAAATCCTCATTCCAAACAGGAATAAAGTGCAGAAAAGCTTGATGAGTGGGAAAGAAGATGGCAGGCAAGAAGAGAGTGCCTTTTGAAAAAGCTAAAAATAATGAAAGTTTGCTAAATTGATATAATGAAAGGCTTTGGGTAGTTAATTATGACACAGAAAAGGGAAAAGGAAGTTGTCATTATAAATAGTTCCTTGAAGAGCAGTTTTGCATGCAGTTGTGACCAAAAGCATAAATAAATTTTAGGTATAGTTGGAGAGAAAGAAAGAGCACAGAAAATAAAGGGCTCCTCTTATTCTTGTATAAACTCACAGTCCCTAGCCAGGAATGGCTGCACTCACCCACCCACAATGCACTCTGAGAAGCTGAGGCAGGATAGCGACTTCAGGTCCAGTCTGGGCAACTCAGTGATTTAGCTAGACTTCGTCTCAAAATAAAAAATTTTTAAAAGGGCCTGGATATATAGCTCACTGCAAAGGATCTGGATTCTGTCCCCAGTACCACTAAAGACAAACAATAACAACAACAAAACCCATAGCCCCAGCTATCTCTGAAGCAGCCTGCAGTTCTAATTGTTGGGCCCTAATGAAGACAAAATGAAGATGCATGGAATCTATACAAATAGTAACTGAAATAAAAGGAACAGGAAGATTGAGACATAGAAATAGAGTTGCAGCTTACCCAAACCCAACGCTACCTACTTGAAAATAAAAGGTAAACAAAAAGCACTTCAGTATAAAAAAGAAAAGCATAAATATGCTTCAAAATGGTATGGGGAATTGAACCCAGGGCCTTTGCACTGAGCTACATCCCCAGCCCTTTTTATTTTTTATTTTGAGACACGGTCTCACTAACTTGCCCACGCTGGACTCAAACTTGCAATCCTCTCCCTTCAGTTTTCCAGAGTGCTACCAGTTTGGATGCCTGGCTTTTATTCCTAGTAAATGGCATTATTTTATCCATTCAGTGTTCCCATTGAAACACAGTGGTGATTATGCTGGATTCAGCCTGGACATCCCAGGCATGTCCATTTTGGTGGTTTTGACAAGTGGCCACAAATATAAACCACAAAAGCGAAGTCACAAATGCTAAATCGCAAAAGGAAAATGGCTCGGTTTTCCCTGACCTACATTATCATAAAAAGCCACCTTATTTGGCCAATATGATGTACCAAGCATTGTGCTAAGTATTTTAT
This sequence comes from Chinchilla lanigera, assembly GCF_000276665.1. Taxonomy (NCBI): domain Eukaryota; kingdom Metazoa; phylum Chordata; class Mammalia; order Rodentia; family Chinchillidae; genus Chinchilla; species Chinchilla lanigera. Next base: position 24,087,300 of record NW_004955427.1, read on the forward strand.
ATATTAGTTGCATTTAATCCTCACAGTAAAGAAAGAAAATGTACGTAAATACTGCTGAGGGGCTAGTGCCTCATAATAAAAAAAGGAAACACTTGGTTAAACTAATCTATAATCACTACTAATGTTACCAAATAAGCACTTGCTAAATAAATCTAGGAGAAACTTACCACATTGTAAATCAGGTGATGAGCATTATTATTACCTAACAATTGCCCTTCCAGGCTCACTTCTACCCTTGAAGCAGCCATTCAAATACCGGAAAGCAATCCACTGAGGGCCAAGCCAAGTTCCTAGTCTTTGTAACAGAAGATGGAAAGAATGCACACTCCTTTAGTAAAAGTATGTGAAAGTATGTGTGTCATTCTCCAATCACAATGCAAAATATTAGAGCTTCAGGCATGCATCAGAGTGCTTAACCTTTACTTGACTGCTAGCTATCTAGACTCACCCAAAGTATAGCTGAAGCAGCTGATATTTGAGAAAGATAGACTGAATCTAAAATCTGCTGAGTTATTTATGTCCTCTCCCTTTACAAAGTGAAATCACCACAAAGCAATTTACCTGGACCACATTACCTATGCTACCCACAGAAATACTTTTATAAGTTCAGGTCCATTACTACACCTTCAGCTCCTATTGAAAATCTATAGCAAATATCATCTTTTAAAGAACACCAGCACCATTTCCACAAAATAGTAAGTGAAAGCATTTTCTATTATGGTCCTCAACATTTCTTATATAAATAATTCCTTTTAGAATTTACTGGTCCCTAAACATTTATGGCTATGGATTGAATTTATGCTTTATCTGAGCAATCACTGGCCCCACCCAGCTTCCTTTTGTGCCCTGCCTTTCAGGAAGCTTATACTAAATTTAGTACTCAATTGTAGCCACCTCACACAATTCAACACACACATCTCTTTCCGCCTTCGAAAGAGCTCCCCCGCCTTACTGTGTTAACTTTTCCCCCAGTGATCAAGCAGTACATGACCACTGCAGAAAATATGCAAAGTATAGAAAGATATAAAGCAGCAATGAATGCAAGGCAGCAGGAAAGTAATTTCAAATGGCTTTCACTATCTTTTAAATCATCGAATTCTGCTGCCTGGGCCTATGCTGCCTTAATATCGTAAAGCATACAATTTATTTTCAGGAGCAAATAACTCCTGGGTATCCCAGCCTCGGAAGAGGTGCTGCGCATGCGTTTCTGTGTAGAGGGAGGTAGTAAAGGAAGCCCAGACTACAAAGACTGTGTGGAATCCCACATGCTGAAACTAGCAGGGCTTCTTCAGCTCATCAGGTCTGAGCCCTTCATGTTTTCAATGAGAAGCCCCATCCTCACTGTGCCAGGCTTCCAGCTCACATCCTTGTGCCCACCTAGGGAGGAGCATCACTAATCTGAGGGGCCTGCATGCTGGGCTTTTTACTAGAGGATGGAGTGGTGCAAGCTTCTGTCACACTCCTTTGCCTTTTTTTTTTTTGGTAGAGCTGCCCAGTCAGGCCAGGACCACTCCAGATCTGTCTTGACAGGTCCTGCAGGCTCTTCCTTTGCAGTCTTGCCCAGTTGCTTGCAGCTTCTTTATCATGCAGTCAGAAAGGGAGAATAAACTCTCAAGATTTCCATTCAGGGGAGCAGGGAGGTATATACACCTCTTTTTGGTGGGTTGGCAGGTGCTAGACAAGCCACAAAAATAAATATGAACTTGTTTTCTCTCTGGCTTCATAGGTCCTCCACCCCAAAGCCCTCTTCTGCATCTAAGAGGATGGTCAGACTTTATATAAAACAAAACACCTAGTTCACTAAGGAAGAGAAATTCTCAGTAAAAGACTATGGGAATATGAAAGAGTGGGACTCTCCAAAAATTAGAACCTTAAGGTTCTAGAAGAACAAATACTCAAAGAATTTAAGGGCCAGTTTTTGTTGCTGTTTTGAAAAAATTACAGGTGAATAGAGATTGAGTCTAGTAAAGTTAAAAACATGGGCTGATTTTCAAATATATCAATTTAAATTATAAATATTTAAATGACCCTGATCAAAATAACTGTACAGTTTCCTAGAAAAGGCTTCCTTTCCACCATTTAGTAAAGTCGGACATAAATCACTGAACCACAGAACTTTGGAGCTACAAAGAATCTTTATCCAATCCAACCAGTGATTATGAATAATCTTAAAAAGCAGTCCCCAAAAAACATGAATCATAAAAGATATCTGTACCCAGTCAGCAGGAAACTATATACCAAGTGTATGGAACAGGAGCTGGCTGCTTTAAATAGGCATTACAGTTCAGCTTTTGCTTTGATGACATAAACCCAAACTCCTACTCTTGCAAAGTATTTCCAAAAACCTCTCACCTACGAGAAGTTTAAAATTGTAATTTCTAAAGCAACCTAACTTCAATTTTCTAAGAATGCTTCCAACCCTCTGTCCTGCGCCCTATGGCCCAAGGATGAAAAGGAGCAGCAGAGACTCTGGGTAACACTGAGGAGGGGCAGTTTCCAGCATTCTCTTTGACCCATGACAGGATGTTCCCTGTGCAGGGATTTGGGTACGTGCTATTTCCCATTTCTTATGGACTACTTTGTTCAGAGGCAGTGCAGGACCTAAAATAACAGAGCCAGCTATTGTCCTCAAGGGGAGTATAGTCTCCATGCAGATAGGTAGGCACTGGGTGACTTGGTACCACAAGATGTTTAGCACAGAAGACCAGAGGGATGAAGAAAGGCTCATGGGTTAGGACTTAACTGATAAGTAGGAAGTGGAATGGCAGAGAGAGGAGAGTATTCCACAGCCAGTGACTAACACCATGCCCTGCAAACACCTCCACTTTTCTTTGCCATTGAAGGATGTATTTTTGCAAGAATTAAGACATAAATGATACACTGCTCACCATTTCACAAAAGCACTTTGTTATGGTTTATAACTAGATATCTCCCCAAAGCTTCATGCACTCATAGGTGAGGCTTTGGGAAGTGACTGGATCATGGGTGTGTGGTACTGAATTGGTCCGCTGATGGATTTAGCATAGTTCTGGGTGTGGGTGATGGACTTACTGAAGAGGGAAGACCAACCCTGGGTATGGGTGGCACCAACCAAGAGCCATGTAGCCTGGATGGAATCAAAGGAAAAGGAGGGGAAAGTCATGCCACTTTCTGCCTGCCACATCATGAACTATTTCTCCTCTGCCCCTCTGTTGTGCCATCCTACCTTGGAGCCAGCTGATTATGGACTGAAACCTCTACAAACTGTGAGCTAAATAAACCTTTTCCCCTTTAACTTGTGGGTGTTGGGCATTGTGCCCCAAACGAGAAAGTAACTAATATACACCCTAACCCATGGCCTCTTCTGCAAGAATATGTGCCCTTTAACACTTAAGTCCTTGTGTGTTAGTGGATAAAGAAGGGAGAGGGAGGGGAGGCAGGCCAACTATTACCTTTTTCCTTATACGGTCAAAGAAAACATATTTTAAACATGTACCTCAATACTGAGATAAACTGTGTATGTTGTACTTCTAGCCCAAATACTTGGCAGTAGAGGAATGGCATTTTTGGCTGTCTTTTTCATCTTAGGCCCTACTACAGGTATTTAATGAGTTATGTACACACACCTACTTACGGCTGATTTGAATGACTTTGGAGGGATGAGCTAGGGACAGGATTACTCACATGAAGAATGGTCTGAAGAAGAAGAATAAGCTGGTGTCCTGGAGAAATGAAACAATGAGAGCTGTGGTCCTGAGGAATTTCTTTTCACAGACAGCATGGTTGCTTCTCCTGGCTCCAAAGCAGGAAGGGAGGACTGGCTCAAAACCGAGGTGCCAGACACTTGGGTGTGCGCAGTCACTTCTTCTGGGAGGCCCTTCACCCTCTCCAGGAAGCCCTGGGCTGTTCCATTCTCCGTGTGAGAAGAGGCAGTTCTTTTTTCTGACTCAGAACTGTTGGATGGCAAATGAAGCCTTTCTAAGGCTGAACAAGTAAAACAACAACAATTAAAATTCCACCAGCAGACTTCTAAATGTCTGAATAATCTTTTAGTGGGTCAAGTCTGACTTACAAAAGATAAATAGGTATGAAAAGAAATTAGGAGCAGTTGTTCTCTGAAAAATGAACTCCTGAACAAGAGACCATGAACCACGACAAAGATTGTTTCTTGAACTCACAAAAAGTTTGTTTTGGGAGCAAAATTATCAACAGTGGGGCAGACTGAAGCCAAATATCTGACAGTATGGACTTAAGAGATCAGTGCTAGATCATCATAGTTCATCACCTCCCGTATTCCACAAAGATGGCTCCAAAATTTACTGGAATTCAGCATAAACAGAATTTCCAATATGTGGATGACCAAAAGAACCGGGCAGTGTCATGCCACCACTCATAAATGGGACACAAAATACCTTCATACATTTTCTTTACAGACTTTAGTGCCCCCAGTCAAACCTCCTGTCACTAGGGGGAATGAATCACTTTTGAGACATTCATCCTCTACTTTGAGGTCCTCACAAACTTTCCTTTGTTGAGAGTCTTTAAGAAATCCCCTTCCTCTGTACTGTGGCCAATAGGTCAATACCTGGTGTCTAGATTTGTGCCTACCTGGGTGGCTCCCCTCAGTCTAGGTTCCCCCATCTCTCCAACCCCATCATACATTTTGGATCTGCTTGTCCTCCTCAGGTTTGCTTTAACAGTTTTATTCCACTGCGTAAAGCCCTTTGGTGACTTTTCTCACCACACTAAGTATAAACTGGTTTGCAAAGTGCTCCACAGTTGTCCCTAACCTATCCACACAACTATCCTACTCTCTGAACAACCTACACTCCCCCCGATGGATGATGCTGGTCCTGCTACCCCACAAAGAGGCCCAAATTGCTTCTCCTTTGCCTCTATTCACACTGGGCATCTCACTCCTCAGCCACCCCTCCCACTTGAAGTATTCAGATTTAGGCTCAGATCTTAGCCCTGAAACATGTTAATTCTTTGACCTTCACATACTGGGTTAACTTCTCTGAGCTTCAGTTTTCAAATTCCTAAAATGAGGGTAACAGATGGTTCTGACCTTTTATAAGGACTGAGAAAACAGATATGTTGGAATGTAGTGAGTACCTAATAACTGCTACTTCTTTCTCAATTAAGTCTTACCATCAAGCCCAGCCCCTTCTTAAAATCTTTTGCTAAAAATAGCAAACCTCAAAGCTGTGTAGTCTGGAGCAAGGACAACTATTTGAAGCACATCAACACAAAACCACATTAATACAAACAACACAAACTAAGACATCTTTCCCAGGCATACATCCTACCAGACCTGTGCTTCTGAGACTGGAACCCACGGCAGGATCCCTGGGGGAGGGACGAAGCTTGGATTCAGACTGGCTATGGGGTGTAGATGCCAGAGGACTGACCAGGCTGCTTGACAAATCTGCACCCTTCTCTGATCTGTCCTTATGAGCATCTCACAGATCGGGCATACGTCACAAATCTGAACCACCCCATCCCAGGACCTCTGGCTGGGCACAGTTAATTGAGGTTGGGAGAGGGAAGGATGAGGCAGAAAGGCTGTTTTCCAAGACTGGACAAACATGAGTAAAATAAGCATCAGCAGCTAAGGCATCCTCACAAACTCACATAAGGTGCTGTCCTGGGAAGTCAGCAGTCTTGCGCTCTCGGGTGAGTGTCCAGCAGGGGAAATAGTGAAGTCTGTTCTACTTGAAGACTCCTTCCTCCCTTCAGCAGTTAGGAGAGTAAGGTTTCCTGGAGCTTCCGAAGAAGTGCGGCTCATTTGGGAGGTCTGAACCGAAGTACCCTCTTTTGAACCCACTGTTGAAAAGTCCTCTGGACTCTGATAAAAGACAATGTCTTCCATGTGGGGCTCAGTATTACTTTCTGGCCAGTGGTTCCTTACAGCAGCTGAAGCAAGAAAACACATCAGTGAGAACTTGCTGGTTTCTGAAAAGCAAAATAAAGCTTCAGAAAAGACAGCATCACCAGACCATTTGAAGTCACTGCTAACTACATGGCTCCTTAGAGATCCGGTTTTTGTTTTCCCTATTTGGGAGTATTTCTCTTTCTGCTTAGGATCGGGGAGTGGCAGGGAATGTGGGCACCACGGAAAAACCTCTATGGGGATGAATGGTGTCACCTCCGTCGGTAGGGGTGAGGCAACTGTGACAAATCATCTGACAAGAAGAGGCTGCAAGCAGCGAGAACTACAGTTTGTATAATTATCACACGTGTGCAAACGCAAGCACACACACAGCCATGCACATGTGTATACACACAGAATAAATTATCTTTTAGATTAATGCTGCCCAAAAGATAAAGTGAGCAACAACTATAATCCATGTAAGTAACCTTTGCAGCCACATTTTAAAAATAAGGTGAAATTAATTTTTATCACTTCACTGTTTGCCCCCCCATCACTTGGCAGCACATTTAAGTACTCACTATCCTGAAGGTCACCTGGGCAGGTCTCATGGCAACCAGCTGACCTGCCCTTTTTTTTGGTCTTTTTGAGACAGGATCTTGCTATGCAGTTCAGGCTGTCCTTGAACTCACTTTGTAACCCAGGCTGGTCTCGAACTCACAGCAATCCTCCTGCCTCAGTCTCCCAAGTACTGGGATTACAGGTGTGTGCCACCACACTTGGCCAACCAGTTGATTCTTGTATTGAATAAACTTGATAAAGTTGTTGTTTTTATATTTCCTAATATAAAAATTGATAAAAATGCTATTTTTGGTCATCCTATATTTAAATAACTGGACTGGTAAGTGGTATTTTGTATTTCATTCAACCTATCTAATATCATTTCAATATATACTTGATATAAGAATTATCAACATATTTTATTCTTTTTTTGGTATTACACCTTTAAAATCTAGTGAATGTTTTACAAGCCACATCTCAAAAGCTCAGTCACCAGGTCGCTGGCTCACTTTCCTAAACAGTGTGGACCAGAAGCATTGGCTCACTTATTTGGGGTGGGGTGGGTGGTGACTACAAAAACTTCCATAAGATTATAAAAACTTCTGGTAAACTTTCCTAAGGGAATTATTTCCTCCCCATGCCCCTTGAGATTTACTGGATTTCTGCCTCCAATTCTGTTTCCTGGAGGTGATAATTAGCAGAGGTTTCCTGGCAGGGGAGGGAAGTTGCCCAGGCATCTGGGCTTCTCTGAAGCCAGCCCCAGATAGACAAGACCAACACTCAGATAGAAATGAGATACAGAAGGCCATTTCCAGGGGCAGCCACAAAGTCTGTAGGTTGAACTTGAGGCCTAGGGCTTATGGGCAGCAGTGACCTGCAAAGGGCATGCTCCCTTTGCTCTGCCTATCTGAGCTCCAGGCTGGCCTCCCAGAGGAGATAGCAGGATATAAGGATGCTTTCTCTATCTTCTTCGTTAACTGGGCAAACAGAGAAAAATTATTCCCCAAGGAAGCCAGAACAAAGTGAACGCGTGTGGCAGAAGGGACTCAGATCCACTCCCCTAAGCTGGAAGCCATGAGCAAAGGGAAGGTTATAAACTTAGCTCTGCTATAGCTTAAGACAAGTGAGACACAGCCACTGGGTGTTGTGGCAGGCTGTGAAGGACGAAGCTATGTCCCCTTCTCAGGGAACAGGCATGGAAGTCCAGACCCTGTTCTGCTCAAGGAATTCCACGGCAGTGTCCAGGAGGACAGGAATGGCCACATGCAGACAGGACGTGGCTCACACGGAACCATGCTCTTTCCTGAGTGTAGCCCGAAGAGGTCAGAAAGGGAAAATGTACACTGTAAGCAAAGTTAAAAGCCTGACAGTAGTCCTACACTGTCCTCAATAATGCTGCCACTATCAACAACTAAAAAATGCTGAATAAAATAGTTTTAAAAAATACTTCTAAATATGTTGCTGAGGTATCAAGAAAATAAATCATCAAATCTTCTGTGGCCAAAAGTGAACCAAGACTAGGAGTACAGAGAGGTGAGCAAAGACTGAAGCTGGCACCTGCTCGGTGTCTGTGACCTTGAACTTATTCTGCTGCTGTCAGGGAGGCAGGAGATGGGAGAGCAACCCCCAAGGAGGAGGGGTCTAAAAGGAAAGTACCGTGTAAAGCAGGGGACCCAAAGGACTATGCCGTGGCTGTAAGACAGTGACTGTAAGGCAGATAGAAACAAACCTGCCTTGTGGAGGGGACAGCAAGGAAACCTGGCCCTTCAATCATGGTTTAAGGTGAAAAAAATTAAATCTCAAGATTTATAACTGCTCTGGGTGTGGTGGCATGGGTGTAATCTCAGCACTTGGAAGGCTGAGGCAGGAAGATCGCTGAGAGTTTGAGGGGATACACCATGAATTCGGGCTCGGCTTGAACTATATGGCAAAACCCTGTCTTTAAAAGACAAAACAAAATAAACTCATGCCCTTCCACCTGAATGTTCCATCTTGAAGCCAGCTGGTCATGGACTGAAACGGTGGGCAAATTAAACCTCTCCTCCTTTAAGTTGTGAGTGTCTCAGTGATGAGAAAGCTGACTAACATACACATGCAAAAAAGACAATGGCTAAGAATTTTCTAGAAGCAATAAAAAGCACAAGAATCCTCAAAGGAAGTCCAACAAAATGTTTTATGGGTTTAAAAAAAAATTTTTTTGGTACCGGGAATTGAACTCAGGACCTTGCGCATGCTAGGCAGATGCCTGTACCAATGAGCTATATCCCCGGCCCTCCATCAAAATGTTAAGAGGCTAAATAGAAAAGAAATCTACATTCATATCATAGTGAGACTGTAGGAAACCACAGAATAACTGTAAATCTTAAAACCAAAGAAAACCATGCCAAATTACCTATACAAGACAGCAGTTGTGCTAACAGTTGATTTTTCAACAGCAATCATGAAAGCTAAAAGTGCATAAATGTATTCAGTATGGTAAAAAGGAGAATAAAACTAGAATTGTATTTTCAGCAAAACTATCTTTCAAAATACCTCAAGATTATCAAGTAAAAACATTTTCACTCAAAACTGAGCTTATCAGCAGCCACTTTCACTACGGGAAATTATAAAGGATGGATTTCAGGAAGAAGAAAAACAATCCTAGATGACAGGTATCAGATGTAAGAAGATATAATGAGCAAAGAAAGTGGCAGATATTTGCATAAATCTATGTGATGGATTCATAAATACTGAACTTATTAAAAATAATTTCTCATTAGTGGGATTAATAAAACAAGATGGATGGCAATCTTCAGGGAGATGATCCAAATGGTGTGCATGTAGGACAACCAGGATAACTTGGAGTTGTGGGGAAAATGCATAAGGTACTCAAGCTGACCCTAAAGAAAAGAACATATCACTTCTACACTAGCAGAGCTTGGAATGACATAAAATTTCCATAGAGCAAAATTAATGAATACTGCTCAAAACCAAAAAAATCAATACATAGTAATATAAACACATTATTTAGAGATATGGTCAAAATTACTAAATAAATCAATTAAAAGAGTTAAAATGATTGATTTTGGGGAACAGAAAATTTTGGTGGAGTGTCAGAATTTTTGTAACAACCTTGTAAAATCTACTTGATCTTAATGTGACTTTGATAAAAATAAAAACTAAACATTTTAAAAGTTGAATAACACACTACAGTAAATATCTGTAGTGCCTGATAAAAGCTTAGCATCCTTAATGTGTGACAACTTTTCAAATCCCTGACATCTGTATCTCATAGACAACATGAATGTGCAGTTCACCAAGTAAAATATGTAAGTGGAGAATAAATACATGAAGTATTGTTATAAAGCAAAGAAATACAAATTCAAACTAGGAAAGACTTTACTTTTATATTTACTTGTCCTCAACTTGGCAAATATTTAAAAATAGTGTATCATTGCAGGTACATAAAATGCAAACTTTCTTTTCTTTTCTTTTTTATGTTTTTGGTTTTTCTCTAGTACCAGGAATCGAACTCACAACCTTGCACTTGCCAGGCAGGCACTGTGCCACTGAGCTAAATCCCTGGCCCCACAAAATGCAAACTTTCAAACAGTGTTGGGAAGAATGTACAGTAATTGGCACAGGCTTTCTGAAGAGAAATGTAGTAATCTATTGCAAAACTCTTAAAAGTATAGGTATATGTTTTGATCTAATAATTTCATTTCTGGAAATTCGTTCTTAGTTGTTAAAGGGGTGCATAAAGTGTTAGCTATAAGGAAGTTTATCAAAGCTATGTTTATAATAATGAAAATTGGAAATAACCTAAACTTCTGCATGAGGGAGCTGATTAAGTATAAGACAATAAAATTTTAAAAGACTGACAAAAAATATTATTGAAACAGTTTTAGTTACGTACTATGCTCATCCTATAAGTGCAAATATAATTTAGAAAATGGTATGTACCATATGATTTTATGTTTTTAAATACACACACACACATCTCCTAGGAAAAAGAATAAAAATGGTTGATATCTTGGGCAGTTACTTTGTAATGGTCTTTCACTGGTCCCCAGATTGGATCCTCTTAAGGAAATAAAGTCTGAAGACCTTAAAAAATATACAGTGGCTCTTGGAAGTTCAAATGATGATGTGGGAAGGCTGAACTCCATGACATTTCTGAAACATAAGCATGTGAGTGGCTTTGGACTGTACAGATGAAGGACTGATGGGTTTAGTTGTGCATGAGCCACTTGGCCCCCAGATGCCTAACCTCTGTCATTATACACTGTAGCCCTAACTAACTGCTGGCTTGGTCTGCAGAGCAGCTAGAGACACTCTTGGTCATTAGTGCCACTGGTGGCCCCTGCTGACCTGAAAACTACTGTATTAAGCTTTAAGCCCTCTTTACGTGGAGACCTGACCCTCAGGAATAAAGGAGGTGATGTAACAACTTGCTCCTTTTACTCATACCTTGTGAATCTGTTTTCTTTGTGTTAAGGACATGAATCTGCTGCTAGTCTTGTGTCTGGACATAGAAATTTAGATCTTAACAAAAGAGCAGTGGGTAATGCACAGCCTGTGGCTAAAGTCAGACCATCTGGGTTAGATTTCTGGCTACACCACTTACGTGTCCTCTTTCCTGGGTGAGAAACATAATTTTTCTGTCTCCTGGTGTTCCATCTGTCAGACAGGGATAGTAACAATATCCAGTACATACCTGGCTGTGTGTGAAGGTGTGAGAGTTTAGAACAGTACCTGGTACACAGTGAGTGCTACATATGCCACAGCCATGAACAGATTTTGGTTTATTAGCTTTTAACAAACAGATTTGGTGACAGGCTTCCTCGGCAGGCACAACTACCCAGTCAGGGTTGTCTCCCAGTCCTTCTCCAGGCAACTGATTAGAGCTGGCAGCAGAGCCCTCTCAGAAGCTAGGAGTCTACTTTGCTTAGAGGACTGAGGCTGGCCACCTGGCTGCTGGCGCAGCTGTGCCTTACTGAGTTCTGCTCCATGACCCCTCCTGTGAGGTACACAAACTTCCGGGACACAGGGTGGGACTGGGGACACCTCCAGCATGTCACTGGCCAGAGATTTCAAAAGAAAAGTATCCCACAGCCCCATATTTAATGCAAGGTGTCCTCTGGATTTGTTTATTACCTATGAAATCTTCTTTGGAGAAGGGATTAAATCACACAGGCTGGGCCAGGAAGCACCCCAGCCCACTCCCAGTGCCACCCAAGGTCCTGTTACATCCAGTGACTTACATATTCCGTGTTTCATCTCAGGAAAAATGATGGATCTAACACTAAAATATTTATTAAAGTGAAAGAACTGGTCCTTTCGAGCCCTGAGTGATTTAAGTCTACTGCAGATGACTCTTGCTTATGCCATGGCTTCCTCTCAGCACCTGCGTGAACTCTGAGTGGGACAGTAATACAGAGTAAAGTGGACAGGACCCCATAGGAACCTACCACAAGCTGGGACAGTTATCAGGGAGCCTGCTTTTACTTTGGGGGGAGAACAGAGATGGTGCTGGAGATGTGCAAGGGAGAAGGGATGCCTCAAGTCACAGACCTTGGACCATTTGGGAGGTGACAGGAAGAGGCTGTGTCCCACTAGATCTTCCTGGGAAGTACTCCGGGAGGAACTGTGTCCTGAAGGCTTAGGTGAGGCTAGGTTACTCAACACCCACCCCCAGGCTAGTTCCCCAGGTGGTCAGAGATGTTAATTCAAACCCCAGCAACAGACCATGGCACCTGGGCCCACCAAGCAGCCACATATTAGAGCCGGGAGGTCCCATTTCTCAGATTTCTTTTGAGCTGAAAACCATCCTTCCCTCTGCACTCGGCCTCCTATGTCAAGCCACAGCTCTCCCTTGCATCATGAATGGAAATTAACAAGACAGTTTCATTGCTTTGCCTGGTTTTTCCCCTTCAAGTTGACAACTTCCCCTTCTGTAGCATCTTAATGTTCCACAACATCTGTTTGCGAACCAGCATCATCAGGGATGCTAACAGCCTGGAATAGGATTTCCTAATTAGCAGCTGCTACAGAGTCAGCTCCTCGCCACCCTCTAGTAATCTGGGGGTGTTCAGCTTGCACTGTTTCTCAGCAGTGGAAAGGGAGTGTACAGCAAGTGTGCCGTGTTACTGGAAGAGGCAAGTTCCTCCCTGAGGGCCCCCCACCCGACCCCTCACCACAAGTGCCGCAGACAGTCCAAGTCACAAGGGCTGCCAGCTACATGCTTGAGTTTCTGGGGCACAGAGTTGAAGAACCAGTTGAAGAACCAACTTCTTCAACCAGAGTTGAAGAACCTGTATATTCATGTCCCTCCACCTGAGTTCAGATTTCACAAACATCTATTCAATGTTTACCATGTGTTCAGTGTTTTCCCGTGTATTATTTAATGTTCATGACAGTTTTGCCAAGTGGGTATTATTATCCTTATACAGCACATGGGGAAACTGAGGTGTAGAAAATTAAGTGACTGTTCCTGGCCACAGCCTCACCAGCAGCAGAGATATGATCTGAACCTAGGTCTCGTTTCATCACACTCCATGCTGCGTTAGGCCACTGACCAGTACAGCAGACCCAAAAAGAGTCCCATTGGCCTTCACACTTTCTCCTTCAACACAACTTCACTGACCTTGTTTCTCCCTCAGCGGAATGAAACGGTGCCTTTCGCATGGGCTTTGGAATCAGAGACTTCGTTTGGTAACAGCTGCTTGTTATTAGCTGGAAGACTGAGCAAGAGGACTTCTAAATGAGCTTCTAACGCAGAGATGATTTTTATGCATACTGAAAAAATGATTATGAAGGAAAGGAGAGCTAGCCTAGAGCGTAAGTTTGAGGGAAACAAGAAAAATCTGTTTACAAAATGTGCCATGTAGACTGAAAATATCCAATAGGCAAATTAAAGATGTAGGATTATTGGTTAGGAGGAAGGATGGGAGATGGCATATGAAGGGAAAATTGAGGGTCAAGGGCTGATTTAAGGAAAAGTGTGAATCTGGGGGAGGCAGACTGAGAGAGTAAAAGTAAAGTAGGGGCAGCACAGAGGAAGGCAATGCTGATGGGCTGCAGAGGAAGCCATGGACACCAGGCCTGCAGAAAGGCCATGGCTGAGGCAGAGAAGTCCCTTGGCCTTCACAGGGTGTTGCTTGGTAGATGAATGGAGAAGGTCACACATTGCTAGGGTTAAAGCCATAAGAAAAGATTCTAGAACAATACAGCACTGATTCCCAGGTGTGCAAGTCCCTGTTCCTGAATCCCTTTGGAGCTTTCCTGGGATCTTGAACTTGAATAACCTCAGAACTCTGGGGTTGGTGCTTTGTCCCTACACTGTTGTATATTCTAGCAGGAGATTCTCACGCCTGTGAGAGTGGGTTTCTCTGCAACTTTTAGAGATTTTCCTAAAATGTAATTGTTTATCCAGGGAATGGAGAAAAGAGTCTTTAAAGAGTGGGGAGAGACTTTTACCGCCTCCTGTTTTGGTTCCCTTTTAGTAGGATGGATGGCTGTAGACTGCCCTGCTCACAGGTGCACACGTGCTTCCAGGACAATGAGATTATGCTTCCATTCTCGGAGACCCAGTGAAGAAACCCCACACATTTTCCGATCTGTAAGTCACTTTTTACAGGATATTTGAGGGGCCTAAATCATCTTTTTAGATTCTGACATTCTGAGTGCCAAGCAAGAAGGCGATTCTGGCAATTCTTACACAACAGAAGCCTGAGACTCAGCACTGACGCTGCCCACTCAGGTTAACCCAGAGATAGGTGGCAGAGCAGCAACTAGAACTCAGCTCTTTGATTTTTGGTGCCTCCTTCAATTAACCACACTTAGATGAAAACCAGTGAGGGCTGAGCTCAGCCAGCTCTTCCTAAACTACTTCATGTTGTGTGGCAGCCTTCACCTGCCAGCATCCATGCTGCTTTGCACCATTCGTTCTTGCCAAAGCTGGCTGGGTTGCTCTAGATACCCCTCAACCACTTCCAAAGGTGACCACTGCCTTCAGGGACTACAGCAGCCAACTAGTCTGGCCCTGAGATGATAGGACTGAAGCTCAGCAGGGTAAGAGACAGTTCCAGACCCAACGTACAGCCTGTGAGTGGCATCTGGGAATTCAAAAAATATTTTCCTAGACCTCCGTAGGATGGCTATTGTCAAACAAGAAGAAAGGAAAACAGCAAGGGCTGGTGGGGAAGTGGAGAAACTGGAACCTTCACATACTGCTGATAAGAACGTAAAATGGTACAGTCATCACAGGAACGGCATGGCAGTGCTTCAACTTGAACATATGAGCCAGAATTTCACTTCAAAACTTAAAAAAAAAAAAACTGAAAGCAAAGACCCAAACCCATATTCATATACCCAAATACACAGCAATATTATTCACTATAGCCAAAAGATGAAAGCAAACTGTCGATCAAATGAACAGATAAAAGTGTATTTAGATATACTTGGATATTATATAGCCTCAAAAATGAGTGAAATTCTAACACAGGGTAGAGCATGGGGGAAACACTGAAGATATAAGTGAAACAAGCCAGATACAAAAGGACTAGCATTATAAGATTCCACTTATATGAAGTACCTACAATAGCAATATCATTGAGACAGCAAATGGAACAGAGATTCCACAGGTTGGAGGTAGGGAGGAGTGGGGATTTCCTACTTAAAAGAGTTTCTATAGGGGATGGTAAAGAATTTCTAGAAATGAATAGTAGTGATGGCTGTAACACAGTGATTGTACTCAAGGCTGTAGAATTGTACATTTAGAAACAGTTAAGGGGCTGGGGATTTAGCTCAGCGGCAAAGCGCCTGCCTGGCAAGCACAAGGTCGTGAATTTGGTTCCCGGCACCGGAGGAAAAAAAAAAAAAAAAAAAAGAAACAGTTAAAAGTGTAAATTTTATGTTATGTGCTATTGCCATGATATACAAGCAGTGTCATTACCAAAAAAAAGACATACTGCCATTAATCCCCTGCGAAATACACCCCCTGTACACTTATCCCAGTTTTCGTGCCCCTTTCTGAAAGTCCTGTTTCGTGAATGTCTTCATGAGCCCGAGTACCATCCAGAGAAAGGCAAGCTTGTAAAAATACTGCAGTACCTTGCAACTTTTGGCTCTCCCCTAAAGTCAAAATGACCCAGAAAGGTAAAGTATTTGGATACAGGACACTGAGGCAGATGTAACAGCACAACTACAGCCACAAAAGAAGAGTTCTAGAACTATTTCAAAAAGTGCAAAGAATGATGGGATAAGTGTTTCACTCAAGGGGGAACTTTCAAGGGGGTTAATAGTAATGTGTCTCTTACTGTAACAAATCTTTTAAAGTTTAAATATTCACTGTATTTTTTGACACACCACATGTGTGTGCGCACCCATTTGTAGGGTACAAAGATGAATTCGATGTGGAACTTGCCTCAAGGAACTTTCTGCTTCTGGGTAGCTAAAGCAAGAAAATCATTCCCTATGATGCCTCTGGAGTGTGAGAAGTGACCCAGAGAGACAGAGTGCAAGCCCATCCTTCCTCCAGGGCCGCCTCCAGACAGCGGGGGCCCTTCTCTGGCAGAGGCCTCACAGCCTTCCCCACAGGAACCCAGTAAGTGAGGGGGAATTCAGGCCGGATGGCTGGCGGTGGGATATTCTGGGGCAGGCAGGAACCTCTGGGGCGTGGGGGGAAAGTGGTTGTAATCTCCCCAGAAGGGCAGCCACCTACTCTGCTCAGCCACTTGGGCTGTATTTTGAAATGCTGCTGCGGATGTAATGATTCGGGGTGGAGGATGTTTAGGAGCCAAATGAGTTTGTGCGAACAAAAGATTCAGCCTAGATCTAAACTGTCCAGGGCTCTCAGGGAGTTTCGTTTCCTTCCTCATTCTTACCCTAAAAGGAGCAGCCCTAAGAAAAACTACACATACTGTGAAGTGTTTGGACTTGAGGTCTGATGATCAGATTTTTAAAAAGCCTCCCTTTCAACAGCCTCTAGTGATAAAGAGGGTGGATGTTACAGGCAGGCCGTCACCGTCCCTGGGAGGGAGCTGGCTTTTGTTCAGGGGAGAGCAACCTGTTCTCTCTCAGGAGAAACAGGTCTGAAGGACTGAGGCAAGGGAGACAAAGGGCAGGGACCAAGAGACACCGAGGCTGGAGCCTGCATCTGGGCTCAACCTTACAGAAACAGAACTAGCCCTCTCATGGCCTTGGTGCACTACGGAGGGATACGGCCTCCCCAGGCTGGAGGGAAAAATGAAGGACCTTGATGTGACCTCAGACTCTGCTTTAAAAATAATCTGTGTTTTGTATTTGGTTTTGGGTTCCCCCCTTAAGAGAAAGCTGTTGAGGTGAAGATCATCAGAGTCCCATTCAGTTAAGTGAACGTACAGGCTATCTGCTGCACGGGTGTCCACCTTGTTTTTAGGGAGCACCTAACTTGCTGCCTCCATTTTCCTTGTCCCTCTCCACCTATGAAAAATAAACACCCAAAAGAGTGGCCAAAGAAGGGATTCCTCAGTGAAGGGGACGCTCTGAGCAAGAAACTGAGGCCACAGCCACCAGCCTCGCCTGGCTAGGATGGTGAGGGCTGTGAGAGGCTCAGGCAGCAGCGGCCTCCACCTCCTGTGTTGTCATTGTACCGCCCAGAGGAAGCGGGTGGCAGGGCTCCGCCAGAGGAGACCCGACAGGTTAGTGAAACAATGAAAAGGCAAGGAAAAACATCCTGGCTCTGAGCAGGAGGGGAGAGGAGCCGCGGAGGAGGGGCAGGATGAAGGGCCTGCACAGAGCTGGGCGCTGGAGCTGCCTGAGACGGTCTCCGGCTTTAAACATTTACACAGCGCTGGCGGCTGACTTTGTAAGTTCTGCAGTTAATTTATTCTACAGACCTCTGTGAAGTGGCCCAGGACTGAAAGGAAATCATAGGAACATAATTTGTCTGAACCGTTTACGACTGCTGAAAAATGGACACAGTGGAATGATATTTCAGCACAAAGGGCTCAGAGGGAAGGGAGGGGAGCCTGGTGCTGGGCTCTCTCTGAGGAGGGGCGGGGGAGGACAGTCCGCTTATTTGCCAATGTGATTTTTAAATGTAGATTGGGAAACTTGATGCTCTATTAAAATACATGCAATATTTCAAAAATCAGCTTATAACCATAGGCGGTTAAGAGAAAAAATAGAGGAAGGAGAAAGGCTGAAAAGATAAAAAGAAATTCATAGAAGGAGGAACAAATAAGGTTAGGAAATATATTTTTTAAAAAAACATACCTGGGAGGCATAGTTCAGTGCTTGCTTAGCATGTGAGGCCATGGGTTTGATCTCCAGTACCACACACACACACAAAAGATATGTCAGGGCAGGATAATACTAATGCAACACCATATATTATAATGATATGTGATAATAACCTATGTGGCATGCGCCAACCACAGCAGCATGTCACATGAATTGTCTCGGCTTATCCTCATGGTAGGATGAAGGGGTGCCTCCCTTCAAGGTAGTCTCATTATTAATCTCTGCTTTTCTGATAAGAAAACTGAAGTATCATAAGATTAAGTAACTTGCCCAAAGTTACACAGCAAATAGTAAAGCTGGACCCAAATGCAGGTCTGTCTGGTTCCAAAGAAAATCCAACTTTAAAAAACAGAAGAATGCATGAAGAATGCAAGCTAAGAAAGAAAGAGCAAAGCTAAGACAGAGAATTACAGAGAAACAGGAAGGGTTACTGAAAACGAAAGCCAGAAAGGACAGAGCTGGGCCTCCTCCAGGTGGGCTCCAGGGCGCCCCACCAAGGAGGTCTGGCTCCACACTGCACTTCAGTGGTACAGACAGGATGTACGTCCTGACATCCTGTGTCACACACAACTGCCCAACACAGTTCAGAGTCTGGTGGGATTTAGAAGAAAGGAAGAGACAATGGAGGTTAGCATCAGTGATGATTACCGCACACATGAGTGAGAAGAGACAAGCAAAGGCAGCAAGAGACAAAGATGATCCAAGTTTGAGCAGTGGATGAGAGATTAAAGGAACCATCAGCAAGCAAAGGAAGCCAGGTACTGGGGGAAGGTGGGTAATGTGTTTGTGTCTATGACTATTATCTGTTGGTTTAAATTGAAGCATCATGAATACCTATGAGAGAATGTCTGGCAGACAGCTGAAAGAATGGAACTAGACTGCTGAGGGGAAGAAAATTATTCTGGCAATCATTCACTCACAGAAAACAGGGGAAGTTGCACTGTCTTTCCTCCATGCCTTTGTCCTTCAGTTATTCCTACCTAGAATGTCCCACTTCCTACTCCTTGGTTAAATTTGATTTGTTTCTCACAACCACGTCAGAGAGTGGCACCTCCAAAAAGCCTTTCCCAAAGACAACATTCTCCCTCCGGACCCTGTGTGACCTTGTTAGATGATTCTGATTCACGTCCTGCAGCAGGGTGGCCACCCTGTGTCTAGGGAGCACCTGCAGAGGTCCCCACACAGCCTCTGATCACATTCCTGTGTCCCTTCCAAGAAGCTGTGGCTCACAAATGACCACTGAAATGTGCTGGAGGTAGAAGGGCAAGAACAGGACCGTGAGGAACATCTCACTGGGCGGGAGAGAAGAGATGGGAACGAATTAAGTCATGGCAACCAGAGACAGGTGAAAAGACAAAGAGATGGACAGAAAAATGCCATTAAGATTTGCTATAAATGTTCATTTCTCCGCCTCCTCTCCAACTTTCTAGTCATCCTTCCATGACTACTTTCTTCATGAAGCACCACCTCATGTAGAATAATAATGCCTGGCATGTTCCCAGGAAGCATTAGTGACTAACAGGAACACGGTACACATGTTTACAAAGAGCATGTCCATGTGGATGGATTCATTCCACCCTTGTAATGACACTGTGACAGCAACAGAACTGGTTTGTGTTTTCTCTGTGTTACAGAAATGGAAGTGGGTACACAGATGAAAGTACGCATTCCAGGTCACGATTCACCATATTATGACTAAAATCACTTGCTGTGTCTACGTTTACAAGTGCTTTCAAATAATTGTATTTGCTCTTCCTCAAAGTGTCCTTAGGAGCAGGATAGACATTACTCTCCCCATTGAGGCATGAGGAAATTAAGACCTAGAGATAGAACGTAGCTGTCCATGCCACATAGCTAGAAAGCGGAAGGAGTTATTATGGCCAGAAGTCCTCGGCATCAGAGCTCCTGAGCCACCACTGGCCATCCGTCTTCTTTAACTCTGCCAGTGGCTACTGTCAGCAGCACTCCATTACCACAGAGCACGACTACACTATAAATAATTCCTAACAAGCCACAAGAATTCACCTACCCAAGTAAGTATGGTCCTCTTCAAAGAGGTCCCATTAGGACAATACTTATTCCAACAATGCTGTTATTGTTGCAACTATTTTTTAAAATTTGCTAATTTTTTAAAAAGCCTATAGAATATTCTCTTGAGTTTCATGAATAGACAAATTTTCATCCCCTGATAATGGATTTGGATTATTTTGGAAACAAAAATTCAAAGCCCAATCTAATGAATGATGCAGGAGATAGAATAAGTGATCCATTTTGGACTCAGAAGCGGTCTGACCTCAAAGCCACACCAGTGACTGGCTTGTGGGCCCACACATGGCCTCTGAAAGTGGCTCCCAACTCCTCTGAACACTTTTGAAGTACATGTCACTACCCTTCAAAGGTTCTGATCTGAGGGAGAATACTCACTGACCACATCCAGTTCTGACCACCTTTTATCCAAATGGTTATTATTTTGTAGTCATACCTCATACACTTTTTGTATTCAATCTTATTGCTTCGTACGTGTTCATCTGGTCTCAGATGACCGTAGGTGGGGGCTGTTGCACTTCGTTTTTCCGATTTCAAATCTTCAAATCTGCCTCTTTGTTCTCTGTATGTACAGCTAAGGAGGGCAAGTTCAAGGGATGCTAAGGGATGAAGAGGGCAGCGCTCCAGGGAAGATGAGGACCAGACAGAGGTCCCTGGAAGATACTCTTGAGCTCTCCAGTTCAGAACTTGTCCCCAAACGGGGTTGTCGTCAACGCCATACCCAACATACACAAGCACTGGTTAAAGGAGCAGCAGCCCCAGAGTTGCGAGTTTTGGTGCCCAGGCACCAGGCAGTCTGCTTTACAGGGGTTAGAAAGCACACTCTTTGAGGGAGGTTCCATAATATAGGTCCATAAATAGCCCATTTGGCAGATGAGAAACTTTAGCAAAGAGACGTTAAATACCCTACCCAAAGTCCCAACACTGGCAAATGGCACCGTTGAGATTTGAACTGAGTCTATTTGACCCCCAAGCCAAGGTCTGTGACTGCAAAGCCAGTGGGACTCTCATCTAAAGTCTGGTAAAAAATGACCCCCCCAATTAATTTTTACCACATGGCAGCAAGAAATATCATGGTGGCCCCAGAGGGTATAAAAGTGCAACTCTTCCCCAAATTGAAGCTCTCTCCCCCATCGCCTAATCTGGTAACTCAGGGAAGGGTTTTCACGACAGGTTTAACATGATGCTCACTAGTACAGCCCTGGACAAGAACATCTCTCCAGAGAACAACCAGGTGCCCCTCTCATGGACCCTTGCTGCTCCTTCTACCCATCTGATTGCTTCAGGTCAAGAACAGAACTGTCTGGGCCACCTGGACAGCTGGACCTCAAATTCTTCTTTAACTATCTTCCTCCTTAGTCCTCACCTCCCAACTTGGAGAAAACAAGGAGAAATGGGTCAACTTACCACAGCCAATGCTTCGCCTCCAGCACCCTAGCTTTTTCCTCACATAGAAATGGGAGCTTCTGTTATGTGGGGTCTCCACAGAGGTCAGAGCCTCTCTCAGGTCCCTGCAACAAACCCAGGAGTCTTGCCTGCCTGCCACGCCATCTAACCTGAACATTTTCCTCAGCAACTTCACAAGACAGGTAAACTAGCACAGCCCCATGAAGTTCAAGAGCTAAAATATAAAGCACAAGGAGTGTGCCCATTTTTCACAGCCTCTGTGGTCTCCCTACTCCTTAAGAGACTGCACACCAGGGCCCTGCCCCATGTGGTAATACAAGCCCTGCTGCTGTACCTTCCAGGCACCTGGTAAGCCTATCTGACCTCCTTTCTGCAGCACTCATGGCCTTCCATGAATAAGCCACCCAGCCACAGAGGCCTGCCTGCCTTCCAAGCCTAAAACAAGGCAAGCGTGGCCCTGCCTAGACCATTTGCCTGGCTCTTCCCTCTGCTTATGGGCCCTTTCTGCTACAGGCAAGGGGATACCTTATGCCAAATCCCTAAACCAGGAATGATTTTGACACATGTACAAAGATGGGTGTGCACAGCAAGTGTGGAGTAGAGCAAGAGGAGGCCACCGAGGCAGCAGGGTCAGACCTGTGGACTTTGTATTCCAAAAAGGAAGGCTGGCTATTATTCTAAGTACAATGCAAAGCTCTTGGAGGATTTTAAGCCTGAGAAGGAGGTGACCTGAATTACATTTTAAGAAGATAACTCTGGCTTCTGTATGCACTGCTTAGCGAGCACAAGGGTGAAGTAGAACAGAAAAGAGCAGTGGAAATGAAAGGGACCAACTCATGACATTATTTCAGAAGCAAAATCAGCCAGAACTGTCCTCCCACCCCCAGCCCCCAAAAGGGACACAGTGGGAGAGGAATGGAGGGTGACCCCTAGGCCTCTGGACTAAGTAACCAGGTGAATGATGTTGCTAATTCCCGACACAGAAAGAGCTGGGAACTGACAAGTTAGGGGCCGAGAATCAAAGGTTCTGGTTCTCTCTGATTTCCCTTTGTCGTCCCACTGTCAAATTTTGCCATTAGGAGGGAGGCCAACATCTGCTGTCTCCCATGCTTAGCATATGGCAGGCAGGCTTCTCCCTGGCCTCTTGAGGGTCCGCACTAACCAGCTCAGAATCAAACCCATGTCCTTTCCTCAGGCCTCATCTCCCTGCTCCCTTGACAGCCTCCTCTTCCTCCTTACTCTCTGCACTGGATGTTCCCGGCCCCGTCAGAGCCAGTTTCTTTTTCCTTAGTGGCTTCAATGACTGCCACCCTCCCCGGGATGAAGTTGGCCCTGGCTTCTCTCTAGCTTAGTTCTATATTCTCAAGCTTCTGCAAAATTCTTCCCCTGGGACCAGCTGTAGTTTTTACGCCAAAAAGCTAACCCAAAGGTAGCCTTCTTAAAAGCAAGGCACTCCTCTCCATACCCCATCAGGCATCCTGGTCCACTGGCCTCAAGCCTCCTGCTTTATTCTTTTACCTTTATCCTCGCATCTCTCCCTCCCAATCTCTGCCACTCCATGCCAGTCCACTCCCTATTTTCAGCCTTCCCCTCCACAGCACGGGCACAATGCCACCAGGATTCCACTAGGCACTGTGTAACTACTGGGCTGGAGGGAGGGCAGATCTGTCTGCGGTTCATCTTTTTGGCTTTTGCACCAAGCACAAATGACCAATGATGTGGCAAACTACCTGGTCCCTCCTCCAAAGCTGGCACATGTTCCTCGATGTGGGTGCCATGAAATAAACACTTTAATCGGGCCTCTAAGGCCCTTCATAATGAGCTCTAGCCCCTTTTCAGAGGGCCGTAGTTAACCTAGCGCCCAACCTGTATCCTCAAGTCCTCTCCTCCAGGCTTCCTGGCTGTTGATCCCCTCCATTTAAAAAGTCTTGACTGAGGGGCTGGGGATTTAGCTCAGCGGCAAAAGCACCTGCCTGGCATGCGCAAGGTCGTGAGTTCGGTTCCCGGTACCGGAGAAAAACCAAAAA